>NC_141056.1:8549916-9054916 GCF_041138505.1 Cibotium barometz | reverse complement strand
TGAGTCCAAGGACAGTCAAGCACGAGCTATGTAGGTCAGCCTTCGAGCCATAGAGGTCAGTCCTCTTAACCCACTTGGAGAACCCCATCAGATAAATGCATGTAGCAGTTAGCCATAGCTTAAGTCTTGCATTAGAAGCATCATTAGCATGTAGGCAGACATGGGCATGAGTACCAAATGAGTACTTGCAGCCCTACACTGCCATGGGCAACCCATAGTACAACCCATCTAGGCTGTAAGGCGTAGTCAGTAGTCTCTAGCAGCATATGGGTTAGGCGAAGGCAGCATCCAAATGCTTATAGGCAGCAGCTATGGGTATTAAGCCCATAGTTGCAAACATTCTCGTTTGCATAGGTTAGCAAATGTTTGCTACATTCTCACGTTTGCAACACCTTGCAAACTTGACCTTTTTTTGCAGCTTCAAAATTTGGGCGGCTGGCCATGTTTTAGGTTTTTCTTGGGTAGCGTGTAAATACTAAACATTGGGTGGCATGGCTCATCAAAGCGTACCGAATTAAAACGTTGCTGAATGTTGGTAATCGCACTCAAGTAAATTGCAATGCAGGGAGTACAATCGCCATTCACCTTTCAACATTGTGAAGCTTGAAGGTGTGTGATGTACCCCACAACCGTAGCCCACTATAGCCTAAAGCCTACAACCTTCAGGTAGAGTGTCTATTGATATTTTTGAAATTTGAAACTCTCCCAGAAAAGCCCCAAATTTGACATGTTAGTCTATCGAGATGGTTTTCTTTTTGAAATTGGCCATCTAGTAAATGTGACGAATGCATCTACGCCAAGGTTTGAAGCATTCTTTAGCAAACTTGGCAAACTCGAGTGCGAATGCACGAATGCAACGAATGCTTGCAACTATGATTAAGCCTGGCTGACCAGCATTAGTATTGGCCGACAACAGTATGTGGGGCAAGCAACCTTTTGCGCAAGCATTGAATGCTAATGTTTGCACTTTTTGTCCCATATGATCTGGCCGACAGAGTTTATATTGGCCGATCAGCAGCCCAATGTCTATAAAAGCAGTCACCTACTAGGAGTCGGCATCAATCATCAATCATTATTGAGTCAACAAAGCAGAACTCAAACTTCATCCTCTCCAGACAAACCCTGAAGCTCCTCTTCAGCATTCAGCCAGCATATGTGCAGTCCTACAGCTATCCTTGTCATGTGCAAGACGTGCATGCTAATTCCCAGAACTAATCCTTGAAGAGCAACAAGATTAGAACCAGTTTTGGACTAGATTCAGGAACTGTAGCATCTAGGTGTGGGCAGGGAAGACACTGGAGGAACCCAAGGGGCTGTTGGCTAGCACTTATGGAGATTTATCTGAGTCGGCTGCAGCAAATGAAAGGGGTTTGTCTAGGGACTTGGCGGACAGCAGGTCGGCCAGTCCAGATGGGTTTTCCAAGGCCTATAGATAGCATTGTGCTGAGTTTTTGTAGGTCATTCAGTCCTTCATGGGTTGAGTCATAGAATAGGCTTAGACTAGGTGAAGTACCACCCTTTGATGGCAGCCAAAGGCTGGCCAAGACTTGTACAACTATATGAATATAATGAAACTCAGCTATCTCTCTCTCTTCTCTCCATCTCTCTTGCTTGCGTAGGTTGTTCCAGGATGGTGTTTAGGGCTGAGAGTAGACTCCTAGAGCTACCGCATGTGACATTGGTATCAGAGCATCAGGCTCAGCAAGGCTAAACACCGATTCAGTCCCAGATGAAGATGCACAGTCCAAGGAAAGGAACACAAGACATGGAAGAAGTTCCCAGGAGGCTGGTTGGTGGTGTTCCACAAGGCCCAAGGGGAATGGGAGTCTTGTGAGTCGGGTGCCACTTGGGGCACACCAAGAAAGTCTTTCAGGCATGGAGGATGATCCTGCAAGGGGTGGAGTGAGAGTGCTAGACTCAATACTTAGGAAAAGAAGACTAGAGAAAGTGTTCACGGTCAGGGCATGAAGGGATAGGGGACAGGATGGAACAGATGCATGTATCTTCAATAGATTTGGAGACTAGGCAGGGTTTTCAGTGAAAAGGTTGCCAGGAAGGGAAGGATAATAGGTTTGGGACTTTGGGAATAGACAATGGGATGATGACAGTCATCCAAGGATAGAATTTGGAATCCCCCCGCCTTTGCTCATTAGCGCCCCCCGTCTCTCTGCTCATTCGCCGCCTCTTCACATTTGCGCCCCCCGCCTGTGCTCATTCGCGCCAGCCCCCCCTGCCTTTGCTCATTCGCCCCCCCCCCCCCTGCTCACCCCCCCCCCGGCCTCTTCTCTTTCGCACCCCCCCCCCCCCCCCCCTTTTTTCGTTTTTAACCCCCCCCCGGCAGCCTTTGTTTTAATCCTTCCCTCATTTTCTTTCCGCCCCTCGTTGTTCTTCCGCCCCTCCCCGCTCCGCCTCTTGTGCAGCTTGGTTCGTGCAGGGCTTTCCGTTTTCGCTTCGCCTTCGACAAAGCTTCAGACTCTGATGGAGGCTCCTCCCGCCCCACCTCAGAGGGACTCTTCCGCAGCCCCCTCGCCTGATCTGAGGATACCCCCATCAGGCTTTCTCTTTCGCCAGAAGAGGAAGCGAGCCTCGCCGCAGAGGTGGAATGCCTCCAGGCACATTCCACCATCTGTCGTATAGTCGGCACTCGCCCCAGCAGAGGGGAGATCCGGGATCTTCTCCAGGCCCGCCTTCTTGCAGATGTGGGCAAGAGCCTGGATGTTCAGCTACTGGGCCGCGGACACTACCAGATTGAGTTCGAGACAGCCCAGAGCGTGGCCCAGGTCCTAGCCATGAGTCCCCTTGACATCAGGGGCGCTCGAGCCTTCTTCAGACCTTGGCAGCATGGCTTCGACCCAGCAGCGGCCGAGCAGGGAGCGCCTATTTCATGTCGCAGTTTGCTTTCCTGGACTCCGCTGTGAGTACCTTCCGCTCCTCTCTAGGATAGGAGCATTGGTGGGTTCGGTGCTTGAGATTGGTCCCATAGCAGCTTCAGTGGTGGCTAGAGCAGCTGGTTTGCCTTCGGTCAGAGTTCTGGTTCCTGACATCTCCTCTCTTTCGAAGGTCATTCAGCTACCTAGGATAGGGGGGGGATGGATCGATCAGAGAGTGGAGTTCTGGGGGCTCCCGAACCAGTGTTTTATATGCAGGCAGGTCGGCCACCTGGCCAAGGCCTGCCCTCGCAGGAGACCCCGACCTTCACCGCAGCAGCAGGCCCTCGATGGCCCGCCCCCACAGATGCGGCTCGGCAGGTAGCCTTTGGGACACCTGCTCAGCCCACAGAGACCTCGGATTGGCAGCCTGGACAGGGGCACCGTAGAGGGAGACAGCCACTCCAGTAGGCCCAGAGGCCGATGCAGCAGCCAGTCACAGCCTCAGCATCACTGGGTTCCAGTGAGGAACAGCTTTGCTCCCCTCCAAGAGGAGACCCTAGCGCAGACTGAGGATCTGGAGATGCCAGCACCCCCTCCTTCGCCCCCACCCCCCCTCCCCCTCCCTTGTCCCCCCCTCCCGCCTCGCTTCCGCCCTCGCCTCCTCCCGTTCCCGCTCCCGTTTTGTCAGCGGCTCCTTCCCCCCCCTCCCCCCGCTCGCCTCAGCTCCTCGGGAGGCCCTGGCAATACCCTCTATCCGCAGTCGGCTGAGTAGGCTTGACATTAGTCAGCGCTCGGAGGCTTTTGACTACTCCTTCACACGGCTTTTTGGAGCGGAGGGCCTCCATGAGCCAGCACCCATTAGAGTGCATGTGGTGATACCTCCGGCCCGAGGGGAGGAGGCACTTGATTCAGCGGTGGCCTTCTCCTTCCCTCTCTGTGGCACTAGTGACAGGAGGATCTCGCTCTTAGCATACTGAAGACTCAGGCTGTTGAGTTTTCTCATCATGTGAGTGATCTGGAGGTGACAGACGTGATAGGCCGACTTTGGGAGCTGGCTCACTTCTTTGATTCCGGGAGTGCGGATGTGTCATGGCCTTGTGAAAATGGAACAGCACAAGTGTGGGCATGGTGGTTGCAGGGTCAGAATATTTTATGATTCACATGGGGGGTGCCCGGACAGAGTTAAAGATGTGTGGACATCCCTAGGTGTGAAGGGGGGAACTAGAACATTAAACTTTAATGTTTCTCTCTCTTCCCTTTTGGGAGTCGTGGAGCAAAAGTGGGCACACATGCGTGGAAAAGCACAGAAGGAGGAGGCGGCTGCTGTATCTGTGTGTTGCTGCTGTTTTCTTCTGCATATTCAGCCGTACTTCCCACGTGTGCAGTCCGTACAGCACTGTACGACTGCAAGTACAGTGTTGCTGCTGTAATCTGCTACAGATTCTTCACTGGGTGCAGTCGGCGCAGACCTTCCGAGATAGTACAGGGGCTGTACGGCAGGTTCTGACACCTGTACGACTGCTGGCAGGTGGCCGTACAGTCAAGTACAGTTGGAGTCTGCTGTACAACAGCAAGTACAGGTGCAGGCGCCTCCTCTGTTGCAGTCGGCCCAGGCGACCAGTATCAGGACAGCAGGCTGCGTGTGCAAGTACAACTCCTGGCATGTATCCCGAGGTAGTACAGACGGGTACGGGGCTGTTTTTCAGATCTGTACATTCAAAGTCAGCATATAGGTGAACTCAAGGAGGAGGGTACAGACAAGTACATGCACATATGTGAAGCAGGGTTGTTGATACAAGTGCCTGCAAGTACAGATTGGTACCGTTGCTTCCTCCAGTGCTGTTTCACGAGCTGAATTTGGTAAGCTCCGTTTCTGTTCATCTATCTCTCTTTCTACTGCTTGATGTCTGTTGCAGATATGAGTTATCTGGCCCCTTGTGAGAGAGAGAGAGGAGAGAGAAACACACTCTGTCACCAATTGGCCAACCATTTGGTCCATCTCCAGTTTTTGCGTCTCATTCACTGGAGGCCAGGCCAGTGTCTCATGTGAAGAGGCCAGTATTTTGCTGACATGGACGGGAGCCAGACTGGTGCCACCCGTGTGTTAGCGGGATGGTGTCGTATGGACGGGAGCCAGACTAGTGCCACCCGTGTATGACCTGGACTGTGTTCGACCCATGGGACTGTCACGCCATGGAAGAGCCAGTATTCGTGCCGTGTTTTGCCTATGGGACTGTCACACCATAGGGAGACTCGTGCCTGGAACTGTGTCTTACCTATGGGACTGTCACTCCATAGGAAGACCAGGTTTTTATGTTTTTATGTCGTGCCAGTTTTGTGCCGACAGATATTTTGTACTTGTTCCATGAACGGGAGATATGTCCATGTTACTATTTGCACATGCACACATATTTTGCATGTTTGAAACTGTTTTCGCATGACATGTATTTGTGTGTTTGCTTGCTTGACGTGTTACTTACTGAGCGGGGACGCCTGCCAGTGAGTCGTGAAGTCTGCTCTGTATTCTGACGAGTTTTGGTGCATGTGAACAGGTGGTAAGTATGTTGCACATGTTGTTTTTATTATTTTATCTCTAACCTCTTATTTTATAAGGTTAGGTGTTCACATTTATTTAAAAGTGGGCACCCCCTTTGGGCACCCACTTAGGGGCCAAGGTGGGGAGCCCCACTTTAAGTGAGTGTGGGGGTGGGCATGGGCACCTACCCAAACTCCCCACCCACATGCAAACGTGGGTATCACAAAGTTAACTCCACTATAATTTTATTAAAAAGACTCCCTCCTTCAAGCGTGGGGATCCATCGCTTCTATCTGGCGTTTATTCATCGACCGGCGACCATCTCTGCGCATGTTTCCTGAGGCGGCTATTGAATCTGCTGCACATACTCTCTCAGTCGGCTGCATACTCCACGCCATCTTTTCCTCATGCTGAAGCCAGGCGGCTGTTTGTAGCAACCAGACGGCTGCCTGAACTGAAGCTGGCAGCAGCGTTGATTCCCCAGCAGGCTGCCCTCTTCACCAGGCGACTTTACCAGCCAACTGTGCTCTGCACACAGGTGGCTCCACCTCCAGCGGGCTGCCCTCTCCAGCAGTTTGTGCATGTTTTACCCGACCAGCAGATTCCGCCTGTTTCCTGCAGGCATCTACACCACCTCCTCTTCGAAGCCAGGTGGCTGTGTGCTCCATCTACAGCAAACAGCTGCGCATACTCCACCTCCTCTCTTGCAGGCAGCTGTGCCATCTCAACAAGGTGGTTGCTCCTTCTGTCCAGCAGGCTGCAAGTGACTGTGCACTCCATCTCCAATCAGGCAAGAGGTTGTGCACTCCATCTCCAATCAGCAGCCAGGTCTCTCTCCTCCCTTGCAAGTGGATGTTTCTCTCTCACAGCAGGCGGCTGTGCCCTTTGTGGTGGTACTTGTCTTGGTGATTCTTCACGAGGCAACTATTTCTTCAACAAGGGTGGCTTCATATTCTACACAAACACCACAAGTATTGGTTTTCTATCAACCATCTACAAGTAAGTGATTTTCAGATTTGAGTAAAGTATTTTATATTTAAATCTGATAAAGGATTCATCCCGCTCGGCCAACACCCGTTCGGTGCCGGGTTGTCCAAGCTATATTGGCGAACCTCGGTCCAAAGGTGCTGAGATCGGGAGAGCCAGGCGTTAGTACGAGAGCGCCTGTTTGTGCGTGGTCTCGGAACACCAGTGAGGCGCTCTCCGCGGAGTCCAGTGAAAGCACAGGACCGTAGAGATTGGACCACACTAGTGGTCGTTCTGCTTCGAGCTTCTACATCGAAATTCGAGCCTATTTGTTTGGTACTGTTTTCATATGTACATGGACATTATCTGGTTCTTGGAACCCATGGAGCATTGTATTTACTAAATACTCCCAATAAATATATCATATATTGAGGGGGGGGGTCGGCCCGTTCCGGCCCCAGTGCTGGTGTCCATCTTTCCATTTCATTTCATTTAAATTTCAAGTTGTATTAAGTTGTCCATTTCAAATTTGTGGTTTTAAAGTTGTGCTATTAAGCGTGTGGGTGTCCAACGGAGTCTTTCCCACTTGACGGGATCGGTTTCATTGGTATCAGAGCACGGTTGTTTCCCTCTTCCTAGTGGGGAAACGAACCTGTGTACTGGACATCCCGCTTTTAGCAAACTTAAAACACAATGGACAACCAAGGCAACCCTTTGGAAGTGCCAAATTCGAGGGGTCCATCTAGTGCCTCTCGTGGGTCTGATGCCCTGCGAGGTAGACACAAGCCCCTTGAAAGGGTTATGGATAGTGAATCCAAGGGTCAACTGTCTCCAGGAAAGACAGTTATGCTTGAACAAGAGCCTGATGCTATGAAGGCTGAAATGGAACATATGAGAAAACTTTTGCAGGCTCAAGAGCAAGAGTTAAAGTTTTTACATGAAGATCCCCATCTACAAAGTGCTATTGAAGCCAGGAAGGCTGATGCTATGGTTGATGTAACTTTTGAATCAATGGCTCGTGAAGTGGGCAAGAAACCAAGGGAGTTGGCACTTGCCTATCTCCTTCGCAAAGGTGATATCAAAGAGGGGGATGACGGAGAGCTGAAATTCAGAAATCCACCTCGTTTGAAGCATGGAGATCCCGCATCCCAAAGGCTGAAATCTTTTATGCAAAAGGAAGAAGTGACTGTCACCTCTCGACATGCATCTTCTCCCCAAGGCACTAAGCCTGACAGATATATGTATGCCAGTGCTCATGGAGGGCATGAAAGTCACATGCATGCAAGACATGTATCTCATGCTGACAGGTCTACTTCCAGAAAAATTTTGCCTTCTGAGTTGTCTCATGGAGAGACAATGCCATATGCAGGTAAGTCACATGCATCTGAGTTTCGAGTTCGTGGAGCACATGCCACCGTGCCCCATGAAGCTTCTATGACGGCCCATGGAGTCCATGCAGACAGGGCTGCCCCGTTGGATAAGGGGAAAAGAAAAAGAGAAGACCATGAGCCTCATGCTAGGAAACTCAAGGAATTCAAAGCAGGTGATAAATCTGTCAAATTTGATGTCTTTCATGGTGAACATGATGCTTCTAAGGTGTTAGCATTTGTGGCACAGCTCGACATTGCTTTTAGCGATGAGGATTTCACAGAAAAGTCAAAGGTGCGCCATGCTAGCATGTTTTTGAAAGGGACTGCTGCCCATTGGTGGATCACTGAAAAGATCACCAAGGATCCCATCTCCACTTGGAAGGAATTCAAGGATAGATTTTATGCTCAGTTCTTGCCACCCAATGCAGAGCAAACTCTCACTCAAAAGTGGGACAGGTTGGAGCAAAAAGATAATGAAAGTGTGCAACAGTATGTTAACAAATTCTGGAAAGTGTTGCTGGAAGTGACTCCCTTCATGCAAATCACAGAGGATGAAAGAAAGAGGAAGTTTCGTTCTGGACTGCAACCAGCATATAGATCGGGTATTGAATTGCACCCGAAACATACGTTGCAACAACTCACAGCTTCTGCTCTTGCCACGGAGCAATTGGTGCTCAAGATCAAGCAAGATCAAGGAGGTTCAAAGGGGAAGGACAAGGCTGTCTCAAATCAGCAAAAGGGTGGACAGCCACCTAAAAAGAACTTCCGGGAGCCTTACAAGGGTGGTAAAGCTGAAAATAACACATCTAAAGAACAGGGCCCAAGGAAGAACAAATTCGGCTTAACCCCGGAGCAAAGAGAGCAATATGCTAAGGATGGAAAATGCTTTTCTTGTGGTAGCAAAGACCACATGTTCCGACAATGCCCAGATCGCAAACCAAAGCACGAGGACAAGCACACCAAAGCAAATGTTCATGTAGTTCCTGATGTGCAAGGTAATACAGGTCATGATGCAAAAGAGCGTATGGTTTGCAAGGCTTGGGAGCAAATCAAGGATCAGCCCGCACTATTCATGTTTGATGACTGTGCAACTGACAATTTCATCTCTATGCAAATGGCAGCTGCATTGGGTATTGAGGTTGAAAACATGGGACCTCAGATTGAAGCCGAAGCTGCATTTATTGGTAAAGAGGTGCAGGTTACCCCTTTGATTGGGAAGTTGCGTATCCATATCCAGGGCTACCTTGATAATGAGCATTTTCTAGTTGCTCCACTGAATGGATGTGATGTATTGTTGGGCAAGCCATGGCATCATAGGCTTGAGCCCCGCAAAGACTACAAGTCTAATATGATTTCTTTTATGCATAAAGGCCGCATGCATTTTATTGATGCTGGCAAAGAAGGGGATTCCATCCCAGTTGTATCACACATCCAAATTAATAAAGCAATGAAAAAGAGTCTTTCAGCGTACTTGGTTTTTGTGCGTGATAGTCTTGTGCCAAATTGTCAAAATGTGGATGCTATGTCTAATGATAGGCTGAATTTTCTTAATGCATTCAACGACTGTTTTGCTGACTCATTGCCAGGTGAATTACCTCCCCAAAGGCCCGAAGATCATCGCATAGATATTGTGCCAGGTAGTTCTCCTCCTAACAAACCCGCATACCGAGTGAGTGCTGCACAACAAGAAGAAATCATGAAGCAAGTAAACGAGCTTTTAGAGAAAGGTTTGGTTCAGCCCAGTTCCTCACCTTACTGCTCTCCTGTGCTTCTTGTTCAAAAGAAGGACGGATCATTCCGTATGTGTGTGGACTATAGAGCTTTGAACAAGCTTACCATCAAGAACAGATTTCCAATTCCACGTATTGATGATATCTTGGATAAGCTTGATGGCTCAGCTTGTTTTAGCAGACTTGATTTGAAGAGTGGTTATCACCAGATCCGAGTGGTGCCACAAGATGTCCATAAGACTGCATTCAGGATAGCCTTCGGATTATATGAATTCTTGGTAATGCCATTTGGTCTCACCAATGCTCCTGCTACTTTTAATCGTATGATGGATAGGATATTCCGACCCCATCGCAAGTTTACAGGAGTCTTCTTTGATGATATCTTGGTTTTCTCCAAGAATGAGCAGGAACACAGAACTCATTTGGTCACAGTGTTCGAAGAGTTGCGGAAGCATAAACTTTTCGTCAATGCCAAGAAAAGTGAGTTTTTCCTTTCAGAGATTCATTATCTGGGTCATATTGTATCCAAAGATGGAGTTACAATGGATCCTGCAAAGAAGAGACTATTCGGAATTGGCCCGAATTGCAAAACATACATCAAGTACGTAGTTTTCTGGGATTATGTTCATATTACAGGCGTTTCATAAGGCATTTCGCCATGATTGCCACTCCTCTACATGATCTCACGAAGAAGAAAACTGCTTTCAAATGGACTTCAAAGGAACAGGATGCTTTCTTGTAGGTCAAGCATGCGATCATATGTGGTCCAGTATTGATTGTTCCTGACTTGCACAAGTCATTCGTGGTTGAATGTGATGCTTGTGGTGATTGCATAGGAGCTGTCCTAAATCAAGAAGGGCATGCAGTTGCATACGAGAGCCGTCGTTTGCATGATGCTGAGCTTCATATGGATATCTATGAGAAAGAGCTCTTGGCTGTAATTCACGCCTTAAAGATTTGGAAACACTACCTTCTTGGGGCTGAATTTGTAGTCAAGACAGATCATCAAAGCTTGAGATACTTTCTATCTCAAACAAAGCTTTCAGAGAAGCAGATGAGAATGGCAAACTTTCTTTCCATGTTTCATTTTCAGATTGTGCATACTCCAGGAAAGAAAAATGTAGTGGCCGATGCACTATCTAGGAGGCCTTATGTTGCTGCAGTCTCAGTGGCCTCTCATGGAGATCTATCTGCTATGAGAGATTTGTATCATTCGGATGCTGATTTTTGCCATATATGGACTGATTTGATGGCTGGTCATTCACATGCCTCTTATGTTATCAACGAGGGTTATCTCATGAAGGATAATTGCCTATGTGTGGTGAAGGATTTGCGTCCAAAGGTTATGGACGAATGTCACGCTCCACCTTATGCTGGTCATAGAGGTATTATGCCTACTACTCGCATGATTCAGAGGTACTTGTTTTGGCCAAGCATGCGTAAAGACATTGAGGCTTATGTGCGTGCATGTATCACTTGCCAAAAGGTGAAATTTGATAGGCAAAAGCCTCCAGGTTTGCTTCAGCCATTGCCTATTCCCTCGCAACCTTGGGAAAGTATCACGATGGATTTTATTATGGATTTGCCTAGATCCCAGCATGGGAATGATGCTATTTGGACTATTGTGGACAGGTTTAGCAAGCAAGCTCACTTCTTGCCCGTCAAGAAAACCATCAGAGCTGATCATATGGTAAAGCTTTTTCTTGCTAATATTTTCAAGCATCATGGTATGCCTAAATCCATTGTTGGGGATAGAGATCCCAGGACTACAAGCCTATTTTGGAGGGCTTTGTTTGATAATATGGGTACTAAACTTGAGTTTTCATTAGCTTATCATCCCCAAACGGATGGCCAAAGTGAAGCTGCAAATTCAGCTGTGTTGGATTTATTGAAATGTTATGTGGCAGATCAAAAGACTGCATGGGAGAAGTATCTTCCACTTGTTGAGTTTGCCTACAACAATATGATCCATGCTTCCACAGGAAAGGCTCCGTTTGAGATTATTTATGGCAGAGTGGTCTTGCCACCCATCCTTCGTACAAAGGATGAGATTTTTGCAGCTGATGAATATGTTCGTGACTTGGATGTTGCCTTTGGTCAGGTGCGGACAGCCATTGCAAGATCTCAGGATAAGCATAAAATGGCTGCTGACAAGCATAGAAGGGACATGGAAGTCAAAGAAGGTGATTGGGTATTGCTGAAATTTGAGAAGGCTAGGCTTCGGAAGAGGCCAGGACGAGAAGGATCATATCCTAAGCTTTCTCCTCGCTATTATGGACCCTTCAAGGTGATTCAGAAGATCAATGAAGTGTCCTACAGGCTTGCTTTACCTAGTCATTGGAAGATTCACAATGCTTTTCACGTGAGTCTATTTCGGAAATATGTGGGGCCAGATCCTGATGAGCCTGTCACAGAAGATCTGCCAGAAATTGAAGAGCTTGAGGAGATCCTCCAGCCAGAACAGATTGTTTTTCACAAGGAGAGAAAGCTACGTGCAGGAAAGCTTTCCAGGAGATACCTTGTGCAGTTTAAGAATTATTTGCCTATTGATGCCAAATGGGTAAATGAGGATTATTTTGCAGATTATCCGCAATTGTTGCAGGCATATCTTGAGGCTTTTCAGTTGAGGTCAACTCTTTAGAAGCCCGGGGGGATGTCACCAATTGGCCAACCATTTGGTCCATCTCCAGTTTTTGCGTCTCGTTCACTTGAGGCCAGGCCAGTGTCTCATGTGAAGAGGCCAGTATTTTGCTGACATGGACGGGAGCCAGATTGGTGCCACCCGTGTGTTAGCGGGATGGTGTCGTATGGACGGGAGCCAGACTAGTGCCACCCGTGTATGACCTGGACTGTGTTCGACCCATGGGACTGTCACGCCATGGAAGAGCCAGTATTCGTGCCGTGTTTTGCCTATGGGACTGTCACACCATAGGGAGACTCGTGCCTGGAACTGTGTCTTACCTATGGGACTGTCACTCCATAGGAAGACCAGGTTTTTATGTTTTTATGTCGTGCCAGTTTTGTGCCGACAGATATTTTGTACTTGTTCCATGAACGGGAGATATGTCCATGTTACTATTTGCACATGCACACATATTTTGCATGTTTGAAACTGTTTTCGCATGACATGTATTTGTGTGTTTGCTTGCTTGACGTGTTACTTACTGAGCGGGGACGCCTGCCAGTGAGTCGTGAAGTCTGCTCTGTATTCTGACGAGTTTTGGTGCATGTGAACAGGTGGTAAGTATGTTGCACATGTTGTTTTTATTATTTTATCTCTAACCTCTTATTTTATAAGGTTAGGTGTTCACATTTATTTAAAAGTGGGCACCCCCTTTGGGCACCCACTTAGGGGCCAAGGTGGGGAGCCCCACTTTAAGTGAGTGTGGGGGTGGGCATGGGCACCTACCCAAACTCCCCACCCACATGCAAACGTGGGTATCACAAAGTTAACTCCACTATAATTTTATTAAAAAGACTCCCTCCTTCAAGCGTGGGGATCCATCGCTTCTATCTGGCGTTTATTCATCGACCGGCGACCATCTCTGCGCATGTTTCCTGAGGCGGCTATTGAATCTGCTGCACATACTCTCTCAGTCGGCTGCATACTCCACGCCATCTTTTCCTCATGCTGAAGCCAGGCGGCTGTTTGTAGCAACCAGACGGCTGCCTGAACTGAAGCTGGCAGCAGCGTTGATTCCCCAGCAGGCTGCCCTCTTCACCAGGCGACTTTACCAGCCAACTGTGCTCTGCACACAGGTGGCTCCACCTCCAGCGGGCTGCCCTCTCCAGCAGTTTGTGCATGTTTTACCCGACCAGCAGATTCCGCCTGTTTCCTGCAGGCATCTACACCACCTCCTCTTCGAAGCCAGGTGGCTGTGTGCTCCATCTACAGCAAACAGCTGCGCATACTCCACCTCCTCTCTTGCAGGCAGCTGTGCCATTTCAGCAAGGTGGTTGCTCCTTCTGTCCAGCAGGCTGCAAGTGACTGTGCACTCCATCTCCAATCAGGCAAGAGGTTGTGCACTCCATCTCCAATCAGCAGCCAGGTCTCTCTCCTCCCTTGCAAGTGGATGTTTCTCTCTCACAGCAGGCGGCTGTGCCCTTTGTGGTGGTACTTGTCTTGGTGATTCTTCACGAGGCAACTATTTCTTCAACAAGGGTGGCTTCATATTCTACACAAACACCACAAGTATTGGTTTTCTATCAACCATCTACAAGTAAGTGATTTTCAGATTTGAGTAAAGTATTTTATATTTAAATCTGATAAAGGATTCATCCCGCTCGGCCAACACCCGTTCGGTGCCGGGTTGTCCAAGCTATATTGGCGAACCTCGGTCCAAAGGTGCTGAGATCGGGAGAGCCAGGCGTTAGTACGAGAGCGCCTGTTTGTGCGTGGTCTCGGAACACCAGTGAGGCGCTCTCCGCGGAGTCCAGTGAAAGCACAGGACCGTAGAGATTGGACCACACTAGTGGTCGTTCTGCTTCGAGCTTCTACATCGAAATTCGAGCCTATTTGTTTGGTACTGTTTTCATATGTACATGGACATTATCTGGTTCTTGGAACCCATGGAGCATTGTATTTACTAAATACTCCCAATAAATATATCATATATTGAGGGGGGGGGTCGGCCCGTTCCGGCCCCAGTGCTGGTGTCCATCTTTCCATTTCATTTCATTTAAATTTCAAGTTGTATTAAGTTGTCCATTTCAAATTTGTGGTTTTAAAGTTGTGCTATTAAGCGTGTGGGTGTCCAACGGAGTCTTTCCCACTTGACGGGATCGGTTTCATTGGTATCAGAGCACGGTTGTTTCCCTCTTCCTAGTGGGGAAACGAACCTGTGTACTGGACATCCCGCTTTTAGCAAACTTAAAACACAATGGACAACCAAGGCAACCCTTTGGAAGTGCCAAATTCGAGGGGTCCATCTAGTGCCTCTCGTGGGTCTGATGCCCTGCGAGGTAGACACAAGCCCCTTGAAAGGGTTATGGATAGTGAATCCAAGGGTCAACTGTCTCCAGGAAAGACAGTTATGCTTGAACAAGAGCCTGATGCTATGAAGGCTGAAATGGAACATATGAGAAAACTTTTGCAGGCTCAAGAGCAAGAGTTAAAGTTTTTACATGAAGATCCCCATCTACAAAGTGCTATTGAAGCCAGGAAGGCTGATGCTATGGTTGATGTAACTTTTGAATCAATGGCTCGTGAAGTGGGCAAGAAACCAAGGGAGTTGGCACTTGCCTATCTCCTTCGCAAAGGTGATATCAAAGAGGGGGATGACGGAGAGCTGAAATTCAGAAATCCACCTCGTTTGAAGCATGGAGATCCCGCATCCCAAAGGCTGAAATCTTTTATGCAAAAGGAAGAAGTGACTGTCACCTCTCGACATGCATCTTCTCCCCAAGGCACTAAGCCTGACAGATATATGTATGCCAGTGCTCATGGAGGGCATGAAAGTCACATGCATGCAAGACATGTATCTCATGCTGACAGGTCTACTTCCAGAAAAATTTTGCCTTCTGAGTTGTCTCATGGAGAGACAATGCCATATGCAGGTAAGTCACATGCATCTGAGTTTCGAGTTCGTGGAGCACATGCCACCGTGCCCCATGAAGCTTCTATGACGGCCCATGGAGTCCATGCAGACAGGGCTGCCCCGTTGGATAAGGGGAAAAGAAAAAGAGAAGACCATGAGCCTCATGCCAGGAAACTCAAGGAATTCAAAGCAGGTGATAAATCTGTCAAATTTGATGTCTTTCATGGTGAACATGATGCTTCTAAGGTGTTAGCATTTGTGGCACAGCTCGACATTGCTTTTAGCGATGAGGATTTCACAGAAAAGTCAAAGGTGCGCCATGCTAGCATGTTTTTGAAAGGGACTGCTGCCCATTGGTGGATCACTGAAAAGATCACCAAGGATCCCATCTCCACTTGGAAGGAATTCAAGGATAGATTTTATGCTCAGTTCTTGCCACCCAATGCAGAGCAAACTCTCACTCAAAAGTGGGACAGGTTGGAGCAAAAAGATAATGAAAGTGTGCAACAGTATGTTAACAAATTCTGGAAAGTGTTGCTGGAAGTGACTCCCTTCATGCAAATCACAGAGGATGAAAGAAAGAGGAAGTTTCGTTCTGGACTGCAACCAGCATATAGATCGGGTATTGAATTGCACCCGAAACATACGTTGCAACAACTCACAGCTTCTGCTCTTGCCACGGAGCAATTGGTGCTCAAGATCAAGCAAGATCAAGGAGGTTCAAAGGGGAAGGACAAGGCTGTCTCAAATCAGCAAAAGGGTGGACAGCCACCTAAAAAGAACTTCCGGGAGCCTTACAAGGGTGGTAAAGCTGAAAATAACACATCTAAAGAACAGGGCCCAAGGAAGAACAAATTCGGCTTAACCCCGGAGCAAAGAGAGCAATATGCTAAGGATGGAAAATGCTTTTCTTGTGGTAGCAAAGACCACATGTTCCGACAATGCCCAGATCGCAAACCAAAGCACGAGGACAAGCACACCAAAGCAAATGTTCATGTAGTTCCTGATGTGCAAGGTAATACAGGTCATGATGCAAAAGAGCGTATGGTTTGCAAGGCTTGGGAGCAAATCAAGGATCAGCCCGCACTATTCATGTTTGATGACTGTGCAACTGACAATTTCATCTCTATGCAAATGGCAGCTGCATTGGGTATTGAGGTTGAAAACATGGGACCTCAGATTGAAGCCGAAGCTGCATTTATTGGTAAAGAGGTGCAGGTTACCCCTTTGATTGGGAAGTTGCGTATCCATATCCAGGGCTACCTTGATAATGAGCATTTTCTAGTTGCTCCACTGAATGGATGTGATGTATTGTTGGGCAAGCCATGGCATCATAGGCTTGAGCCCCGCAAAGACTACAAGTCTAATATGATTTCTTTTATGCATAAAGGCCGCATGCATTTTATTGATGCTGGCAAAGAAGGGGATTCCATCCCAGTTGTATCACACATCCAAATTAATAAAGCAATGAAAAAGAGTCTTTCAGCGTACTTGGTTTTTGTGCGTGATAGTCTTGTGCCAAATTGTCAAAATGTGGATGCTATGTCTAATGATAGGCTGAATTTTCTTAATGCATTCAACGACTGTTTTGCTGACTCATTGCCAGGTGAATTACCTCCCCAAAGGCCCGAAGATCATCGCATAGATCTTGTGCCAGGTAGTTCTCCTCCTAACAAACCCGCATACCGAGTGAGTGCTGCACAACAAGAAGAAATCATGAAGCAAGTAAACGAGCTTTTAGAGAAAGGTTTGGTTCAGCCCAGTTCCTCACCTTACTGCTCTCCTGTGCTTCTTGTTCAAAAGAAGGACGGATCATTCCGTATGTGTGTGGACTATAGAGCTTTGAACAAGCTTACCATCAAGAACAGATTTCCAATTCCACGTATTGATGATATCTTGGATAAGCTTGATGGCTCAGCTTGTTTTAGCAGACTTGATTTGAAGAGTGGTTATCACCAGATCCGAGTGGTGCCACAAGATGTCCATAAGACTGCATTCAGGATAGCCTTCGGATTATATGAATTCTTGGTAATGCCATTTGGTCTCACCAATGCTCCTGCTACTTTTAATCGTATGATGGATAGGATATTCCGACCCCATCGCAAGTTTACAGGAGTCTTCTTTGATGATATCTTGGTTTTCTCCAAGAATGAGCAGGAACACAGAACTCATTTGGTCACAGTGTTCGAAGAGTTGCGGAAGCATAAACTTTTCGTCAATGCCAAGAAAAGTGAGTTTTTCCTTTCAGAGATTCATTATCTGGGTCATATTGTATCCAAAGATGGAGTTACAATGGATCCTGCAAAGATAGAGACTATTCGGAATTGGCCCGAATTGCAAAACGTACATCAAGTACGTAGTTTTCTGGGATTATGTTCATATTACAGGCGTTTCATAAGGCATTTCGCCATGATTGCCACTCCTCTACATGATCTCACGAAGAAGAAAACTGCTTTCAAATGGACTTCAAAGGAACAGGATGCTTTCTTGTAGGTCAAGCATGCGATCATATGTGGTCCAGTATTGATTGTTCCTGACTTGCACAAGTCATTCGTGGTTGAATGTGATGCTTGTGGTGATTGCATAGGAGCTGTCCTAAATCAAGAAGGGCATGCAGTTGCATACGAGAGCCGTCGTTTGCATGATGCTGAGCTTCATATGGATATCTATGAGAAAGAGCTCTTGGCTGTAATTCACGCCTTAAAGATTTGGAAACACTACCTTCTTGGGGCTGAATTTGTAGTCAAGACAGATCATCAAAGCTTGAGATACTTTCTATCTCAAACAAAGCTTTCAGAGAAGCAGATGAGAATGGCAAACTTTCTTTCCATGTTTCATTTTCAGATTGTGCATACTCCAGGAAAGAAAAATGTAGTGGCCGATGCACTATCTAGGAGGCCTTATGTTGCTGCAGTCTCAGTGGCCTCTCATGGAGATCTATCTGCTATGAGAGATTTGTATCATTCGGATGCTGATTTTTGCCATATATGGACTGATTTGATGGCTGGTCATTCACATGCCTCTTATGTTATCAACGAGGGTTATCTCATGAAGGATAATTGCCTATGTGTGGTGAAGGATTTGCGTCCAAAGGTTATGGACGAATGTCACGCTCCACCTTATGCTGGTCATAGAGGTATTATGCCTACTACTCGCATGATTCAGAGGTACTTGTTTTGGCCAAGCATGCGTAAAGACATTGAGGCTTATGTGCGTGCATGTATCACTTGCCAAAAGGTGAAATTTGATAGGCAAAAGCCTCCAGGTTTGCTTCAGCCATTGCCTATTCCCTCGCAACCTTGGGAAAGTATCACGATGGATTTTATTATGGATTTGCCTAGATCCCAGCATGGGAATGATGCTATTTGGACTATTGTGGACAGGTTTAGCAAGCAAGCTCACTTCTTGCCCGTCAAGAAAACCATCAGAGCTGATCATATGGTAAAGCTTTTTCTTGCTAATATTTTCAAGCATCATGGTATGCCTAAATCCATTGTTGGGGATAGAGATCCCAGGACTACAAGCCTATTTTGGAGGGCTTTGTTTGATAATATGGGTACTAAACTTGAGTTTTCATTAGCTTATCATCCCCAAACGGATGGCCAAAGTGAAGCTGCAAATTCAGCTGTGTTGGATTTATTGAAATGTTATGTGGCAGATCAAAAGACTGCATGGGAGAAGTATCTTCCACTTGTTGAGTTTGCCTACAACAATATGATCCATGCTTCCACAGGAAAGGCTCCGTTTGAGATTATTTATGGCAGAGTGGTCTTGCCACCCATCCTTCGTACAAAGGATGAGATTTTTGCAGCTGATGAATATGTTCGTGACTTGGATGTTGCCTTTGGTCAGGTGCGGACAGCCATTGCAAGATCTCAGGATAAGCATAAAATGGCTGCTGACAAGCATAGAAGGGACATGGAAGTCAAAGAAGGTGATTGGGTATTGCTGAAATTTGAGAAGGCTAGGCTTCGGAAGAGGCCAGGACGAGAAGGATCATATCCTAAGCTTTCTCCTCGCTATTATGGACCCTTCAAGGTGATTCAGAAGATCAATGAAGTGTCCTACAGGCTTGCTTTACCTAGTCATTGGAAGATTCACAATGCTTTTCACGTGAGTCTATTTCGGAAATATGTGGGGCCAGATCCTGATGAGCCTGTCACAGAAGATCTGCCAGAAATTGAAGAGCTTGAGGAGATCCTCCAGCCAGAACAGATTGTTTTTCACAAGGAGAGAAAGCTACGTGCAGGAAAGCTTTCCAGGAGATACCTTGTGCAGTTTAAGAATTATTTGCCTATTGATGCCAAATGGGTAAATGAGGATTA
The DNA here is from genome assembly GCF_041138505.1 of Cibotium barometz. Taxonomy (NCBI): domain Eukaryota; kingdom Viridiplantae; phylum Streptophyta; class Polypodiopsida; order Cyatheales; family Cibotiaceae; genus Cibotium; species Cibotium barometz. The sequence goes on along the minus strand of NC_141056.1, from coordinate 9,035,582 downwards.
TTTTGCAGATTATCCGCAATTGTTGCAGGCATATCTTGAGGCTTTTCAGTTGAGGTCAACTCTTTAGAAGCCCGGGGGGATGTCACCAATTGGCCAACCATTTGGTCCATCTCCAGTTTTTGCGTCTCGTTCACTTGAGGCCAGGCCAGTGTCTCATGTGAAGAGGCCAGTATTTTGCTGACATGGACGGGAGCCAGATTGGTGCCACCCGTGTGTTAGCAGGATGGGGACTATTCTCCATCCAAGCCGCTTGCGAAGGCCCGCCGTATGGCTGAGACAGCCTCCACCCCAGCAGGTCATCCATGAGGATCATCTCATGGAATGTACAAGGCCTTGGCGGCGCACACTATGTACGCTATCGTGGATGCTTGAGGCAGGAGCTTCAGAGATGCCTGGTTGGGGGCAGTATTGATATTCTGATGATGCAGGAGCACCATTTGAGTGAGAGCAGGATTCGGAGATATGGTTCCGTGATGCCTGGCCGATGGGACACATTTTGGTCTGCAAGGTTTGGCCCCTTGGGTGGGCAGGGAGGAGTATGTATGGTCATTGCGGATGCATGGCGGCAGGCCATTGTGGATCGCGGGGTCATTGTGCCTAGTAGAGCACAGTATGTTATTCTGAGGATGCACGATGAGCTCATTGGCGTGCTCAATGTCTATGTGCCCAACCATGCTAGTGCCAGAGCAGAGTTCTGGACCCTTGTTACAGATGCATTGCCCGAGGCCGCACATTGGTGTGTCGGTGGAGACTTCAACATGCTTGAGGACCCGGCCGGTAGGGTGGGAGGCAGTCATGTTACAGTGCATGGCACGGAGCTTGCAGCTTGGGAGCGATTTTGCACGACACTGCGGATTACTGATGCATGGCAGCATGAGGCTTTCTCTCGGTCTCAGGACAGTCTTAGTTTTTCTCGGTCGGATCACCGGCAAGGAGGGACTAATCTATCACGGATTGATCGCTTCTATGTGGGCGACAGGTTTGGGGAGCGTGGGGCCTCCGTTGGCATTCTTGCTGGCACTTCTTTTTCAAACGATGCGCCAGTTATTTTGACACTTGAGGAGGGGACACGGGAGACCAGCTTGCAGTTGAGGATCCCAGAGAGGATACTTACAGATTCTAGTCTTTCTGAGGACATTGAGAGGATATGGCATGATAGTCAGAGCTCTGACCTGGATGCAGCAGGCCAGTATGCCCAGGGACTCATCGAGCTCAGCTCTTTTTTGCACGCAGTAGCCTTGACACAGCTGGGAGAGACACGAGAGCGCCGCTTGAGACGTAGCCTTGCCTCGCTCCAGCGCCTTCAGGAGGAGCAACCTACATGTGAGTGGGTGGCGTCCTAGCTGATGAGCCAGGCACGCCAGGAGGTTAGAGAGGCAGAGGAGCAGAGACATGAGTTCTACTATCATCGCCAGGCCTCACAGTGGACGCAGCTTGGTGATAGAGTGACTGGGGAGTTATTTGAGATTACCGGACCCTGCCATGCTCTAGCAGGTGTACGCCAGCTCAGGAGACCGGACGGCTCGTTAGCCACTGAGCTCGGGGAGATTAGAGCCATTGCCACTGAGTTCTATCGAGACCTGCTCTCAGCGGAGCCTGCCACGAAGGCACGTGATGCTTGCAGACAGACTGTGTGGGCCCATGTACAGAGGAGAGTCACAGATCGTATGCGCACAGTTCTGGGTGAGCCTCTTTCAGAGGATGAGCTTGTTGAGGCTTTGAGGTTCCTTCCGTGCCATAGCTGCCTTAGGGAGGACGGATTGACGCCTGCCTTTTTTATGCGCTATTGGGACATTTTGGGGCCAGGCCTCCGCAGGGGCTTTCAGTACGTTTTGGACACTGGGGTGATGCCATAGAGCTTTTCAGAGGGTTGATCTTCGGCAGTGGATACCTATCACGATCCTCAACACTGTCTACAAGGTCTTGGCCAAGGCCTTGAGTTTGAGGATCCAGCCCTTCCTTGGGGAGTTGATTCATGCTACCCAGACGGGATTCGTCAAGGAGCGCAGTATCCTTGAAAACATTTTCACCTTCTGGGAGGCGACGGCCCGAGCTAGATTTCTCGGCGAGGACCTGGTCGTTATGCTTCTCGATTTTGAGAAGGCATACGATAGAGTCGATTGGGATTTCCTAGAGGGCACTATGCTTCGCCTGGGTTTTTGAGCCAGTCTGGATTCAAGGGGTGGCGGCTTTATATTCCACAGCTCGTAGCCAGGTGCTGATGGCAGGAGGACGGGGGCCGAGTTTTGAGTTGACCAGATCAGTCCGTCAGGGGTGCCCTCTCGCCCCGTTTCTTTTTCTCTTCTTTGCTGAGGCTATGAGCATGGATCTGACAGCAGAGAAGGTTGGTTAGAGAGGACTCCAGCTCCCAGTCCGGGGTGAGGACCTGCTCGATTCTGAGTTTGCTGATGACACGGGATTATTTTTGCATGGCCAGGAGGCCAATCTTCAGAGGGCAGAGCAGTCACTGCAGGTTTTTAGTGCAGCTTTGGGAGCATTGATCAATTGGCGCAAGATAGTGGCCTTTTGGATCAGTAGCGCTCCCACTCCGGCATGGAGCCCAGACCCGGGTTTTAGATGGATTCCTCCTGGCACAGCAGTGCGGTATTTGGGATGCCAGATTGGACTTGATTTGTCACCTGAGCAGCAGATCGCCCCGCTTCTTCTGAGCATTCGGAAGAAGCTTTTGTATTGGAGTACAGCTCGGCTATCCTTGGCTGGGAGGGTGGTGGTGACAAATCAGGTGCTTTTAGCGACCATGTGGTACATCACATCTTGCTGGATTTTCTCGAGCTCTTGCATCAGCCAGGTACAGAGGCTGATCAGGAACTTTCTTTGGTCTGAGCGGGACGGTCAGCTAGCCCGGGCTAAGGTTGCTTGGGTAGTTATTACTCTCAGCTGGCCCAGGGGGGCTTGGGCATTATAGATCCAGTTGATCAGAGTAGAGCCTTATTGGGGAAGCTTATTGTTCGGGGGATTCTTCCAGGCGCTGAGCCTTGGAAGGAGCTTTTTCAGCGACTGTAGGCTAGGGCTCCTCCAGCAGGGGGCACTTGGGTACCAGAGATACGATGGATCTTCATAGAGATGAGGAGGACAGGCCTCAGTAGAGGATGGGAGGACAGATTTGCCTTGAGCATCCTGCGAGCTTGGGAGCTGCTGAGACCGAGGCTTTCTCAGAGACCTACTTGTGATGAGGAGCGGGCCAGACAGCCGCTCATCTGGAGCCCCGCGGTACGCACTGAGCAAGGTCATATGCTGGGTTCTCGGCCTCGTCTAGCCTGGGGACCATTGGCGGCAGGCCCAGCACGCAGTTTTGGAGACTGGCAGGCCTTCTGCAGTCTCCCAGAGGCGGTCCAGGTGGAGAGGCTGAGTCACTTCAGAGGGGGGCTGATTATGAGGGATGACATTCAGGAGGCACTCACTGAGGAGTGGTTCACGCCTTTCGAGCCAGCGGCCCCACGGTGGATGGGAGCCTTTACACAGATGGAGATCTTGATTGCTGTCAGAGCTTGCACTGAGGATGGCAGATGCCTCTACTATGAGATCCAGGATGAGGGCAGACTTGAGAGAGTGGAGGCGGAGTCGCCTTTGGTTGCAGAGTGCATCTTTCAGAGGATACGGGTAGTGGCCGTCGCTTCCCGGAAGTGGCATGTTGAACCAGACCCTGTAGATGTGGACTCTGATTGGCGCATTTGGGCATATGCTGCGCGCCCCTTGGCCCGGCTCCAGTGGGACCCTGGCGAGTACGAGTGGCATGATCCTTATGCGTCCCTCGAGGCCATAGAGATTACCTTTTTCCAGTACACTGTTCGGTTGGGGAGGCATATTTTGACTGCGAGGAGGATAGTCTCTCCAGTCGCAGCGGAGCATTGGCGGCTACAGGGACTCTCACAGGAGTTCTTGGAGGATTTTTGGGTTAGGCTCTGGGCTAGTCGACAGGCACGCAGGATCTTGACTTTTCAGTGGGGGCTGGTTGCCCACAGGGGCTCTGCAGTTGTCACCTGGCTTGTCTACAGTGGTCTTCCGGCGGCCTGTGTCCGATGCGGCCACCCATTGGAGACACAGAGACACTGCCTATGGAACTGTCCACAGGCGTCGCAGATTTGGCTGAGGATACTGCGCATTTTGGCCCCCCTCTCTCCAGAGGGCATGTATACGTGGGGTGCCGCTGCTTGGTCGACATCGTCAGGGCCGGCTCTGGGATACGAGACGGAGTAGGACAGCCAGGCCATCAGATTCATTAGGGGCCAGCCTCGCCTTGTTCCTTCACCGGATTTCTCGTCCGTCGTCTAGACACAGGAGAGGGATTTACGACGGGAGCTCCACAACAGCCTCACCATCTGGTTCACCTGGAGAGCCCGGTGTTTCAGGGCCTTTGAGGCAACACTGGAGCCACCAGCAGAGACTGTTCGGGGGATCAGGAGCTGATCCACACCCTGCGCGGACAGTATGACCGCATCCGGGGCGACTCGGATGCGGCGATCTTGCGGCGCCAGGCCTTCCACACCACTTGGCGCAGCGGCCCCTTCTATACACTTCACGTGGGTACCCCCGCTGGCATTACAGGCCACCTGTTTGGCTTTCCCCCCCTCCTATTGTATGATATAGCTCTTAGTCATTTGTACTGATCTTTGTACCTTTTTGCACCTAGGGAGAGTCTCCCTAGCTGCCTTGATTGGATCGCTGCTCTGCCTTCTTATGAGCAGGAGAGTTTTTTGTAGCCCAGTGGGCGTTTTTTTAAACTAATGAAAGTATCTTTTCTCGGAAAAAAAAAAGAATTTGGAATCCCGTCATCAAGTTTAGAAAGGGGGATGCCATGTGCAAGACATGTGCATACTAGTTCTGAAGGCTAATCCTTGAAGGGCAACAAGATAAAAAACAAGATTAGAACTAGTCTTGGACTAGATTCAGGAGCTGCAGCAGCTAGGTGTGTGCAGGGAAGACGCTGGAGGAACCCAAGGGGCTGTCGTCCAGCATTTATGGAGATTTATCTGAGTCGGCCGCAACAAATGAAAGGGGCCGATAGTAGGTCGGCCAGTTCAGATGGGTTTTCCAAGGCCTATAGATAGCATTGTGTTGAGTTCTTGTAGGTCATTTAGTCCTTCATGGGTTGAGTCATAGAATAGGCTTAGACTAGGTGAAGTACCACCTTTTGATGGCAGCCAAAGGCTAGCCAAGACTTGTATACCTTGTTGTATATGAATATATTGAAACTCAGCTATCTCTCTCTCTTCTCTCCATCTCTCTTACTTGCATTTTGCATCAGGTTGTTCCAGGATGGTGTTTAGGGCTGAAACAAGACTCCCAGAGCTTCCACATGTGACAATCCTGGACTTGCATAAGTGGCCTAGAAGAGTCTTTTATGGTGCTCTTGGATTGGTGGATTTCTCGGTCGACGCATCTTCCTCGTCCTTGCATTGGACAGTCATAACTCTTGTTCTCAACCATTGTACAACAGTTTTCCAAAGAAGTAATATAAGCAAATACTCTTGCTTGCAGGGGGCCCCTTCACTAGGTATTTGGGATCCAATACTGTGTCGTCTACATTCTCCTCTCTCTCTCTCTCTCTCTCTACTTAGTGAATGGATACTAAAGATCTTCCCAAAGTAAAGGTTTAGAAAAGGCTTTGTTGTGTGTTACCATGATCAACCTCAGAGCATGTAACATTGTGCACTCTGCAACCAAAGGCGACTCCACCTCCACTCTCTGAAGTTTGCCCTCATCCTGAATCTCATAGTAGAGGCATCTGCCATCCTCAGCGCAAGCTCTGACAGCAATCAGGATCTCCAACTGTGTAAAGGCTCCCATCCACCGTGGGGCCACGGGCTCGAGAGGCGTGAACCACTCCTCTGTGAGTGCCTCCTGAATATCATCCCTCATAATCAACCCCCCTCTGAAGTGACTCAGCCCCTCCACCTGGATCTCCTCTGGTAGACTGCAGAAGGCCTGCCAGTCTCCAAAACTACGTGCTGGGCCTGCCGCTAAAGGTCCCCAGGCTAGACGAGGCGGAGAACCCAGCATATGACCCTGCTCTATGCGAACCGCTGGGCTCCAGATGAGCGGCTGTCTGGCCCGCTCCTCAACACAAGAAGGAGGTCGCTGAGAGAGCCCCGGTCTCAGCAGCTCCCAAGCTCTCAGGATGCTCAAAGCAAATCTGTCCTCCCATCCTCTACTGAGGCCTGTCCTTCTCATCTCTATGAATATCCAGCGAATCTCTGGTGCCCAAGTGCCCCCTGTTGGGGGAGCCCGAGCCTGCAGCCGCTACAAGAGAAGCTCTTTCCAAGGCTCAGCGCCTGGAAGCAGCCCCCGAACAATAAGCTTCCCCAATAAGGCTCTACTATCGACTGGATCTATGATGCCCAAGCCTCCCTGAGCCAGCGGAAGTGTAATAACTGCCCATGCAACCTTTGCCCGGGCTGGCTGACCGTCCTGCCCAGACCAAAGAAAGTTCCTGATCAGCCTCTGTACCTGGCTGATGCAAGAGCTCGAGAAGATCCAGCAAGACGTAATGTACCACATGGTCGCTAACAGCACCTGATTTGCCACCACCACCCTCCCAGCCAAGGATAGTCGAGCTGTACTCCAATACAAAAGCTTCTTCCGAATACTCAGAAGAAGCGGGGCAATCTGCTGCTCAGGTGACAAATCTAGTCCAATCTGACATCCCAAATACCGCACTGCTGTGCCAGGAGGAATCCATCTAAAACCGGGGTCCGGGCTCCATGCCGGAGTGGGAGCACTACTGATCCAGAAGGCCACTGTCTTGCGCCAATTGATCAATGCTCCCGAAGCTGCACTAAAAACCTGGAGCGATTGCTCTGCCCGAAGAAGATTGGCCTCTTGGCCATGCAAAAATAAGCCTGTGTCGTCTGCAAACTCAGCATCGAGCAGGTCCTCCCCCGGGACTGGGAGCTGGAGTCCTCTCAAACCAACCTCCTCTGCCGTCAAATACATGCTCATAGCCTCCGCAAAGAAGAGAAAAAGAAATGGGGCGAGGGGACACCCCTGATGGACTGATCTGGTCAGCTCAAAACTCGGCCCCCGTCCTCCTGCAATCAACACCTGGCTACGAGCTGTGGAATACAGAGCCGCCACCCCTCTGATCCATCCTGGCTCAAAGCCCAGGCGAAGCATAGTGCCCTCTAAGAAACCCCAATCAACTCTATCGTATGCCTTCTCAAAATCGAGAAGCATCACGACCAAGTTCTCGCCAAGAAATCTAGCTCGGGCCGTCGCCTCCCAGAAAGTAAAGATGTTGTCAAGGATACTGCGCTCCTTGACGAATCCTGTCTGGGTGGCATGAATCAACTCCCCCAGGAAGGGCTGGATCCTCACACTCAAGGCCTTTGCTAAGACCTTGTAGACAGTATTGAGGATCGTAATAGGCCTCCAATGCCGAATATCATCTGATACTCCCTCCCCCTTGGCGATAAGAAAGATCAAGCCCTCTGAAAAGCTCTGTGGCATCACCCCAGTGTCCAAAACATACTGAAAGCCCCTGCGGAGGCCTGGCCCCAAAAGGTCCCAATAGCGCATAAAAAAGGCCGGCGTCAGTCCGTCCTCCCCTGGGCAACTATGTCGCGGCAGGACCCTCAAGGCCTCGGCAAGCTCAATCTCTGAAAGAGGCGCACCAAGAACTGTACGCATACGATCTGTGACCCTCCTCTGCACATGGGCCCACACGGTCTGCCTGCAAGCATCTCGATCCTCAGTGGGCTGGCTCCGCTGAAAGCAAGTCTCTATAGAATGCCGTGGCAATGGCTGTGATCTCCCCGGGCTCAGTAGCTACCGATCCATCCGGTCTACCAAGCTGACGGACTCCTGCTCGAGCATGGCGGGGTCCAGTGATCTCAAAAAACTCCCCAATCACTCTATCACCAAGCTGCGTCCACTGAGAGGCCTGACGACGATAGTAAAACTCATGTCTCTGCTCCTCTGCCTCTCTAACCTCCTGGCGTGCCTGGCTCAGCTGTGACGCCACCCACTCACATGCAGGCTGCTGCTCCTGAAGGCGCTGTAGCGAAGCAAGGCTGCATCTCAGCCGATGCTCCCGCTCGCGAATCTCTCCCAATCGTGTCAAAGCTGCAGCGTGCAAAAAAGAGCTAAGCTCGATGAGACCCTGGGCACACTGGCCTACTGCATCCTGGTCAGAGCACTGACTATCATGCCAGATCCTCTCAATGTCCTCAGCGAGACTGGGATCTGTAAGTACCCTCTCTGGGATCCTCAACTGCAAGCTGGGCTCCCGTGTCCTCTCCTCCAATGTCAAGATAACTGGCGCATGATCTGAAAATGAGGTGCCAGCGAGAATGCCGACGGAGCCCCCTCGCTCCCCTAACCAGTCGCCCACATAAAAGCGATCAATCCGAGATAGATTAGTCCCTCCCTGCCGGCGATCCGACCGAGAGAAACTAAGACTGTCCTGAGAACGGGAGAAGGCCCCATGCTGCCATACATCAGTGATCCTCAGTGACATGCAAAACCGGTCCCAAGCTGCAAGCTCCGTGCCGTGCACTGTAACATGACTGCCTCCCACCCTATCGGCCGGGTCCTCAAGCATGTTGAAGTCTCCCGCGACACACCAATGTGTGGCCTTTGGCAATGCGTCCGTAACCTGAGTCCAGAACTCTGCTCTGGCACTAGCATGATTGGGCGCATAGACGTTGAGCACGCCCAATAGCTCATCATGCATCCTCAGAATGACATACTGTGCTCTACCAGGCACAATGATCCCTCGATCCACAATGGCCTGCCGCCATACATCTGCAATGACCATGCATACTCCTCCCTGTCCACCCAAAGGACCAAACCCTGCAGACCAAAAGGTGTCCCATCTACCAGGCATCACCGAACCATATCTCCGGATCCTGCTCTCACCCAAGTGGTGCTCCTGCATCATCAAAATATCAATGCTGCCACCAACCAGGCATCTCTGAAGCTCCTGCCTCAAGCAACCACGATAGCGTATAAAATGTGCTCCGCCAAGGCCCTGTACATTCCATGAGATGATCCTCATGGATGACCTGCTGAGGTGGATGCTGTCTCAGCCGTACGACGGGCCTTCGCAAGCGGCTTGGATGGAGAGTAGTCCCCATCCGAGCGGCTGCGAATCTGCCCACCCGGTGTACTGCAAGAATCACAGATCAGGCGCCAGTGGCTGTGGCCCACGGCGACTGCCTCCCGCTCTGACAGAGCAACCTCATGTATACATACATATCCAGGGTCGCGTGCTAAATCTGCCACTATGCGAACGACCAAATGACGAATCCCTAAGGCATCCACACTCCCGGGATCCAAGAAAAAATGAGCCAACTCCCATAGTCGGCCTATCACATCTGTCACCTCCAGATCGCTCACATGATGAGAAAACTCAACTGCCTGAGTCTTCAAAGTGCTAAGAGCGAGCTCTAGAGTCCACTCCCGGTCGCAAGGGCCACAAAGAGGGAACGAGAAGGCCACCGCTGAATCTAGTGCCTCCTCCCCGCGGCCGGAGGTATCACTACATGAACTCGGATGGGTGCTGGCTCATGGGGGCCCTTTGCTCCAAAAAGCCGTGTGAAGGCGTAATCAAAAGCCTCCGAGCGCTGTCTAATGCCGAGGCGACTCAGCCGACTGCAGATAGATGATATCCGTGAAGCCCGAATCGGCATGGTAGGCCTCCTCTGAGGTGCTCGAGCGAGGTCGGTGCTCAGCGCCCTCCGGACTGCAGGTGAACGCCAGGGGACTGCCAAGGCCTCCCGGGAAGGTGAGGCAGGCGGGGGGGGGGGGGGGGGGGGGGGGGAGGAGGGGGGGCGAGGGGGGTGGAGAGGGAGCCGCTACCGAAACCGGAGCGGGGACGGGAGGAGGTGAGGGTGGAAGCGAGGCGGTGGGAGGGGACGGGGGTGGGGGGGGTGAAGGAGGGGGTGGGGGGGGTGGAGGAGGGGGGTGCTGGCATCTCCTGGTCCTCAGTCGTCGCCGCAGGGGTCTCCTCCTGGAGGGGAGCAAAGCTGTTCCTCACGGGAACCCAGTGAGGCTGAGACTGTGGTTGCTGCTGCTGCAGCGGTCGCTGGGCGTGCTGCTGTGGCTGTCTCCCTCGGCGGCGCCCCTGTCCAGGCTGCCACTCCGAGGTCTCTGGCGCCTGAGCAGGTGTCCCGGAGGCAGCCTGCCGAGCCGCATCTGTGGGCGGGCCATCAGGGGCCTGCTGCTGTGGTGAGGGTCGAGGTCTCCTGCGAGGGCAAGCCTTGGCCAGATGACCGACCTGCCTGCAAATGAAGCACTGGTTCGGGAGCCCCGAGAACTCCACTCTCTGATCAATGCATCCCCCCCCTATCCTAGGTAGCTGAATGACCTTAGGAAGGGAGGAGATTTCAGACACCAAAACTCTGACCGAAGGTAGCCCAGCTGCTCTGGCCACCACTGAAGCTGCTGTGGGGCGAGTCTCTAGTACCGAGCCCACCAATGCTCCTAGCCTAGAGAGAAGCGGAAGATACTCCCGGCGGAGTCCAGGGAAGCAAACTGTAACATGAAAAAGGCGCTCTCCCTGCTCAGCCGCTGCTGGGTCAAAGCCATGCTGCCAAGGTCTGAAGAAAGCCCGAGCACCCCTGATGTCAAGGAGACTCATGGCAAGGACCTTGGCCACGCTCTGGGCGGTCTCGAACTCGATCTGGTAATGTCCACGGCCCAGTAGCTGGACGTCCAGGATCTTGCCCACATCTGCAAGAAGGCGGGCCTGGAGAAGATCCCGGATCTCCCCTCTGTTGGGGCGAGTGCCGACTATACGGCAGATGGTGGAATGAGCCTGGAGGCGTTCCACCTCTGCGGTGAGGCTCGCTTCCTCTTCTGGCGAAAGAGAGCCTGATGGGGGTGTCCTCAGGGGCGGGCGAGGGGGCTGCGGGGGAGTCCCTCTGAGGCGGGGCGGGAGGAGCATCCATCTGAGTCTGAAGCTAAGGCGAAGGCGAGGCAAAAGCGGACATCCTGTAAGAACCGAGCTGCACACGGAGAGGCTAAAGACGAAGGCCGGAGAAAAAAAAAGTAAAACCCCCCTGGGGGCGGAAGTCAGCAAGAAAAAGGGAGGGGGGGTGAAGCGGCGAAGGAGAAGCCCAAGGGGGGGGGCGGGAGCTGCGCTCAAGAGGGGTGGGGTGGAGAAAGAGCTGGCGGAGGGAGGGGGGGGTCGGGCGCTGCAGAGGGGAGGAGGGCGCGAAAGAAGGTGGGGGGCGCGAAGGCGAGGATGGGCGGCGGGCAGTGTAGCGAGGGAGGGGGGCGCAGCAGTGAAGGCAGGCGGGGGGGGGGGGGGGGGGTGCAAATGGCGGGCAGCGCAGCAAGGGAGGGGGCCGTAGAAGCGAAAGCAGGCGGGGGGGGCAAGGGGAGGCGCGAGGACTGAAGGGGGCGCGAGGGGACGAACAGGTAGGAAGGCGGAGGGCGTAGGTGTGCAGGTAGCGCGAGCAGGGAGGGGTGGTAGCTTCAGCGAGCCGACTGGCGACGGTGTTCTACCTATATTTTGAACACCCAAATCCTTTGTCCTCCATCACCCCAACTGTACCTATTTGGCCCTCCTAGCTCTATTTCACATAATGAAATCCATGCCCGGACACCAAACAAGTGGAAAAGACATGGGGACAGGGTCCATGAGGATTGATTAAGAAAAAGCACCATTCTTGGTCAAAAAGCAAGAAAAAGTAAAAAGTCAAATAGAGTTAATCACATGAGCCAAGGGCACCATTGAAAAGAGGAGACTAAGCTGGACCAAAAAGCTAAAAGCCACTTTCTCAAAAAGCAACTCTAGGGCCAAAAAGCAAGGCCCTGAAGTTGTAAAAGCACAAATCAAGAACTTTGGCTATTATTAATAATATTTAATAAAAAGACAAAAGCATTTCTTTTTGGCAAAAAGCAAGGCTTCCCCAAGTTTAAAAGAAGCATGAGCCTCTCTTGAGCATCAAGTTGAAGAAGAACCTCTTCATCACGTTGCCATCTTCGTTCAAGCGTGGAGATTATCTTCTTCATCATCATCTATGAACCAAATCATGGAGTTTTTCATCGCTACCCGCTGATTTCAGAGCGCCTCCAACAATTGCAGTGCCATGTCACCATCTTTCCGTGCGACTGTAAGGATCCGTACGGTTGTATGGGCTGTATGGACATTGTCACCAATTGGCCGACCATTTGGTCCATCTCCAATTTTTGCGTCTCGTTCACTTGAGGCCAGGCCGGTGTCTCATGTGAAGAGGCCAGTATTTTGCTGACATGGACGGGAGCCAGACTGGTGCCACCCGTGTATGACCTGGACTGTGTTCGACCCATGGGATTGTCACGCCATGGAAGAGCCAGTATTCGTGCCATGTTTTGCCTATGGGACTGTCACTCCATAGGGAGGCTTGTGCCTGGAACTGTGTCTTACCTATGGGACTGTCACTCCATAGGAAGACCAGGTTTTATGTTTTACGTCGTGCCATTTTTGTGCCGACAGATATTTTGTACTTGTTCCATGAACGGGAGATATGTCCATGTTACTATTTGCACATGCACACATGTTTTGCATGTTTGAAACTATTTTCGCATGACTTGTATTTTTGTGTTTGCCTGCTTGACGTGTTACTTACTGAGCGGGGATGCCTGCCAGTGAGTCGTGAAGTCTGCTCTGTCTTCTGACGGGTTTTGGTGCATGTGAACAGGTGGTAAGTATATTGAACATGTTAGTTTAATACCTTTATTTCTAACCTTTTGATTTATAAGGTTACATGTTCACACCCACTTAAAAGTGGGCACCCCCTTTGGGCACCCACTTAGGGGCCAAGTGGGGAGCCCCACTTAAAGTGTGTGTGTGTGGGTGGGTCACCTACCCAACCCACATTGGAACTGGCCACCCACATGCAAACGTGGGGAGCCAGCCAAATCAAAGGGTTTTACTCCACTTTAAATTTTATAAAAAAAGCCTTCTCCTCCAGCGTAGACATCACCCGGCGATTCGCTTCTACCATCTTTCGGCGACCATCTCTTACGTTTCTGCTCCCAGGCGGCTGAACCGGTTGCGCATGCTTTCTCCAGGAGGTGTGTGCTCCACTTGCAACAGAACTACTGCAGGCTGCCACCTCCATACAGCTACGCTGCTCTGCAGGCGACTGGTTGCCAACTCCAGAAGGCTGCGCCTGTCTTCCAGCAGGCTGCCCACAACACAGCAACCAGCTGGCTGTTTTCCCACTTCAGGCTGCGTTTCTGCTCCTATCTAGGTGGCTGCATATCTGTACTACCTGGCAGCAACTGTATGCTGCGCAGACTGCCTGTTCTGCAGGCTGCTGCGTACAGCCAGGCGTCCACATAGGCTGTGTATGCGCCTCCAGTCTGGCAGCCTTACAAACTGTACGGCCACCCACAGAAGGCGTCTGTGTGCTTCACCTCCAGCAGGTTATACTCTGTAACCAGGCAGTTTCTCTTCAGAGTGGTGGTTATTACTCTTATCTCCCTCCTCCACAAGAAGGTGGCTGTGTTCTACACAGCAGGTGGCTAATCTCCTTGGTAGGCGATTGTGCCTCCTTTCCATAGGCGGCGTCTTCCTTCTTCAAGAGGTTACATCTGGTGTTTCTCTCAAGTAGTTACCGATACCCCGGCTATTGGTCCTCCATCTACTATCCACAAGTAAGTGAATTTCAGATTTTAAGTAAAGTATTTTGTGATAAATCTGATAAGGGACTCTCTCCTGGGCAACACCCGTTCGGTGCCGGGTAGTCCAAGCTATTGGAGAACCTCGGTCCAAAGGTGCTGAGATCGGGAGAGCCAGGCGTTAGTACGGGAGCGCCTGTTTGTGCGTGGTCGTGGAACACCAGTTGAGCGCTCTCCGCAGAGTCCAGTGAAAGCACAGGACCGTAGAGATTGGACCACGCTAGTGGTCGTTCTGCTTTGAGCATCTACTTCGAACGTCGACTTCGAATCTATTTGTTTGGTACTGTATTCATATGTACATGGACATCATCTGGTTCTTGGAACCCATGGAGCATTGTATTTGTTAAAAATTTCAGAAACCCTAAAACTTTTGAAAAACACCTAAAAACTGCTTTTTGGAGGTTTTTATTGCCTGAAAACCATTAAAACAGGTTTTATATCAGTTTTCTTGCCAGAAAGAGCTTCTCTAGGGTTTTCATCATCGACAAGGCTATAGGAATTGTGGAGATTATTCATGGGATGAGTGAGTGGATTTAGAGCTTGGACATAGAACTTGGGCATAGAGCTTGGACATGAAACATGAAGCTTGGACATGGAAGCTTGAACTTGAACATAGACATGAAGAACTTGGACATAGAGCTTGGGCATGAAGCTTGGACATGAACATGGAACACAGAGCTTGGATTTTGGACTGGGATTTGGACTTGGACTTGGATTTGGATTTGGACTTGGACTTGGATTTGGATTCATTGGACTTGGGATCCATTGGATTTGGATATTGGATCTAGTACTAGCCTGGTGAGAGATACTTGTTGGTCATCCCCGTGGTGTGCTCGACATCAGAGATCTTGTGTGTCGACATCGACATCGACTTGGATATCCTACATCGGCATATTTGTTTGTTTTGTATTCATTGATTGCATTGATCTTGACCAGCGTGCCCGTGGATTGTTCTTGAATAAATTCCTAAAAGGGGACGGGGCCTGTTCCCCGCTCAATGTGGTGTAATGTGAAAGATCCCCATTTCCTTTTCTCTCTCCCCTCTCTCTCTTTATATTTTTATCTCTTGGACACGTGGTTGAGTCTGTCACTGCATGTCCCGCTGGGCTTACACCAACCACCACCGTCATCTGAACTTCACCAAACTTTAGTAAGTATGATGGTAAGTGTGATCATGCTGCTTTTACTCAGTTCACCAAACTTTAGTAAGTAAGATGGTAATTGTGATCATGTTGCTGTTACTCAGTTTAGTCTAGTCCTAAGCCCCAACAGTAGTAGGCATCATAGTTGTCAGGTACGAGACCGTACGATTCGTACGATACGATACCGTATGGGAAAATATGGTATGATATAAAAAAATTTCTTATTGTATGATAAAATACGGTGTTTAAAAAAAAAAACTTATAAACTTAGGTATTTCCAATTTTGAGATATGGAGTATTTTAAAAAGGAGGGAAGCATTATAGTACAGAGGAAGTTCAAATAGCCATAGACAAGCAAAAACAAGACCATTACTCCCAAAAAAAGTTTTTTTTTTTTTTGAAAATGTGTACGGGTTTGTATGGTATCGTACTGTACAGTATTCGTACGATGTGGCATCGTACAGTGTACGGAAACAACTATGGCAAGCATCTACCCAGCAGTCATCCAACTAGGGTAAGGGGGCTTAGAACAACAAAGATCGAAAGGACCAAAAGAAAATTTCTTAGGGTTAATCGGACAATAAGAAAGATTCCACGTCCAAGAAAACACCTGAGGAAAAATCTAAGAGGGCATCACTAAAGGTTACCTCCAGCCGGATGAACAGACATGGTACAAGGCAAAGAATCGTTGTTTCTTCTACCATAGTATGGGACACGGGAAGAAGGATTGCACTAAGTGGCAGGACGAAAAATTTGCCAAGGCACCTGTAGCATCCACATGCACACCTCCACTATCAGCCTCTAATGCCGTTCAGCTCGTGCCAGCTTTGAATCCGGTGCCACCAATGGTATTTGATGATAAGAAGGGTGAGGCTGAGAGGCAGAAGAAGGCTCTCATCTGTGCCTATGGCACTGTGAAGGGAGAGCAGTTCATTGTCCTCTTTGACATGGGATGCCTTGTCTTTGCAGTTGGCAAGCAAATTGAGATGTACCTTGGTTTCTTATCATTTAGACGTGGACGGGTTTACACCTATTCTACGCACTCACATCACTCAGAAAGCTCAACAGTTTGAGTTCTAGGTTCAGAAGGCAACATTCCAGAGGGATTTCATTCTCCCCTCTTTTAGGGTGTGACATGATCCTCGGTATCCAGTGGTTCAAACAGTATGCATCCATTCTTGATCGGAGGCAGAACACTTTCACTATTGTTGAAGGTTTTCCTAAGCCCATCATGATTCGCGGGGATAGGATCATTCTTGGAATACCACTCATTTTCCACATTTAGGCCTAGTGAGCCATAAGAACGTTGCTTTATGTCTGCTCTAAGTCTAATGCTGTTTTGACATCACTTGCATTGGAGCAGAGGATGGTTGGTATTTTGTCTCAATACACCGACATTATGTTGCGAGACGACCTCCTGC
Source organism: Cibotium barometz (assembly GCF_041138505.1). NCBI lineage: Eukaryota > Viridiplantae > Streptophyta > Polypodiopsida > Cyatheales > Cibotiaceae > Cibotium > Cibotium barometz. The sequence continues at coordinate 9,019,387 of NC_141056.1, read as the reverse complement.
CCAATTTCCCACCCAGTAGACCCGAGGACCATCGCATAGAGTTGGTTCTTGGGTTAGAGCCTCCCAGCAAGTTCCCCTGCTGCCTTTTTGGGGCATTGGAGGGTGAGCTAGAGCAGCCATTATGCCAGCTACTCCGGGTTGGATTTATCCGGCCTTCCTTTTCCCCATTTGCCTCTCCCATCCTGTTTGTCCAAAAGAAGGATAAGATTGCACCCTTATGTGTGGATTACAGGGTGCTAAACAAGCTAACAGTTAAGAATGGATTTCCCATGCCCAGAATAGAGTACATCCTAGAGTGACTCAATGGTGCTAAATTTTTCTCTAAGATAGATCTTAAGAGTGGCCACCATCCGGTTCGAATGTTTGAGGCCGACATTCCAAAAACCGCCTTTAGGACTGAGCAAGGCTACTATGAGTTTATGGTGATGCCTTTTGGACTCACCAATGCACCAACGACGTTCAACAAGATGATGTCTCCGGTTTTTTGGGATCTCATTGGAAAATGCATCTTCATCTTTTTAGATGATATCCGTCAGGGACTGTAGAGCAGCATAAGCGAGATGTAGCAAAAGTTTTACAACTCTTGTAGGACAATGAGTTGCTTATCAATGCCAAGAAGACTGAGTTTGGAGTAAGTGTCGTAACTGCCCTCTACTATAAGAGTCTTGGGCGCGGGTTTCGATGGAGAGTAATCACTGTCAATAGGCTTTGAAGGCTAGCAATCTCCATTGGCTAAAAACCTGGAGGGGGGTTGCGACGGGGTAATGGTCTCTAGAAAAGAGGGGGGGGGGGGGAGCGGCTTGAGGGAACTGTGGGGGGGCCCCATCACCATCAGGGGTTTGCTGAGATAAATGCTCAAAATGGTTCTTGCGCGCCTGCCGAACGCCATTCGGCTCTCGACATTAGTCGGTGGTCCCGGATCTGCCACTCTCTTGCGTTGGCTAGCTGGGGCCTAGTGCTCGGGTACATGGGGGTCTGAGTCCCGCCCGCCCCCCTTGTGGAGGATCTGAACTGGGGCGGGGGGGACCGGGGGACAACTGGAGAGGGCAGACTCTAGTGAAGTGTCCCATCCGGTGACAGATGAAACATTCGCCTAGAAGGCCACAATACTATACTCTTTGCAAAATCGCACCGAGACTTTTGCCACTGTAACAGATTCCTGAACTGTCCGTGCGCTGGGTGGCTACCCACAATCTTGCATACCAAGGTGGAGGCCTCCAAAGTGGCAGCTGTCGAAGCGAGGAGCTGGAGATCTTCTTCAGAAAAGGAGAGGCAAGGGACGACGGCCTCGGTCGGGGATGACGGAGTGGCTGCCAATGGAGTCCTCCTGGCGGGGGGTACAAGATGAGAACGCTGAAACTTGCCACAGATAAACTAACCCTGAAAGCTGTAAGCATCTGACCGGGGGGGCCGCCGTGGGGGGGGGGGGGGGGGGGGATGGTAGCACGAAAGGAAGGGCTGAGGCAGAAAAGGAGCAAGCACGAGGAGAGCTGAGGCGAAGAAGGAACATGCGAGGGGGGGCTGAGGCAGGCAGGCTAAGGGGGCGCAAAGGAGGGACAGGAGGTGGCAGTGCACAGGCTGGAGGGCTGCGCATGGAGGCGAAAGGGCGAAAACAGAGGCGGGCAGGAGGCTGGCGAAGGCAGGGTGGGAGGAGAAGGCGCAGCCAATGGTGGTGAAGGCAAACAAGCACCAGGTGGAAGGGGAGAAGGCGAGATGAAAGGGCGAAGGCAAGGCGGCAGCATGAGGCTGGGGTGGAGGGAAGCTGGGCTGGCGATGGTGAAGGTAGGTGCACAGTCGGGGGAGGTTGAGTTGCTCGTGCTCGACAAAAATATGTGCACTGCAATGGGGCGACACCTTTTTACCCCCTTGTCTGTATGGAACTTTTACAAAACATTTTGTAACGGCTTGAAACTTAGGAAATGCGTTTTTTGAGACATGTTTACAAAAAATGCTTGGCAAGTATGATTTGGACTCAAATGTTGCTTTATCACTTAATATGCATGGCACATGAGGGTAGATTTACTTTACTGGTCATGTCAAAATAGCCAAGCCTATTAAACTTTTTGATCTAAAGTTTTCAAGGTAAATTGTTTCTTTGGAAGGTAACGTTGTTGACAGGATCAATGTGCCTGTTGCGCAGGTTTACAAGCTGCCGGCAGATCGGCTCTATGCCACTTACTTTGGTGGTGATGAAAAGCTTGGGATTCCTGCAGACACAGATGCGAAGGATTGTTGGCTTGCACGGTTACCGGAAGGACATGTTTTGCCATTTGGTTGTAAGGTTTGCTCCGTGCCTAGTTTTTTCTTCGCAAAGCTTTGTTGGCCTGCCTTTGGTAGGTTCTAGTGTTAAGGCAGTGATCAAAGTGATTTTTAGCTTGGTCAAAAATAGTGAGGCATATTAAAAAAACTAGCGGATTGTAGGGGATTGGTCATTGGTGAAATTTTAGCTCACTGGTGTGAATTGGCAAGTAAGGGATTCCTGATTTTGTGAATTGACAAGATTACAATACAAATGTGTGATGAACCTTCTTAAAAAGGATTTTAAGGACAATTTGACATTATGATGGATAGATGAGGTTTTATTCTTTTTTCCCACCATGCTGTTTTAATATTGTTTCACATTCATTCATTATCCCTTGATTTTCTTTTTTCTTGGAACAAACAACCCCCTCTTTCCCCCCTCCCCTGCATGCCACATTTCCACGGTTCCTTGTTTCACACGTGCACACTTGCATGTACACTCAGATTTGAATGGGGATGGATGAGTTTTCTAATCTACTCCTGTCGAGCTTCAACCTATTTTTAAATTGAATTATCAATGAAATTCATCTCTCTCTCTCTCTCTCTCTCTCTCTCTCTCTCTCTCTCTTTGGCATCGATACCCAGAGTGGAATGTAAATGGATGTACCTGATCTGTCCCATAGGTCGGATTCGGCCTCCCGTGGACGTTAATATAACTTTCTTTCTTTCTTTCTTTCTACGAGCAGGTCACTGGCTGAGTATGCACAGAGCAGGGCCTCCTCACAGGAAGTGGATATTATTTGAGGTCCTACATTAACCCATCTTGGACATTCTTGATGGATGATGATGATGCCTCTCTACTGTTATCCTCATTGTACCCACATGAGCCCACTATGTATTTTCTCTCTTATTGTAACCACATGAACCCATGATGTATCTGTATCTCGTATTCACATATTATCAGGGCATAGTTAGCTAGTTTTATTTTCTTTTCTTTTCAGTTTTCTATGATTCAGTATTCTCAAGGATTCATTGTACTATTTTTTGGTCTTATAGACCCATTGGCTCTTTTGAAGACGTTAATTTTAGTTTCTTTCTTTCTTTCGTTATACTCTATATAAACCACCTCGCCGAGTTCACACTCTGTATAAACGAGCTCGCAGATTTCATTGACATGTTGGGTGGCGAGGGATCCACCCTAGCTGAGATAGTGGTCTCCATTATCTTTTATGCAAATGACGCATTTCTGTTGGCACATACAACAGAAGGCCTGCAAGAACACTTGGATGCATTACACTGCTTTTGAGGAGAACGGGACTTAAGGGCCAACCTTGGAAAGACCAAGTTTATTGTCTTGCACACGAGTTATGGGAGGCTGCATAAGGGCACTTTTACGTCTGAAAACCAGCAAGAGTGTGACACACCTATGAGTATGCAGGCATAGCCGGACATCAGATAGCAACCGACAGGCAGAGTTGGACAGCACAGAGGACACGTGGCACTGCCATGTGGTAATGATGATGTGGTGGCGATGACATGGCCGTCGGGTACAAGTGGCCGACAACAGTACTACTGGATATTGACGGTCCATTCTAGCATGCAGACCATGCTTTTTTTCTCTTCATGGTGCCTTGACATCCTGTAACATCTCTTTGGTCTCATGGACCCTTTGGGTCTTTAGTAGATGTAAATACTCTCTCTCTCTCTCTCTTTGGTCTCATAGACCCTTTGGGTCTTTAGTAGGTGTTAACATAGTCCAGTGTACTACCTTTTTGATCTCATAGACCCTTTGGGTCTTTTGAAGACATTCATATATCTTTCTTTCTTTCTTTCTCATCCTTGGCCCAGACGAGAGGCCCTTGGTTGCACGCCAACTTCAGACCCAAGACATTCTCAAAAAGTACAAAGACGCCCCACTACAAACTGTGGATTTGGAGGGTCACCACAAGGTTAGTGATGTGGCCTCCAAATAGGGCCATGTTTACTGTTACCACATCACAGGCTTCAGCCACATGACTGCTGTGTATTACTTTTTCATTCTCACATGTTCACATCATAGGTAGCTAGTTTCCTTTTTTACATGTCATTGTGCCATTTGGGATGGTGGAATGCAAAATGCAGCGAATTCAAGATGCTTAATTGAGTTGACGTATTATCTGCTTTTACAGGACAACTTTTGGGAAATGGGTGATACTGGCCCATGTGGCCCATGTACTGAAATTCACTTTGACAGAATTGGGAACCGGGATGCAGCAGGACTTGTGAACAACGATGATCCAACATGCATTGAGATCTGGAACCTTGTGTTTATTCAGGTAGAAACCTGCCTTGCTGCTTGTTTTAAAAGTTTTGATGCTTTTATACTATAAGGCAGTTTTTCTTTCCGGTCGAGGTTGACTGAGCCCTGAAGTTGGCCTCATGGTTAAAATGCATGCCTCTAGGCTGGTAGTTCTGCATTGTGATATTGTGACCAAAGAGGGTGGTTGTCACGTGCATCCCGCACTTGGATGCCACGTAGACATTCTGTACAGAAGGTGCAGGACCTGGGATGGTGAACTGGTCCCATGTGAGCCCAGTCCGGGACGAGTCAGCCAGGGATCCATCTCAGTCGTCCAAGGTCAGGTGTGCATTGTCCTGCACATGAGTCCAAGGTCAGGTGTGCATTGTCCTGCACATGAAGCAGTGCCAGTCCGCGCTGTGAGTCTCCCTCTGGAATGATGTCGGATGTGCTGTGTATCTGGTTTGCAACTGGATGCCAGGCCTCTGTAAGCATGTAGTTTGCATGTAGAGATGGGGCCAGCCCATAGGGCTACCCCAGTGTAGGTATTTGCATGTGCATACTTAGATGGGCATGGGGGAGGTGTAGAACCACCCCCAAGGGGCCAGGAGAGCCCAAGACTTTGCCCACCAGCCAAGGCAAGGGCTGGAGGGGCAGTCGGCCAGCTCCAGAGCCTCTGGACAGGCAGCCGACAGAGGGTTTAAGCCCTAGACAGTAGGCGGCCAGGTGTAGGGGCAGTCCCCACACCTCTGCGTTGAATGCCCAGCAGCCAGGGTGCTGTCCCAGGGTCATGCGCAGGCTGGACAGGGGCTAAAACAGTGAGAAAACACTTTATTAAAGTGTGAACACATTTTATTACAAGACTCAGTCGTGGGGTTGTTATGAGCAGGCCGACTGCATGATATGAGGGGTATAAAAGCCCAAGTCATAATTCATTTCATCCATCTCACAATTCACCAAGAGCTCCAAGCATTCAAGGGCCAGGACAGCCAAGGGTTTGCTAAAGCTAAGGGGGTGAAGGACTGAAGGTCAAGGGCAGGTTTTCCAGCCAAGAAAAGGTCAAGTACTTTGTATTTGTTTCAGATTTACATCATTCTAATAAAGCAAATACACCATCCGTGGTGGGGGCCCTACAGAGGGTAATTGGGACCCAATACTGTGTCCTTCTCCATCTCCCCCTTCTCTCTCTATTTTCTGCACATCGTCTTTCAGTTTTGTGCGTTAATTCCGTCGCGAAAAGAGTGCTGTTTTCTGAGTTTTGAAGTACCGATCCTTCTCCGAAGCTTCCGCATATTACAGTGGTATCAGAGCCTACTTCAAGGACGAAGATTCAGCAAAGAAAACCAGAAAATTTTTCGCTCGTGTGGTTGGTTTTTAGACGCCGGTGGACTACCCCTTTCGGAGTGACTCCTGTCCCTCGAAGGACGGTTGGTTTTTAGCCTCCGGAAGCCTCCGGAAGTCTCCCACACAGATAGTGGATGGTCAGATTGCGTTCCGGAAAGGAACTGCATATTCCCGCTATGGCGAGCTTTGGCGACGAGAGAGAACCAGAACCATGGGACCAGAGTGCACCAGGCAGCCCAGCTAGGGCACCCGGCTTGAGTGTACAAGACATGTTCCAGCAGATGATGCGAGCAATCGCAGACCAGACAACCAAGTTGGATGAGCAGAAGGCGCGGATTTTGGCTCTGGAGGAGCGTTCTCGCTCTCCAGCGTCGCGTTTTCCATCTCCTCCTCCCTCTCCTTCCGTACCTCAGATACCAGATCCTCGTCACAGGGACCCTCTCGAGGGGTCACAGCAGCAGTCAAGCTCCTTGCTTGAGATGCAGATACGGGCATTGGAGATTCGACAACGAGAAGACGAAGCCATGCGACGAGTGGAACACGAGCGTTACCTCCGAGCTTTGGACGCCAGATTGACACCGGCGGTGCCCTCGAATCATTTTCCCGAGAAAATGAACTTCAGTAAGTATAATGGTAAACTCGATCCCACTACTCTGTATTCATGGTTACATCAATTTGAAGCTTACTTTGCCGCAGTTAGGAAAACAGATATTGACAAAGTGATCTTAGCCAGTTGGTATTTGGAAGGTGAGGCCATTCCTTGGTGGACTCAGTGGGCTCATGCCCACACCAGATCAGGTATGGCAGCTTATGGGTGGGACGAGTTCGTCCGTGACCTTAAGCAGCGGTTTTTACCGCCCCACTACCTTGAGCGACTCGAAGACGAGTTCAGGGGTGCGCGTCAGAATGCGCAACCAGTCCTTCAGTTTGCCAATAGAATTTCGACCTTGTGTCTACAATTAGGCTTATCTGATGCGGACAAGAAAGGGCAGTTTTTGTATGGCCTGGACACGCACATCCAATGGGAGGTGCGTATGTTTAGACCAACCACCTTTGAGGACGCACTCTCGCTTGCGCAGAGTGCAGAAGTGAAACACAATGGTGGCAAGCCCAAGACTTCCCAGCCGGCTTCTCCCAAGGCTAACACCTCGGGGGGCAAAAGCCAGAACCAGACGGGGTCTTCCCCAGGACAGAGCCCGGGAGCCTCTGGCTCCAAGAACTCGAACAATGCGTCTAAGCTTACTCCAGACCAGAAAGCGGAGGCAGGCAAGACAGGTGGCAAGTTGAGTGCTGAGGAGCTTGCTCAGTACAGGAAGGAGGGTAGATGTTACTTTTGTCACACAAAAGGACATACTTCTCGGGATTGTCCGAAGAAGCCTCCAAAGCCCGCCGCCGCCTCCACAGCTTCCGTGGTGAGCACAGCTCCCACACAGACCCCAGTGGCTACCCCTAGTTCTTCAACCCCCGGTGCTTCAGTTGGAGCAATTATTAGCCGGGAGCTCGAAGATAAGCAGAAGGGCGCCCATGACCAGGAGTATGAGCGCAACGAATTGCTCAAGTCCTTTGGCTACATAGGTGGCCAGAGAGTCGTTGTCTTGTTTGACAGCGGCAGCACGGAGGATGTGATCACGGAAGAGGTCGCTAGGCGTGCCCGTTTCGAGCTCACTCCGGTGGACAAACAAGTTGAGGGTTTTAGCACAGGTATGACTACGAGCGTCAAGTATGAAGCTCTAGGTGCTAAATTAGTCATTCAGGCCTTGAAACATTGGAAACATTTCTTGTATGGCCGTGACTTCGAGGTTCGCACTGACCATCAGGCATTGCGCTGGATTCAGACAATGCCAAGTGCACAGTGGAGTGATCGACAGCACCGCTGGAGTCAGATATTCCAGCAGTTTGGTGGCATGATTGAGTACCTTCCAGGAAAGGCCAATCCAGTGGCCGATGCTTTGAGCAGGAAGGGACAAGTATCTACGATTCAGACCACTAGACTAGACCTTGTTGGTACAGGACTAGAAGACATGAAGCACACGTACGCGGATTCCGAGGAATTCGGTACACAGTGGGAACAGGCATTGGATGCCACAGGACCATGCCATTTTCTGATACGCGATGGTTGGCTTTACTACAAAGGCCGACTGTGTGTCATGAAATCATTCCGGGCAGCTCTTCTCCATGATGCCCATGACGCGATTACAGGTGGTCATAGGGGCATGAATTCGACTCTGGAGAAGTTAGAACGGCAATACTATTGGCCAAAGATGAGGCGTGATGTGTTTACTTATGTACAACGCTGTGACATTTGTCAAAAGGTGAAAGCTCCTCGTGGAAAGAAGATAGGGTTGTTACAACCTTTGCCAATTCCTGAGGGTCCTTTCCAAGACATTTCGATGGACTTTGTCACAAATCTGCCTCCCAGTCCGAGTAAGCGTAATACACAGTGTTTGACTATTGTTGACAGGTTCAGCAAATTTGTGATGCTTATTCCTTGCAGGGCCAATGTGACCGCTGAGGATGTTGCCCAGCTATTCATTCGGCATTGGTACCCGATTGGTGGGATTCCTAGGACCATAGTGTCAGACCGAGATGCCAAGTTTACCAGTCATTTTTGGAGGGCATTGTTTGATAATTTTGGTACTAAGTTGAATTTTTCCAGTGCATTCCACCCACAGACAGATGGCCAGACAGAGATATACAACCAGTTGGCCTTTGATGTGCTGAAGTGTTATGTCCACGATCAGCAAGGTAAGTGGGAATCGTTTTTGCCTTTAGTTCAAGCTGTTCTGAATGACTCTTTTTCTTCAGCTATTGGCAGGACTCCATATGAGGCAGCGTTTGGAAGGCCTTTCCAGTCGTTGTTAACCAGGACTTCGTCTTCAGTACTGGAGGCGAACAGAGTGACGGAGTCTTACCAGGAGATCCTAGAGTCCGTCAAAGACAGATTGGCTAAAGCGCAAGATGCCTACACTCGACAGGCCAATAAAGACCGAAGGGACATGAAGTTTTCGGAAGGAGATTGGGTATATCTTCGGATTATGAAGCAAAGATTAAAGCAAGTGGGCAAGCGATGCCCAAAGTTGTCTTTCAGGAGCTTCGGACCATTCCCCATCCGGAAAAAGATTAATGAGGTGTCTATGCAGTTAAAGCTACCTCCGAGTTGGACTATGCACGATGTATTTCATGTCAGTTGGTTAAAGCCATATGCAGGTCCACCCCCTTCAGAGGTCAAAGACGAAGCAGAACCAGACATTATTGATGAAGCAGAGGTAATGGTTCCAGAACAGATCCTTCTGCACCGTTTCAAGCATGGCTCAGGCCGAAGACTACGACAGTTCCTCACGAAGTTTCAGGACCGAGGAACTCATGAAGCGGTATGGCTCGACAAAGAATTTTTCGAAGACTATCCGGCTTTATTGACGGATTATTTGGAGGCTATGCAGCTTCCGTCAAGTTAAGCAGAAGGGGATGTCACGTGCATCCCGCACTTGGATGCCACGTAGACATTCTGTACAGAAGGTGCAGGACCTGGGATGGTGAACTGGTCCCATGTGAGCCCAGTCCGGGACGAGTCAGCCAGGGATCCATCTCAGTCGTCCAAGGTCAGGTGTGCATTGTCCTGCACATGAGTCCAAGGTCAGGTGTGCATTGTCCTGCACATGAAGCAGTGCCAGTCCGCGCTGTGAGTCTCCCTCTGGAATGATGTCGGATGTGCTGTGTATCTGGTTTGCAACTGGATGCCAGGCCTCTGTAGGCATGTAGTTTGCATGTAGAGATGGGGCCAGCCCATAGGGCTACCCCAGTGTAGGTATTTGCATGTGCATACTTAGATGGGCATGGGGGAGGTGTAGAACCACCCCCAAGGGGCCAGGAGAGCCCAAGACTTTGCCCACCAGCCAAGGCAAGGGCTGGAGGGGCAGTCGGCCAGCTCCAGAGCCTCTGGACAGGCAGCCGACAGAGGGTTTAAGCCCTAGACAGTAGGCGGCCAGGTGTAGGGGCAGTCCCCACACCTCTGCGTTGAATGCCCAGCAGCCAGGGTGCTGTCCCAGGGTCATGCGCAGGCTGGACAGGGGCTAAAACAGTGAGAAAACACTTTATTAAAGTGTGAACACATTTTATTACAAGACTCAGTCGTGGGGTTGTTATGAGCAGGCCGACTGCATGATATGAGGGGTATAAAAGCCCAAGTCATAATTCATTTCATCCATCTCACAATTCACCAAGAGCTCCAAGCATTCAAGGGCCAGGACAGCCAAGGGTTTGCTAAAGCTAAGGGGGTGAAGGACTGAAGGTCAAGGGCAGGTTTTCCAGCCAAGAAAAGGTCAAGTACTTTGTATTTGTTTCAGATTTACATCATTCTAATAAAGCAAATACACCATCCGTGGTGGGGGCCCTACAGAGGGTAATTGGGACCCAATACTGTGTCCTTCTCCATCTCCCCCTTCTCTCTCTATTTTCTGCACATCGTCTTTCAGTTTTGTGCGTTAATTCCGTCGCGAAAAGAGTGCTGTTTTCTGAGTTTTGAAGTACCGATCCTTCTCCGAAGCTTCCGCATATTACAGTGGTTAGATTTGCTACGGGCTTAGAAGACTCTCTAGGCTTGAAATGACACATTTTCTTCAGCTGTCAATCCTATATTTCTACAAGATGAGTTGGTGCTATGAATAGTATGTTCGACTTGCTGCCTCTGGCCAGGCTTGTAGGTTGTGCCACCTTGCCTTTGGCTTTTGCAGCACATCAACTAGTCCTATGTTAGTTGGGGTGCTTGCTGTCTGCATTCTACCTTATCCATGTTACCTTGTTTCCTTATTTTTGTCATGTGCATCACATAAGTGAATGCCACATGGACATGGATCTCAGTATTAGCAAGCTTAGGGGGCAAGTTGAGGGGCCGGAATCAGGTGCTTAAGAATCTTCTCAGAAGAGCCAGAACCAGGGACCCAAGTGTGGAGCCAGTTGGAGGTACCTTTATGGAGATGGGTGCTGTACCTTTATGGGTATGTGTGCTGCCTACCGTAGACTGGCCAACTTGCAATTATGCATTTTTTAAAAGGATGGGCCAGGGACAAGGCATTCTGTACCAGATCTGCTAAGTGCAGTCTGCTATGTACAGCCATTGAACAGTAGTGGGAGTTCGTGGATCAGCATTAACGTAGTCCCATGTGCAGTTTACAGTGGCACAAGTCTGGGTACAGCAATACAACCTTTGTTCATGCATTGTAACTTAACACACAATAGCTAGGAGTCCAGATCTGAGTTTTAAACCTTTCTATATATTTATTTTTGCAATACACAGTAGATTAGGTGATTGTCTCCTCTTCTCTCTGTGCATTTAGATTATGCTTTTGATTTGCGTTAATTAGTGCTAATTAGGGCATAATCAGTATGCTTCCGCAGCAGTCGTGTTAAATTTTGTATGTTTTTTGCTCCTGCTGATCAAAGTGTTGCATCCTTACCAGGAGTAACATGGGATTGGCAGTCAGTTTTATGGAGAGGGTTATTTTCATCAGCGAGTTGGGGCTATTAATAGGGGCCAGGGGCATATATAAATGAACTAGTGTCACCCATAATGAGTGTCGTGCCCTGCCCATGAGGTAGGTCCCGGACTACTAAACCTGAGGGATGCTGCTATGCGTGGTATGGAACGCATATGGCAGTAGACTGAGGGCAAGGTGGTTCAGGAATCAGGTTTATAAGGCCTCCCCCAGGTGTTCTAACTAGTTCAACTCTCCATGTGTGGGGGGGTGGGGGTGGTTTCTAGAGCTGTGATTGGTTGGAGAGAGAGTGGCTGCTGTGATCTCTGGGGTTTTTGTTTCTCTAACTGTCTCGTGGCAGTTGTTTAAGGCTTTGATTGCAGGTTTAGATCTCCTGGTTGTCACAAAAGGTGGCAACAATAAGGAGTCTTGTTTTGTGCTTATTTAAATTTTAAATTTATTAATTGATGAATTTGATTTAGTGAGTCTCCTTGAAGAATCATTAAATGCCAGGAAAACGGCTTACTGAAATTGCTTTTTATAACAGTTCAATAGGGAGCCAGATGGTTCACTTAGGCTTCTGCCTGGTAAGCATGTCGATACCGGGATGGGCTTTGAGCGTCTGACATCTATTCTTCAGCAGAAAATGAGCAATTACGATACAGATGTCTTCTCCCCAATCTTTGATGCAATACAGAAGGTTGATATACTGCCCATTTTTTTCCTGTTTCCTTACTAGCTTCTGATTTTATGGGTTGTGCATGCACGTGTCATGTTTTCTATATGTGTGTGTGTGTGTGTGTGTGTGTGTGTGTGTGTGAGAGAGAGAGAGAGAGAGAGAGAGAGAGAGAGAGAGAGAGAGAGAGATTCTTTTTTTTTTTTCGGGAAAAAGATCCTTCTATTAGTTACCAAGAAAAAGCGGGAATCAAGAAACATAATGAGGGGAAAGATGCTCTTCTCCTCCATCTGGCCGCTCTAGGAGGAGAAGGCTATCTCATACAATGGGGGGAGGGGCTCACCACCACTGTCACATAGGTGGTTTATAGTGCCAAGTGGGCTCACCACCACTGTCATTGAGAAGGGGACCGGGCTGCCAGATCCTCAAGAAGGCGTCCCAACGCTTCCGCATGCAGCTTGAACCACCCTGATGCTTCCTCCATTGTCCATGGAGGTTATGAATAGCCAGATGCTCCGGATGGACTCCACTGGCGGAGTGAGGGTGCCTTTGATGGCTTTGCTGCATCGAGCTTTCTAGATATGCCGTGTGGCGATACTGCTACAAATCTCCCATCTATGGGAAGAACCTGGAGTCTAGTGACCAATAGATGGAGCTAGGACTGGCACTGCAAAAATACAAAGGTGAGAGACGTGAAGGACTAGTCTCCCACCCTCATATGACATGATGGCCTTAGTTGTCCAAGCAAAGTGCTCCACGTAAGAGTGGAAAGGGGCCCGGTCTATAGTACAGATGCGGAGAATCTGCTGCCAAACCTGCTAAGCCTTTGAGCAATCCCAAAGACAATGATGATGGGACTCCTGGGGATGGCCACACCTTGGACATACTGTTGGCCTATCTCCAATGGCTAGCCAAGTGCCACAACCACCAAGCTCCTATGTGCCAGCTGCCACAGAACGGAGAGAGAGATTGCATATACTTATGTACACATATACATATACATATACATATACATATACATATACATATACATGTACATGTATATGTGTGTGTGTGTGTGTGTGTGTGTATGTACGTATGTGTGTGTGTATATATAGCATCTCATACCCCATATATATATATATATATATATATAGAGAGAGAGAGAGAGAGAGAGAATCTCATATATATATATATATATATATATATATATGTACGTGTGTATATATAGAATCTCATACCGCATATGTATATATACTCCATATATATATATATATATATATATATATATATATTGAGAGAGAGAGAGAGAGAGAGAGAGAGAGAGAGAGAGAGAATCTCATACACATAGAAAGCCTCACATATGCATGCACAAATGGGGTGCGCATGTGTGCATGCATACACGCCATGTATATATATATATACATATATGTATATATATATATACATATATGTATATATAAACCCTCTAACCATCATGGGATTTCATCTTCTAATGCTTCAAAGGATATCAAAGACAAGGTTTCCGTCTCCAAGTTTAAGGGTGATGGTTGAGCTTTACATGAGTTGGAGGAGTGGATTACCAAGATTCAGCTTTATCCCAAGAGTGAGCAAGATAAGATACAATTTGCTTCATTGTATGTGGAGGAATTTGCTCACGAGTGGTGGAGGCATATGGTCAAACAAGGAAATATGCCACACTCATGGGAAGATTTGAAAAGGGAGAAGAATTTGGCTTTCACTTCACCGTTCGTGCTCAATAGATACTATGAGCAATGGTATGAACTCTCTCAAAAGAGCATGGTGGTCAGAGAGTACATCAAGAGTTTCATGCAGCTTTCCATGTATGTGGAGGGTCTAAATGAGAAAATGAAGATGAAGAAGTTTGTGTAGGGATTGGATTTCTTCAACAAGGCGGATGTATCGGCTCAAAGACCAAACAATCTCAAAGAGGCTATGAGATTGGCGGAGCTTTATGAGAGTCCAAATATAGGAAATCTCAGCCCGTTTCACAGCCCAAGAGTGGAGCTCATTTTGATGCAAAGAAGGGGAATACTTTCAACAAAAAGCCTCCTCAAACCTTCAACAAGACCCAAAGAATGGATGATCCAAAGATTGAAGAGTTAAGAAGCAAAGGCTTATGTTTTAAGTGCGAAGAGAGGTCACCTGAGCATGTATGCAAAACTAAGAAGGTTGTGGCCATTGTGATTCTCATGGATGAAGGAGAGGAAGCCAAGGATTCTCATGAGGGTGAAGAGTTTGAGGATTGCCATGAAGAAACACAAGATGAAGAGTCACATGAGAACACCTCATTCATAAAAGATGAAGAGTCACATGAGAACACCTCGTTCATAAAAGAGAATGACAAATGCCAATGAGGTGATAGCTCAAGCGTTGAAGGTGTTTGTGTAACACGCGGAAGCTCTGGGGGTCTTCTTTCAGTCCTAAACACTCATGGAAACATGCTGATGCAAAACGCAGACATGAAGAGAGAGTAGAGAGAGAGAGATATGCTGGAAATTCATTTATATTCATATAGTACAAAAAGGTATTCCTAATCTACAGCCCTTGGCTGCCCTCTTGGAAAAGGTGAATATCACCAAAAACTGTCCCTAACTGGGACCCTAAGGATCCACTCCCTAAAGGGGTGAATGAATAAAACTATGAGCACACTTTGCTATTTATAGTCTCTTAACCTTAATGGAGAGCTGGCCGACAGCAGTCGGCCAGCTGACTGGACATAAAATCATACATATGATGCGCCTGTAGCTGCCCTTTTTTTGATTCAGCCGACAGCCCTTTCTGGTCTCAGCCGCCGACATCTCCTGTTCTGTTTCTGGTAGAGCCGACAGGGATCCAAGTCCATTCTCCAGTCCAACACTGTTACTTGTGCTCCAAGTCCTAGCTCTATCTGGTTCATACTCTTTATCTGGCTGCCTCTTCTGGACCAGCACGTGAGAAAGTCAATGGCATCTTTCATGCACATGACATCCCCCTCTGCTAAACTTGATGACGGGATTCCAACCTGTTCTTGGATGATTGTCATCATTCCAATCTTTTCCCGAAGTCCCTTTGTCATCCATCCATCCCTGGCAAACCCTTTTCTCTGAAAGCTCGGCCCGGTTCTCCAAAACCACTCTGTCTCAAAACAAGATCTATGCATATGTTCCATCTAGTCCACAATCCATTGCTGCCCTGACTCTGAACACTGTCTTGGTCTTCATTCCTGAGAAATGAGTTTGGCACTCTCACATCACCCCTTGGAGGGTAATCCTCCCTTGGGACCGTTGCCCGAGAACCTATCTGGCTCACAGGATTGCCATCCCCTCTAGCTTTGTGGAACACCACCAACAAACCTCCTAGGAGCTCTTCTCGATTCTGTGTTCCTTGCCTTGGGCTTCGTACCCGTGTACTTTCCTGGACATGTACACCATCATATGGGATTGATTCAGTGTTTAGCTTTATTGAGCTTGATGCTCTGATACCAATGTAACACGCGGAAGCTCTGGGGGTCTTCTATCAGTCCTAAACACACATGGAAACATGCTGATGCAAAACGCAAACATGAAGAGAGAGTAGAGAGAGAGATATATGCTGGAAATTCAGTTATATTCATATAGTTCAAAAAGATACTCCTAATCTACAGCCCTTGGCTGCCCTCTTGGAAAAGGTGAACATCATCAAAAACTGTCCCTAACTGGGGCCCTAAGGATCCACTCCCTAAAGGGGTGAATGAATAAAACTATGAGCACCCTTTGCTATTTATAGTCTCTTAACCTTAATGGAGAGCTGGCCGACAGCATGGAGAGCTGGCCGACTGCTGTCGGCCAGCTGACTGGACATAAAATCATACATATGATGCGCTTGTAGCTGCCCTTTTTCTTAGTCAGCCGACAGCCCTTTCTGGTCTTAGCTGACAGCTCCTGTTCTGTTTCTGGTACAGCCGACAGGGATCCAAGTCCATTCTCAAGTCCAACACTGGTACTTGTGCTCCAAGTCCTAGCTCTATTTGGTTCATACTCTTTATCTGGCTGCCTCTTCTGGACCAGCACCTGAGAATGTCCATGGCATCTTTATGCACATGACAGTTTGCCTAGGACAAAGAGGTCCTGGGTTCAAAACCCCCCTTGGTGTTTCTTCGGCGTAACTATGGGAGGATCTTGGGCCAAAGGCCAGTTGAAAAAAGAAAAGAAAAAAGAGAATGACAAATTTCCATTTGATCCCGGTGGTGGGAATGATGGACATATTGTGGATGACATGACATCTCGAAATTTTGGAATTTTGGAATTTTCAGCTTGTGTATGCTCTATATCTCAAGAGCTAAGGGTAGGTTGCAAGAGCCCAAGTACTGTAAGATTGGTGGGATCCATCAATGGGAGAGTTACTCACATTCTAGTGGATTCGGGGAGCACCCATAGCTTTATCAATTCCAAATCTCTTAACTCTCTCAAGCTCACTCCAATGGATCTATCCATAATCTTCCGGGTACAAGTGGCCAAAGGGGAAAAAGAGGAAACTAGAATGGCATGCTCCTCTACCAAGGTGGTTTTATCCTCTTCATACACTTGGGAAGGTGATTTGGTGGTATTGGACATGGGTCCTATTGATGTAATAATGGGCTGTGATTGGTTGTCATCACTTGGTGACTTCCATATGAACCTTCAACAAGGGATCATGAGCTGTGAACATCATGGACAAAAAATAATACTTGTTGGAAATCATTCAAGAGCTCTCTTTGATCACACCAAAGCAACTAAAAAAGGAACTCAAGACTCTTGGCACCATTTATGTGTTGCATCTTGCTCAAAAAGGGTGGGAAGTAGTGAACATCACATAGACAAAGACACGGTAGTGAAGTTTGAAGACATTTTTCAAGTGCCGAATAGTTTACTTCCCAAGAGAGAAATTGATCATGCCATTGTAGAATTGTAATTGGACCAAATGCAAAGGCCGCCAACAAGTCTCCCTAACGATTGTCCAAGGTGGAAAGAGAGTAAGTGGCAAAGCAAGTGTAAGACTTACTTTCCATGGGTCTTATTCAATCCTCGCAATCTCCATTTGCTTTTTCCATTCTATTGGTGAAGAAGAAGGATGGGTCTTGGGTCTTTTTGCATATGGATTGATTATTGGACTTGAATAAGGTCACCATTAAGAATAGGTATCCTATTCCACGTATTGTTGATCTATTAGATGAGCTTAAGGGAGCAAAATTCTTCGCTAAGATTGATTTGAAAATGGGATGCCATCAAATAAGGATGAAGCAGGGTGATGAAGAGAAGACCACATTTAGGACCGAAAGGGGATTGTTCCACTTTATGGTCATGCGCTTTGGTCTAACAAATGCACCGGCCACTTTCCAAGTATTGATGAATAGAGTATCGGCTCCTTTTCTATTCAAGTTTGTGCTAGTGTTCTTTGATGATATATTGGCATATAGTAAGATCAAGGAGGAGCATTTGTTTCATGTGAAGAAGTGTTTGAGGTGATGAGCAAATGCACATTCATGGTCAATGAAGTGGTGTAAATGGAAGCATTTATCCTTGGATGAGGCTACATGGCAACCGCTTTTCTATGTGCAACAAGGTCTATCTATGGAGCATGTTTCTTGACCATGTGGCATGATTTCCATGGGCTTTTTACCTCTTACATGGGGAGATATACATTCTGTAATTTTTTGGACAGATTTTGTAGAGGCATCTTTGGGGATCCTTTCTCTATCTTAATGGATTCCAATGGCTATTATGATGAAGACTTATGATGTGGGAAATTGGAATGCTTTGACATTGTGTATAACTCATTTGCAGTCCATTTCAAGGTGTTTTCATGAAGGAATTGCAAGGGCTTTCAACTATGACATAGGTGTCATAATAGTTTCCTACGTGTGGGTTGATGGTTATTCTTCATTGGATAGTCAAAGCTTATGGGCTGAAGCTTTCCAGACTTGATTCATGGCTCACCCATTCATTTCTTTGGAGGCTTTATTCATGGGACCATATGGAAGATCAAGGACACTCTTTTTTCATGCTTGGAGGATCTAGTTCATGCATGTGTGTGTGTGTGTGTGTGTGTGTGTGTGTGTGTGTGTTCAGATATTTGTGTGCACACACATGTACAAACACACATACACACATAAATTTATACATACATTCAGACACACATATGTATATGTGTGTGTGTGTGTGTGTGTGAGAGAGAGAGATTAGATACCTTTAGACTTGTTTTTCCACTGTTTTTAGTCCTTGTGAGTTACTGAGAAACACTCTCATGATGGTGTTTATCTTTGTACAATGAAGTAATAGAACAACGGTTTTACGAAATAAAGAGTGTGTGTGTGCACATACTTGTCTATATGTATACATAAATATGTGCACAGGTATACATAAACATGCATTGCACGTGCATGCATGTGCCTTGCGCGCTTACAAACATTGGTTTACGTATATATGTATATATTGTGTTATATGTGCAGCGCACCTATACGAACTTTATTGGGGATCTGGTTGTTTTTATGCATTATTGCTAATATCTTCTCTGAGAGTGGTTTGGATGTTGTAGTCAACTGGTGCAAGAAGGTATTCTGGAAAGGTTGGTTCTGATGATGAAGACAAGGTAGACACGGCTTACAGAGTGGTTGCAGATCATATTCGGACCCTAAGTTTTGCCATCGCAGATGGTTCTCGACCAGGTTATATTATTAGAGGGAAATTTGTATGACAGTCAATCTTCTTCATTTGTCGAGCTTATTGTGTCTCTGTATTTTAGGTAATGAGGGCCGTGAATATGTGTTGCGGCGCATTTTGAGGCGAGCAGTGCGTTATGGTAGGGAAGTCCTGAAGGCGCAAGAAGGTTTTTTCAGTGGGTAAGGTCAGCAGCTTTGTTCTTGTCTCACATTTTTTGCGGAGTGGGTTCATAAGTACTCCTATGTTTGTGGCTGTGTATTGCAAGGCATCTACTGACAAAAGATATCACAAAATTGATTATTTGGGAGTAGGCTTGTGCATGTTGTGGTGCAAATGATGGGCACTACTTTTCCTGAGCTAAAGAAGAACGAACCAAAAATAAAGGACATAATCGCCGAAGAAGAAGCAAGCTTTGGACGAACCCTATTGAAGGTGGGCTTACATGTTTATGGTTGTACTTTCAGACTCATGGTAATTGAACCCCATTTTGACCATAACTTAAATGTATTACTCTACTCCCAGGGTATAGAGAAGTTCAAAAGGGCTGCTGCAGATGTAACCAATGGCAGGCTAAATGGACAGGTATTTTAATCATGTCATCCCTGCTACGAGGTAGTTTTTGAAAGGAAAATTAACTCTACTGATGTTTGTGTTACTCTTTAAAGGTGGCACCATCGTGCAGAGTCACAGTTATTCTTTGAACCTAACAGAAATGTTCTTATTGTTATCGGACAAGAAGATTTTTAAAGAAAATAAATAGAAAGAAACATCTGGGAAGCTCAGATTACACTACATCATTACACCGTTCACATGGAGGCAATAATTGAAATGGGAGGACTCCCTCCATGGATGGCTTCTCTTGGAGGAAATCTGAGAGGGGGGAGGGGAAGCCTCTCTGAGGGATTGTAGTGCCAAAAGATGCCACCCTCGCCTCCTCTAGAAAGTAAAGGGCTAGGGCTTCAATGCCAAACACCTGTCCTGCATGGCCCTGGAGTTGCCCTGCATGCGCTCCCAATGGCCACGGAGATGGATTCTCACCACTGAAAAACCATGTGGTCTGTAGGCTCCTGCAGGAGTGGTTACTTCACTTTAGTCCCTATCATCAAGTCAGTCAGTCCAAATCCCGACCTCTACTGTGAATGAAAAACAAAATGCTTGTCGTTTTTTTTCTGACATGTAAAAAAGTGGACATGAAATTCTGATGATTTGATTGGGAGAGTTGGGATCCATCAGATTCCAGCAATTTAATTGGTGGGAACATTTCAGGGTGATTTTCCTTTGTGAATGTGTTTGTGATGGTAAGATGGTTAGGATCCGATCTGGGCTCAAATAGCAGTCTGTGTGCATGACGAAGTCGGAGCTATAACGAAGGAACCTTGTTTGGCATTTTGGAAATGGGGGAGAAGGATGTAATTCATGGCCATTAATTGCTTTCTGTTTTCTGTTTTACTTGTCTCTTTATAAACTAAATTGGAAATGGATCTATATCTCTGTTGCTCATGGGTCTAGATGCCTGGCATGCTTATATATTCTGCTTGAACTTTAGATTTAATGCCGTTGTGGTTGCAGGATGCATTTGTCTTATGGGATACGTATGGTTTTCCAATGGATTTGACTCAGGTATGGTATAGCACCCATTCAAATTTTTGCAGGTGGTTGTGCTCAATCAATTATGTGCAGTTTTTGTGACCAGGAAATCTGTTCAACTCTGAAGTGAGTTGGATGGCTCAAATACAGTCAGATTTTTGGGTTTGCTTCACCCAAGTTTTTGATCTTGTTTTTGTATATATTGTATCTTGTGGATTATTGCTGCAGCTGATGGCTGAGGAAAGAGGCTTGATAGTGGATGTGGAGGGTTTCAACCATGCCATGGAGGAGGCAAGAGAGAGGGCAAGAACTGCCAGGGGAAAGGTCAGTTTAAATGCCGGCTAGGCTGTGAACGGTGAACAATTTGATAGTTATGTGCTATTCTCTCTCTCTCCCTCTCTCTCTCTCTCTCTCAGAGAGAGATCACTCAGATCCGGTCTCGCCACCAGCTTTATGTTCAGGAGAGGCTCACACATTTTCGATCAGATCTAGGGAGGATCCTACAGGAGGTCTTTGCCCCTCCCCCACTGATGTACACGTACACCATCCTACATCCCCAATATGGTACTGGATGGAGCTAGCTAGATTTGCATAGCATGATTGTATACCCGATGCATACAGTACTGCACATTGAGCCCCTAGTGATAGAGCTCCATCCATCCCTTGTCAGTTTTGATGGTCCACTCTCCCATCGATCCTTAGCTTTTCAGTTTTTAGCTTTTCAGCTTTGTACCTTGTACCTTTTTCTATTATCTGGATACCCAAAGGACATTGACAGTTGTATATTGTTTTGTCTCATAGGCCGACTTCAGCCTCTAGTAGATGTTAATAAAGCTTCGGGCCCGTCTCCTACAGTGCTTATAGCATCTTGGGGTCCCGTTTGACATAATCTAGGCTATTATTGTCTTATATGAGTCAGTCAGAGATGCCCGAGATCTTCTTGAGGAGGTCTCTAGCACCCTGGGAGTGAAACAAGGATGCCCGCTATCTCAGACCCTCTTTGGACTCTTCATAGATGAGATCTCAGACTTCATTGACAGAGCTGGAGGCGGAGGAGCTTCTCTAGGAGGTATTCTTGTTTCCATCCTTATATATGCTGATGATATTGTTTTCATTGCAGATTCTGAGGAGGGGCTATAGAAGCACATGGATCATTTATAGGATTTTTGCACACAGAGGGGGCTCCCAGTCAACCTTGGGAAAACCAAGGTTATGGTATTCGGCTCCTCCTACCCAGTTGTAGGCCGTACTGAGATCACTTACATGGGTAGGAGGGTTGAGCTGGTGCACTCATAATCTTGGAGCTACCTTCACTAGTCCACACTTCTCTATGATACATGCAGCAAAGGATAGATTCACCAGAGGATATGCAGCTCTAGCCCTATAGGAGAGGCAATGTTTCCAGGCACATTTTCAGGAGCCGAGGACGAAGGCTTTTTGACACCCTAGTCACCCCGGCATTTTTGTATGCTCCCTTCTGGGCATAGTTTTATCCCTGGCAGATTGGCAGCGCATAGAGCATCCTCAGATCATGATGTTATCATGGATGATATGTAGCAAACCATCTATCCCCCACTAGATCATCCAGGCAGAGTTTGTTGTGGCTTCTATGTTGGAGGCCTTGTTCCAAACAGTCACTAATATATAGAGGGTGAGAGAGATGGATCCACTTCGACTACCCGACTTGCACTACAGTCATCACGATTCACAACAGATAGCAGCCAGAGGAGAGTATTCATCTTGGTATGGCACAATACTCGGTTGGTTTCAGGCACATGGACTACGAATGGGACAATTCTCTCCATTTCAGTATGATCCAAATTCCCCATACTAATGTTAGGCTTTACACATGAGGACAAGAACTGGGTGATCCAATATGACTATACACACATAACGCAGAGATCACACTGGTAGGCCCATTACCTACCAGGATCAGTACTACAAAGATCATTTCCTGAGATTCACAATGGTTGGTTTTATAAAGAGATCAAGTTATCTCGATGTCGTCATGTCCCATGTTATGAGGATAGAGATTGGTAGAGTTGAGTGGATACCCAGAGAGGACAGAACATGTAGACTACTCTGTCAGATGGGCGTTGAGTCGGAGGAGCACTATGTTTGTGAGTGCCCAGTCTACTTTGAGATCAGAAGGAGATTTCACTATCTATTGAGAGAGAGCTTTGGACCCTTATTCCGGATCATGGAGTCCCAGATCAGAGATGCCTTGGACTACTCATAGATCCTCGCCCCCAACGCTCCTCCTCTTAGCTTACCATCATCAGTTTTTCTCCAGCCTAGAGGGGTGGATAAGGAGGCACGAGAGCCCCACAGTAATACGGAGCCTCCCTCGCAGCAGGCCCATGGGAGTCACATTAGATCAGGCACACACACTCCTGAGAGCTAGACACCCTCGTCCCTTTGGACCTCGGCCACCCCCATCTCATCAGCCCCAGATTCAGGAGATCTTGGCCTGCCATCGAGCGGCCTCATCCTCACAACAGACCATCAACATCTCTAGCCTTCTCGTATCACCCATGATAGACATCTTGTATGGGCCCTTGCCCGGCATATAGGGTTGATTGATTGTTTTTATTCAGCTCTCCCATATCCCATCACTTACTACCTGCTATAGTAGGATCTAGATTTTTCATCTTGTATAATCTCGAAGTATGAGATCTTAGCTTTCAGTTTTCAGTTTTAGTTCACTGTTGTTTTTTCTTTTTTCATCCATGACAAGATTTCATGGACACTACATCATTTTGGTCTCATAGACCCTTTGGGTCTTTTAAAGACGTTAATATAACTTCGCCTATTATGCCACATAGAGGTTGAGACAAAGGAGCATTACATGTGTTGGTGCCTAGTATACTATAAGATCCGCAAGAGGTTTCACTGTTTGTTCCATGAGGGATTTGGTCCACTCTGCAAGATTATTGACTTCCCGGACTAGTGTTGCCTAGAGGCTAGGGCTCATCTTGCTTGACATAGGGACACTTTCTTGAGAGAGATTCGGTCCTAGCCACCCCTCACCAGCCAACCATCACCAGCTTCTTTTGGACCTAGGAGGAGGAGGACACCCATACAACCCATGGACCCACTGTGGGCTGCTCCGGGCCCACCTCGCCCGAGAGGAGTTACTTCGGACTGGGCCTCCGCATTCCAGTGTGCCTGATGCGGCCGGGCCCACCTTGCCCGAGAGGAGTTACCTCGGACTGGGCTTCCGCATTCCAGTGTGCCCGATGCGCCCCCCCCCCCCCCCCCCCCCCCCCCCCCCCCCTGGATGCCCCCTCATCAGCTCTAGATCCAAGACATGCAGATCCAGGACATGCACCATTTCCATTGAGCAACCTTTCCACGTGACGTAGCTAAGGGAGACGTCTCGGCCATACTCATTAGCCCTATGCTTGATATTTTGAAGAGTGGTATACCATCTATTGGGGGCTGGTGCTCCTTTCATGTTCCATGTTCGTGGTATTCCATGATGAGATTCCATGGAAAGTTTTGTATCACCCTTGTGAGATAGCTTTGTTTTGTTTCTATTTTACTTCCGTTCCATGATGAGGTATGCCATGGACATTATTGTATCACTTTTGTCTCATAGGCCCATTGGGTCTTTAGTAGACGCTTAATGTATCTTTCTTTCTTTCTAGCTTCCAAGCATGTACACTTTGGGCCTAGAAGGATGAAGAGAAAAAAAAAACACCATTGACATCTAGCTAGGATTCCTTCATAACTAAATCAAGATAAAATTCAAGCTACCTACAAGCTAGGGTGTTACCTTAACTCAAAGTGTTCTTCAAGGGCTTCAATTTACACTTCTTGTTAATCATTCTTGAAATAAAATGGTGGATACTTTTACCCTCGTACAACTTACTGGAGGCCTTTACCTCTGCCAAGGCACTCAAGCTTTAGGTATCAAATACCTACAGTTGTGACCCCTACCCATACTGTGCCCAAGCTTTCTAACTTATTTAGCCCATGGCTTAATGGTAACATTAGTCTTTGCTTTAACAAAAGGTTTTAATTGTTTTAGACATGTCTTTTTTTGCCTAGCATTCATTTCAACAAAACAAGCACAGCATCCTTCTTGAAAAATTAAGAGACTAATAACATAGAAAAGAGCTTGAGTGTGCTGCTCTTATGAATTCTTAGCTCCTTTAGTGGTGAAGCAGCTTATCTTCTTTTAATTTTGTGGAAACCTCACAGGCTGGAGATAAAGCATTGGTAATGGAAGCAGAAGCAACAGCTGAGTTACAAAAGCGGCATATATTACCAACAGAAGACAAGTTCAAATATATATGGCACAAGGTTCAGTTTCTAGACTGTATTTATTTTTACAAAAATGGTCAAGTAGTGCCTTGATTTAGCACTAACAAATGAGCTATGTTGAGTGGACTAGCTAATACGTATAAATTCCTTCATTCATATATACATGCATGCATGTGTGACATGTACACATGCACGCACACATACAGACATGCATACATAGATTCAAACATACATGCATGCATACACTTGCATACATATTTGGACTAGCTGATGGGGCAAGCTACTTGTTTTACAGGGCCACCCAAGTGTTGTTAAGGCTATCTTCACAGATTCAGGCTTTGTGGAAAGTAGTGCAACAACTGAAGATGTTGGGATTGTGCTCGAAAGTACAAGCTTTTATGCGGAGCAGGGAGGCCAGGTATTTAATTCAATAAGCCTTTTCAGTAGTATGTCCCCCCAAGCTTTGGAAATCTTATGCTGCTTAATCTTCTTGCAGATATATGATGCAGGGCTTTTAGAAGGCAGCGGCTGGACATTTGAGGTGAGAAGTGTTCAAGTGTATGGGGGGTACGTACTTCACCTGGGTGCTGTCCAGGACTCCGGTTGCAAGATATCTGTTGGTGACGAGATTGTTGCAAAGGTTGACTATGATCGTCGTGCGCGTATTGCGCCAAACCATACATGCACACATTTGCTGAACTATGCTCTGAAGGTTTGTTCCTTTTCTGAAGGATTTGTTTTTAACAAAAATCATTTCACTTTTTTTTGGGGGGTTTATTTGATGGAGAACTTGGGCTTTGTAGACCGTGCTGGGTGACCATATTGATCAAAAGGGCTCGTTGGTAGCAGATGATAAACTGCGATTTGACTTCTCTCATGGTACGCACGCACATGCGCGTGCGCGCGCACATACACACACACAAATGCATGCAATTGTAAGCCCTCATGCCAATGCATGCACAACATTTTTTTCTCTCAATCAATGGGGTGTTTATCAGCTATCTTGTCACCGTCACCTGTATGGAGATATATTTGAGCTCTCTAGGTGCACTTATATTTCTTATCATGATGCAGGGAAGCCAATCGATCCAAAGGACCTCCAGAAAATCGAATCCATAGTGGTCCAGCAGATCAAGGATGAGCTACCTGTATATGCAAAAGAGGCAAGCTTGGTTGAAGCCAAGCGGATCATGGGCCTGCGTGCTGTCTTCGGCGAGGCAAGAATTCAAAACTTTTATAAGCATATAGGAAAGTGCTGTACTCCAGATACTCATAAAAGCATTTTGTCTGACTTCTACTGACCTGGACCTGGCTTGGATTCCGTTCTGCATAGAGGAGAGGGCCTAGGCAGGATCAGACCTGATGGAGCAAAGTATGTACATGATGCCCTTAATAGTCTATATACATCTAGCCAAGCTGTCAAGCTTGCAATAATCTCCCAAGCTGAGTCTACTGCCAAGTGAGGTGTTTTGAAGGGAGAATTGAGGTATGAATAGCATACAGGACATGAGCCACACAAGGGCTTCCCTCTCCTGATATGAGACGTAAGCAACACAATCTTATGCTGTACTCTTTGGGCCTCTCTGCATCCCCAAACTCAATGAATGGCCTCTAATGGCGGCAGTGCATCTGGGACATTGGGTGCTGCACCCATTATTGATCTTTATTTATTCCATGAAACTTCATTTTAAGCGTAGAGGCTTTTACATCTATAATTCGGATCCGTTGTTTTCTCTTTCTCATAGGCAGTTACATATATCTTTGCTCAAGGTTAGCTGTGGGGTTTTGTAGACGTAGAAGAAGAAATATCATTTAAATTTTACTAAGAATCATGTATCTTTAATTCGGATCCGTTGTTTTCTCTTTTACATCTATAATTCGGATCCGTTGTTTTCTCTTTTACATCTATAATTCGGATCCGTTGTTTTCTCTTTCTCATAGGCAGTTACATATATCTTTGCTCAAGGTTAGCTGTGGGGCTTTGTAGACGTAGAAGAAGAAATATCATTTAAATTTTACTAAGAATCATGTAGCAAACTTGTGTCATAGTATCTGCTGCCTTGGTTGGAACTTGGAGAGCATTTATTATCCCCTAGAACATGTATCGTGAATTGAGATGGTTTCTTGTCAGATGGATCATTCATCATCCCTCGTCCCATATAAGTTCCTAACTGGAAAGAGAAAAGGATCATTTATCATTTTATGGACTTGTTTCCTAGGGATGAATCAAAATCTTGATGGGTCCATATATCAGACATACGGCATCCCTAGGCCTTGCATTGGTGCATTATTCATACGGGATCTTTCATGATCCCAAAGCTGATGTTTTTTTCAGGGCACAACTTGAAAGATTAATGTGATTCCGTATACTTGTGTTAAAACATCAGAGGGAAAAATGAGATCATTGGTCAACCTTATAAGACTGTTATCATTACCTTGACATTTAATGACATCCAATATCGCTTGACATAAAATAGTCTTGACATCAAAACTTTATGTTATTTATGAATGGCTTGCTACAAACATTGTAATATAGGAGTCTGCATATACATCATTGTATAAACCTTTCACAACACCCCCCCCCCCCCCCCCCTGCGGGAAAGAGATCCTTCTATTAGTTATCGAACAAAACAGCCATAATGGCTAAGTACAAACTCAGCTCCATAGAGGGGAGTGAAAATCAAAGAACTGAAAAAGGGGAAGGATGCTCTTCTCCCACGGAAGGCCGCTCTTGGAGGAGAAGGCTATCTCATACAATTTCAGAGGGGGGGGGTGGGGGGGCTCACCACCACTGCCAGTGAGAAAAGGACCGTGACGCCATGTCCTCAGGAAGGCCTCGCGGTGCTTCCACATGCGGTCGGAGCCGCCCTGAAGCTTCCCTCACTGTCCATGGAGGGTATGAATGATATCTAGCCAGATGCTCCAGATGGACTCCGTTGGCGGCCTGAGGGTGCCCTCGATGGCCTCGCTACTACAGTGAGCTTTCCAAATGTGCCATGTAGCAATATTGCTGCAAATCTCCCATCTCTGGTTGGAACCAAGAGTCCAATGATCAGTGGAGGGAGCTGGAACTGGTACTGCAAAAATACGGAGATGAGAGACATGCAGAAGCAACTCCCCCACCATCCTCCTCGTATGCCATGGCGGCATCGGTCTGTGACCCACACAACTAAGCCCCAAGTAATTGTGAAGGAGGGGCCCGGTCCGTCGTGAAAATGCGGAGAATCCGTTGGCAAACCTACTGAGCCTTCGGGCAATCCCAAAGGCAATGACACTGGGACTCTTGGAGATGGCCACACCTCGAACAGACTGTTGGCCTACCTCCGATGGCCAGCCAAATGTCAGCTGCCAGGCTTCGATGTGCCAACTGCCATAGAAAGAGAGTGATCGTTCACGGCTGAAAACTGTCCCACTGTCTCTTCCAGAAATCTGGGAGAAATTGAGGAGGGAGGCCCTGAGACTGCGAGTGCCTTGCTGCTGGGAGTCTCCTACGGCCCAGCCGTGCGGTGTAAGCAAATAAAGGGGTGCCGGGAGTCTCCTCAATGTCATAGGGATCATGCCATGCCCACTCCCCCAGATGCCACTGGAGTCATGTGAGAGGGCGACCCTCACAAGTCCATAATTGCCAGAATCCTTCTTTGGCCAAACTTGGCCGGTGGAGGGTCTATGTAACTGCAGGTGTTACTCATCATGCGATACCTCAATTTATTCACCAGGCTGGTGTCTCAACTTAATAGTGCGTTCTTTGTATGGCCTTACCATTGTCGGCAGCATTACATGAGCAAAGAAATTAAAATTGTGGCTTTCTTGGTGGTGTGCTTGACAGCCTGTAATTTCGTGTTCGACCTGTGTCCACACTTGGACAAAAGTTGCTGATAATGCAGAAATTTGAGATAAATGGGTTATTGTTCAGTGGTAACATGTACCTTGCTGAAACATGTATCGTGGGAACTTCGCCAAAGAGCTGTTAAGGCAACTTCCTGTTGTGGTGTGCTAGCCCATGGCCCGGTTCCTCACTTCCTTGTCATACCGGAGAGCTCCATGCCAATGGGGTGTGGAGGGATAGCTCAACTCGCCTTACGGAGGCAAGAGAAGATCCCTACACTGGGGTTCACTTGAACAAGAGGCACTAGGAGAGAAAACTCATGCAAGAGTGGACCCTAGATTACACGCATCCATGCAAGCCTCCATCAAGGAAAGCATGGATTAATAAAACACATGTGAGAGAAGGAGAGGAGAGGGAGAAAAGAGCTCACACATATTCTATTGCAAGGGGAGTGACTTGTATCGCGTACTGTCAAAATTGGCTTACATACAAGTGGCTAGTGTTCACACTTGGCTGGCCACCATGGCAATCTATTTCTAACCTAGTCAAGTATATACATGAAGTCCATGACTTGCCCTATCTCACATTAAGCACATTAGTAAGGCCTCTTTATATGTTCCAATGCCATGGTTATAATGTAAGCCTTTATTACAAAAGAGATGGGGCAACACCTTATAAAAGTTAGGACAAGGGAAGGCCATGTGAACTGTGAGTGGTTAACAATTATGTCACACAATATTTTATTATTATGCCTGCTAAATCTATTATTTTGCTATTTAAATCTGTTTGCTTATGCAAAAGAAACCGGTTTTAAAAAAAAAGGTGCTATATTCTTACTGTCAACATAAATCTCAATGTCATGCTCTAATACCGCTGAAATGTTTTCCTACAACTTAGGGAAAATCAAATGTATTGACCTGATTAAGCTCACATTAGTGCCCTGATTGGGGATACCCCGTAGATCTTAGCGTAGGATTTCATCAATGAAAATGGGCTCGACTACAAGAAAGTCCATTGAATAGGTCTTTCTTGGTCTAGTTTACACAAGAAACTTCCTTTTAAGAAGTAGACTTGGATTTTAAGTAACTTCCAAATGTAATCCTAGACCTTAGTCACACAAAGTAAGCTTCCTTATTAGGAAGTGGAAATAGAATTGAGTTAGAAAGGTAGCAAAGATAAGTCAAAAGTCTAGTAATTGGACATTTCAATCTTACATAGGTTTTTTGCTCAACTTGTCTTTTGACATAATAAAGCTAATAAATTTGCTGGAGCTTTTTGAGATGTATATCAGTGGCTATGTTTCTTTGTTGGTTTCTTTCTTAACAGTTTTTATTTTGCCTGCTTTTACTGTAACTTGTGTTCAAAGATAGCACAAATAAAGTAATTTTGTTATTGGGGCAGGTTTATCCTGACCCAGTTAGAGTAATCACTGTTGGGCGGCCTGTTGAGGATTTGCTGGAGGATCCAGAAAACCCCATGTGGGCCTCTCTCTCTACAGAATTCTGTGGAGGTAGGGCAGAGTGTCTCAATATTATTTAGGATAGGAAGTTGTTGATCCTAAGATTTATGGTTATGGTCTCAAAGCTTAGTTGTGTTCTATCTGGAGTTATCTTCTTGAAGTTTGTGGGATGAGATTTTCAATATTTTCCCCTTCTTTATGCCTAGGTACCCATCTCTCAAACACAAAAGAAGCTAAGGCTTTTGCATTGATCTCAGAGGAGGGAATTGCTAAGGGAATACGCCGTGTAACTGCCTTTACAACTGACAAAGCGGCTGAAGCAATACGTGAAGCTGATGCATGCGCACAGCAGATTGCATCTGCTTCAAAGCTTGAAAGCGTGTCACTTGAAAAGGTAACGCTGTACAAGAGTAATATGAGAATGAGAGGAGTTTTTATTTTTTTATTTTTTTTTGGGGGCCTCATCAAGCTTTGACCAGTTTTTTTGCTTTATTAACAGGAAGTAGCATCATTGAAAAATCGTGTTGATGCTGCTCTCATCCCAGCAAGCAGGAAAGCAGAGTTTAGGGGACAGCTTGCACTACTGCAGGTATGGAGCATAACATCACTTTATGCTGAGTTTTTCCTGGGTATCAACACGGTAGTGGTATCGGGTTCACTGATACAGCCTTAAGTGGCATGGACTCACCTGCTCTTCTATGAACCTTTAACCTGCATTGTGAAAACAGGATCGGATCAAGAAAGCTCAGAAAGCTGCAGCTGAAGCTAACCTACAAGCAGCTATACAACTTGCCACTGAAACTGCCGAAAGCTTGGTTCTAAACGGTGATAATTTCTGTGTCATACGGATTGATGTCGGCTTGGACACAAATGCTATTCGAGAAGCAATTACGAAAGTATTAGAGAAACAGAAGGTAATTTCCTGTGCTTTGGTAGGATATGGACCATTGTATGTGCTCATTAATTATGTGTGTAGACATAAATGTTATAAGTACAAAAGTTTACTTGATTATCATTTCTAAATACATCTACCTACTCTCTCCCTGTGTATGTGTGTGTGGATGGATCGGTGTGTGTGTGTGTGTGTGTGTGTGTGTGTGAGAGAGAGAGAGAGAGAGAGAGAGAGGTTATTAACATCTACAAAAGACCCGAAGGATCTATGAGACCGAAAAGACGTTAGATGTGATTCATGAGTAAACTGGATTTCAAGACAACATGAAAATGAAAAACGAAAAACTAGCTGCCGAAGCAAAAACAGGGCCAACGTACTACGTAGGCCCTGAAGTACAATATATTGGTTAGCGATTTCATAATTTGTCGTCCTTCTCATGGACCAAGCATCGAGCCTTGATGTCCACTACGTGTGGGAGTGTCTCTCTGTGTTGCTGAAGCAAAACCGGGATCTGGAGCTGTCGATTGGAGGGTCTGGGTATCCGGGAATGGGGACGTCTGGCTTTCTGGAGAACATATGCTCTGAAACCGGCCTCTGATAGGAAAACCAGAGTGCGGTAGGAGCAATCACCCGTCCTCTTGTAGTCTAGATGAAAAACAAAACACAGATTGGGGCTGCCCAAATCTGAAAACACAGCGACACCTGTTGGCCCCAAAGCTTGGCGCCCCTTGTGGTATTTCTTTATTCAATTAAAATAATATGTATGGCTGAGTACAACACAAAGACCAGCCAAGAGTTTACACCTGTAAGTCCAATCTGACGGCCCACAAATCCTTCTCAGCACAGAGGATCTATGCACACAGATCTGTGTCCTCAAGCAACACACTGTGCCTCCCTCTGATCAGCCAAGATCACAAAGCAGGCCAGCCATGGGCATACATCTGGCATAACTCAAGAGCATGATACATCTTCTCAGCTCAAACATACATGTGCTGTCCAATCTCTGTCTTAATCCCTTGTCAATCTGCCAAACTCCTCCTCTCACAAGGAGCCAGATAACACATACCTGCAGCAGACATCAAGCAGTAGAAAGAGAGATGGATGAACAGAAACAGAGCTTACCAAGTTCAGCTCGTGAAACAACACTGGAGGAAGCAACAGCACCAATCTGTGCTTGCAGGCACTTGAATCCACAACCCTGCTTCACACGTGTGCTTGCACTTGCCTGTATCCTCCTCCTGAAGCTCACTCTTATGCTGTCCTTGAAAAGTACAGATCTGAAAATCAGCACAGTACCTGTCTGTACCGCCTCGGGATACGTGCCAGGAGTTGTACTAGCATAAACAGCCTGCTGTCCACTTCTGTACCTGCCTGAATCAGCATACACAGTTCTGTCCAGCACCCTGAAAAGCGCCGCCTGCACCAGAACTTGCTGTATCTGACTGCCCGTACACTGTACGGCAGTCGTACAGTAGGGTATGGGCTGAAAAACAGACTGTACAGCCTGTACAGGTCTTCTGCGCAGCCCAACCAGTAGAGAAGAAGCCTCACAACCCTGCGCTCCTCTGTCCACAGCAAAACCAGCAGTCGTACAGCACTGTACGGCTGCTGTACGGCCCGTTTACAGCACAAAGCTTGCAGAAAACAGCAGCTACAGCAGATACAGCAGCCGCCTGCAGCTCCTCTTGCTTTTCCACGCTAGCTTTTAA
This sequence comes from Cibotium barometz, assembly GCF_041138505.1. Lineage (NCBI taxonomy): Eukaryota > Viridiplantae > Streptophyta > Polypodiopsida > Cyatheales > Cibotiaceae > Cibotium > Cibotium barometz. The sequence continues at coordinate 8,986,976 of NC_141056.1, read as the reverse complement.
GCGCATGAAGAAACTTCTCCTTTTGCTACACGACTCCCCAAAAAGGGAAGAGAGAGAGAGAAGAGAGAGAAAACTCCTCCCCAATTTAATCCCTAGGGCCCCAACTTTAATAAGTTCCTAGGGCCACTAAGGCCTAGGGGCAAACTTCAATAAACATTAAAACTTAATGTTTTTAGTTTCCCCCTTCACACCTAGGGATGTCCACACATCTTAAACACTGTCCGGGCACCCCCCATGTGAATCATAAAATATTCTGACCCTGCAACCACCATGCCCACACTTGTCCTGCTCCATTTTCACAGGGCCATGACATACCCCCCTCTTGAAAGATGGCAAGCGTCCTCGATTGCATTCTGGTGATGCATCAAAATATCCAAAGTGAAATATACAATATGGCAAAATCAGCGTCCCAATCTCTCTAAGCCATACACATGTATCATCATTCACTGCAAACCAATGGCATAGTAATAGTCCAAGTTGTATACCACTGTGAACCATACATATCCACAAAAATCTCCATGTGACTAGTACACATATATCATAGAAGTCCCATAAACAGATGTACTGTCAGCCTCAGTACCTTCGGGTGAGAGAAAATCTGCACCAAGCGACCTCTAGATGTCATCTGAGCCTGTCTGTATCAAGGGAGTGGAGGTGCTACCCCCCTCTTGAGCATTAGGTAATGCTCCAGACCCATGCTCTGCTGAACCTGAATGAGCCACAGTAAGAGTCGGCTCTAACTCAAAGGCATCGAGATAAAGCTGCAAAACCTGAGGTGAATCTGTTAAGTCACCTTCCTCCATCCACTTCGCATCCATCGGTGAATAGTTCTTGAACTTCACAAGATAGCGACGGGAAACTTTACCTCGTACCTTCCTTTCTTTATGTGCCAGTATCTGCTCTGGAATCAGAACCTCATCAAGTTCCTCAACTTCCGGCTGAGCCTCATCTGATACATCCTCAGGCACATCCCCACGGAAAGGTCTAAGAAGACTCACGTGAAAAGCATTGTGAATCCTCCAGTGATCTGGTAACTTCAATCGATAGGTTACCTCACCAATCTTTTCCAAAACCTGAAAAGGCCCATAATATCGCATGCTCAACTTAGGGAATAAGCGCTCTTTACCCTTCATCTTCTTGAGTCTAGCCTTTTCAAAGCGCAAAAGAACCCAATCACCCAATGCAAACTGTAAATCACGTCTGTGACGGTCTGCGGCTTTCTTTTGCTTTTGCTGAGTTTTCTGGAGGGCCAACTTAACTCTCCGATAAGCTTCATCCAAGCTCTCCACATACTGATCAGCCTCAAAGATCTTATCCTTTGTATGCAAAATGGGTGGTACCTTCTTCCCTCCTTCTACAATCTCAAAAGGCGCCTTGCCTGTCGAGCTATGTACAGTGTTGTTATATGCAAACTCCACCAAAGGAAGATACTTTTCCCATTGTTGCTTGTGCTCTGACACATAACACTTGAGAAGATCCAACACTGTAGAGTTAGCCTCTTCTGACTGACCATCTGTCTGTGGATGAAATGACGATGAAAACTTGAGAGTTGTACCCATGTTGTCAAACAACCCTCTCCAAAACAAACTCGTCATCCGTGGATCACGGTCACTAATGATAGACGTAGGCAAGCCATGATACTTGAAGATGTTCGCCATGAACAACTTCACCATATGATCCACTTTAATTGTCTTCCTCACGGGAATGAAATGAGCCTGCTTACTGAACCTGCATATGATAGTCCATATGCCATCATTTCCCGTTTGTGTCCGTGGAAGATCAAATACAAAATCCATGGCAATGCTCTCCCAAGGTCTATCCGGAATAGGTAAAGGCTGTAATAACCCTGGTGTCTTCTGACGGTCAAACTTTACCTTCTGACATACGATGCATTGCCTCACAAAGGCATCAACATCTCTTCTCAAGGTTGGCCAATAAAAGAAAGTCTCCACTACTTTTACCATGGCGTCAATACCTCTATGACCTGCATACGGTGGAGCATGACTTTCAATCATAACCTTGAGTCGCAATGGCCTGGTAACACACAGTCTGCCATGCATCAATAAAAACCCATCTCTGAGAGTGTAATGCTCATGCCGCTGACCCTCAGACATCTGATCATACAACCTTTCAAAATCCTCATCATGGGCATACTGCTCTTTCATTTCATCAAGCTCATGATGATAAGCAAGTGAAACTGCAGAGACCTGTGGCTTGCGTGACAAAGCATCTGCCACTACATTCTTTTTGCCTTCCACATGCACAATTTGGAAGTGAAACATTGACAAAAAGTTTGCCCAACGCATATGCTTCTCTGAAAGCTTAGTCTGCGTGAGGAAGTAACGCAAGGTCTGATGATCTGTCTGCACAGTGAAATCAGCCCCAAGCAAGTAGTGTTTCCATGTAGAAAGAGCATGAATTACAGCCAACATCTCTTTCTCATACACCTGTAAATGCGTCTCAGCATCTTGCAAAACTCTACTCTCATAGGCTATCACATGTCCCTCCTGCATGAGAACTGCACCAATGCTACTTCCACATGCATCACACTGGACAACAAAAGCCTTTCGGAGGTCCGGTAACACCAATACTGGGTCCGAAGTAAGCTTTTCTTTGAGCTTTTTGAATGCTGTAATTTCCCGATCAGCCCATCTAAACGGAGTTGCTTTCTTCGTCAAAGCATGAAGAGGCGAAGCAATTTCAGCAAAGTGCCGTATGTAACGCCTGTAATAGAAACACAATCCTAGAAAGCTGCGTACATCATGCACGGTCCTCAAAGCTGGCCAGTTAAGTATTGCTTCCACCTTTGCTGGATCCACACGGACTCCATGACCAGACACAATATGCCCCAAGAAATGTATCTCCTGCAAGAAAAACTCACTCTTCTTGCCATTAACCACCAACCTATGGTTTCTGAGTTCTGCAAACACGATGGCCAAATGCCTTCTATGCTCTTCCTCATTTTGTGAATGCACAATCATATCATCAAAGAATGTGCCCACAAACTCTCTATGAGGCCTGAAAATCCTGTCCATCATTCTGTTAAATGTGGCAGGCGCATTCGTTAAACCAAAGGGCATAACCAAGAACTCATACAACCCAAACGTGGTTCGGAATGCTGTCTTATGCACATCCTCGGGTCTAATGCGTATCTGATGATACCCGCTTTTCAAGTCAATACGACTAAAAACTGTGGAGCCCTGTAAGCGGTCCAAGATGTCATCGATCCTCGGTATGGGGAATCGATTCTTGATGGTATTCTTATTCAGCGCCCTGTAATCTATACACATGCGCCAAGAACCATCCTTCTTCTGCACTAAGAGCACAGGTGAGCAAAAGGGTGATGAGCTAGGCTGAATCAACCCCTTATTCAATAGCTCCTGCACCTGACTCATAATCTCTTCCTGTTGGGCTGCACTAACACGATACGGCGGTCTATTCGGTGGAGTACTACCAGGAATCAGATCTATGGCATGATCTTCTGGCCTCTCAGGAGGTAATTCTCCTGGCAATGACTCGGAAAAACAGTCTTGAAACCCACTTAAGAAATCAGCCCTGTCCTTATCTAACATTGACAAATTAGACTTAGACTCATCATCCTGTGCATCCTTTACATAAATCAAGTACGCGGAAAGATGCTTTTTCATTACTGATGAAATCGCCGAAGCGGATACAATAGGAACAGATTCCCCTTTGAGTTTTACATCCAATACATGCTCTTTCCCTCTATGAGTCAAAGTAATTTTCCTATTGTAAGTATCCACCACCGCATGTACCCTGTGGCACCATGGCATCCCCAACAAAACATCACAGCCATCCAAAGGCATGATGAAGAACTCCTCGCTGTCCACATAACCCTGCAAATGAAGCCGAAGCTTCCCAATGATAGGAGTAACGGGTTCTGCATACCCTGGACAAGCCATATTTGCCTCATGTAACGGCCCCATCTCCTCTGCGCGAATCCCCAATCGGCCAGCCAAATCTGGTGAAATGAAGTTGGCTCTAGCACCTGTGTCAAAGAAGATCAAAGCATTCTGATCTCTCACTTTGCCCCATGCCCTGCACAACTCTGTAGCTTCACCACTTAGCTGCTCACCCACAAGATCAGGAACTAAGCCTGCAGAAGGCTTTGGTTTCTTTGGCTTGGGCTCTCCTTTATTGTCAGGGTCCTTCTTGGACGTTCTCTTGGGACAATTGAATGACATATGCCCCTCTTCAGTACAGTAAAAACACTTTTGAGCATCTCTCAAAGCCTGTCTTTCCTCAGAAGTCCTTTTGGGCATTGGCAACTTCTTATACTTTGTCTCTGAAGACCCTTTAGCATCACGAGAAGCATGCCCAAATTTTTCAGCTTTCTTGCCCAATTTCTTACTGCCTTTAAACCCAGATGAACCACCTGTGAGTAACGCATTAGCTGTCATAGCATTTTCAATCATCTGTGACATGTTCGTTACTCTTGTCTTTATACAATAATCTCGTACCTCCTTGGGCAGCCCACAACAATACTTCTCAACCTGCTCAGATAATGGCACGGCACGATAAGAAGTCACTGGGAGTAGAGCTTCCCAAAACTTCTTGTTATAATCCTCCAAACTATCACACTTTGAAGCATCCAGCTTGTGCCATGCTGTCATAACATCCACCTCAAATGTAGATGTGAGCCAAACGGAAGAGAAAACTTGTTTGAATTGGACCCATGTGGTGGGTGCTATGCCCTGCAAAAGAAGAGTAGACCACCACTGCAAAGCATTGCCCTTGAGAAAAGTGGCAGCTTTCCTCACCTTTGAGGACTCTGTGTAATTCCCACCAGAAAAAGCAGCATCAAACTGCTGTAAAAAGGTAAGTGCCTTCAATTTATCCTTGGCCCCACTGAAAGTGTCAAACTTCACTGCAGCTCCCCCTTCCTTGTAATCCTTCGCCTTGCCCATAGGCGCTAGATTATCATATGGAAGTGGTTTCGTAAGATTGCTGCCCCCAACATTCATACCCATCATTGGGTCAACATTTCCCATTCCAACACCAGGCATACCATACATCCCAGCCATGTTTCCAAACATTCCATGCTGCATACCTGGCTGCATGCCACCAAACATATTGCCTTGCATCCCAGGTTGCATGCTTCCAAACACATTTCCTTGCATACCGGACTGCATACCACCATACATATTCCCTTGCATGCCAGGCTGAAAATTGGCTCCAAAAGGCCCATACATACCCATGCCTCCCTGAGGATAACCCCCAGTCATGGATTGAAACACTGAGCCACCACCAAAGTACCCTGGATGCATGTTCTGCTGAGGAATAGGTGGCTGTCCATAGAAGGAACTCTGTGGGTTAGCACCAAAAGCATGCTGCATGTTCGGAAACTGGGCAGGAGATGGATCCTGTGGAGTGGTACCACTATGACCTTGAGAAAGATTCTTCGAACGAACCTTCTTCTTCTTTTTCTGGGGCTCTGTGCGGGGTTCTGAGCGAGATCTCAAAAATTCAGCAAATCTCTCACTCTGTGTGAGCTGCATAAAAGTATCCATAACACTAGCCAAGCGATCTTTGAACCGAGCATCATCATCCTCTTTACCATGCACATCTTCTGGCTATGTTACATCCTCATAAGGCTCAACATCTGCAGCCTGTTCTCCTGCAAAAATATCCTCAGATACATCTCTTTCAGGAGAAGACTCTTGCTCTTCTTCTTCATGATAGAAGTACTCTTCCTCTGTATCAGACATGATTGCTGAATTTTCAGCGATGGCTTTCTCCAAAGCAACCACGAGCTCACCCCCTTCAGAAAGTTGATGATTGGTCCCGGGGACGGAACCTTGAAACCGGCCTCTGATAGGAAAACCAGAGTGCGGTAGGAGCAATCACCCGTCCTCTTGTAGTCTAGATGAAAAACAAAACACAGATTGGGGCTAGAGTGCCCAAATCTGAAAACACAGCGACACCTGTTGGCCCCAAAGCTTGGCGCCCCTTGTGGTATTTCTTTATTCAATTAAAATAATATGTATGGCTGAGTACAACACAAAGACCAGCCAAGAGTTTACACCTGTAAGTCCAATCTGACGGCCCACAAATCCTTCTCAGCACAGAGGATCTATGCACACAGATCTGTGTCCTCAAGCAACACACTGTGCCTCCCTCTGATCAGCCAAGATCACAAAGCAGGCCAGCCATGGGCATACATCTGGCATAACTCAAGAGCATGATACATCTTCTCAGCTCAAACATACATGTGCTGTCCAATCTCTGTCTTAATCCCTTGTCAATCTGCCAAACTCCTCCTCTCACAAGGAGCCAGATAACACATACCTGCAGCAGACATCAAGCAGTAGAAAGAGAGATGGATGAACAGAAACAGAGCTTACCAAGTTCAGCTCGTGAAACAACACTGGAGGAAGCAACAGCACCAATCTGTGCTTGCAGGCACTTGAATCCACAACCCTGCTTCACACGTGTGCTTGCACTTGCCTGTATCCTCCTCCTGAAGCTCACTCTTATGCTGTCCTTGAAAAGTACAGATCTGAAAATCAGCACAGTACCCGTCTGTACCGCCTCGGGATACGTGCCAGGAGTTGTACTAGCATAAACAGCCTGCTGTCCACTTCTGTACCTGCCTGAATCAGCATACACAGTTCTGTCCAGCACCCTGAAAAGCGCCGCCTGCACCAGAACTTGCTGTATCTGACTGCCCGTACACTGTACGGCAGTCGTACAGTAGGGTATGGGCTGAAAAACAGACTGTACAGCCTGTACAGGTCTTCTGCGCAGCCCAACCAGTAGAGAAGAAGCCTCACAACCCTGCGCTCCTCTGTCCACAGCAAAACCAGCAGTCGTACAGCACTGTACGGCTGCTGTACGGCCCGTTTACAGCACAAAGCTTGCAGAAAACAGCAGCTACAGCAGATACAGCAGCCGCCTGCAGCTCCTCTTGCTTTTCCACGCTAGCTTTTAAGCGCATGAAGAAACTTCTCCTTTTGCTACACGACTCCCCAAAAAGGGAAGAGAGAGAGAGAAGAGAGAGAAAACTCCTCCCCAATTTAATCCCTAGGGCCCCAACTTTAATAAGTTCCTAGGGCCACTAAGGCCTAGGGGCAAACTTCAATAAACATTAAAACTTAATGTTTTTAGTTTCCCCCTTCACACCTAGGGATGTCCACACATCTTAAACACTGTCCGGGCACCCCCCATGTGAATCATAAAATATTCTGACCCTGCAACCACCATGCCCACACTTGTCCTGCTCCATTTTCACAGGGCCATGACATGCTCTCTTGTGGAGGACCACCGGAGTGCGTGGGGTGCTCACTCGGTGGGGACGTCTAGCCTTGTTGTGGTCAATCTGTCCCGGAAGATCTCGAATGGGCTGAGAATCAGTCAGGCCTCGCTGGTGAGGGCCAAAAAAGTCTGTGATAGATGTCTGTGTGGTAACTTGCCTCTCGAGCTGTTGCCTCAATAGTGCGTCTCTATGGTGCCTCAGCTCTCATAGGTATAATAGTCCGAGACATCTTTGGTATCTGTAATGCATGACCTGTGATGACGGGGCCTGGGACCCCTCCTTGAAGAGACAGTGGTAGTGTCCACGTATCTCATGGTAGACCGGGCATCTAAGTATGTAATGCTCTGATTCTATCTCCCGCGTGCAACATAGTCTAAATAATCGTCCATCCCGTGGGATGCCCTTTGCTCTCCCCATCTCAATCCAAAGGTGATGTGACGACACCCCCAGCTGACCAATGACAATCCTCATGGTGTGGGACGTGTCTATGGAGATAACTGGGTCTTTCAATGAATCCGTCCCCACTGACTCTCAAGAAATGCTCTTTGTAAAACGAGAGCTTTGGGGATAGATTAATCAGGGATTTCCATGCTTGGTCTATATGGAGCGTGGTCAGATCCAGGCGGATGATGTGGTTGGTCTCTTGCCCTGAGAGATCAATCAAGGGGGCGTTGAAGCTGTACCCAAAGGGAGGGAGGTGGTCTATCTGAAAGCCATGTGACTCAAGCCAACTGATGGTGAAAGCCATGTGACTCAAACCAACGGGTGGTGTGTGCATACCCTGCTGTGCCAACTGTCTAGTGTTTAGAGGACTCCAAGGCTAACTGTGGGAGGCGATCTCTATGACATGGTGTATGTATGTGACAGGCTGGAACATGGCATTTATTACGAGAGGGGCTGATCCAAACTCAGCGTGTACTAGGGCATGTGGCACTGACGCCGGACGGCTTTCTCCCAACTCTCCACTCCTCCAGTCCTCTGCTCCCAAGTCCGGTCTCTAGAAAGATGCTCCATAGATCACCGTCAGCGGGCGAGTCAAAGTATCAAATAGCCAACATTTGGTACTAGGTTCTTGAAAGTGAGGGTGAAAACAGTGTCTCTCCAAACGAGCGAGAGGGGCATATCCCCATGCAAGTCGTGCCTAAGTAGCCGGGCCCATAGGAAAGAGCGGGCAAGTAAAACTGGTCCCAAAATTTACATATGATGTAACCACTTCAACCTCATCTCCTCTGTATGTGAAGTAATGGTTGGCTGCAACCGGTGAGAGGTTTGAAAAAGCATAATTTTGGTCTTGCCAAAGGTCCCTCTCATCTCAAAAGGCCTCCCGTGGGTCAAGCTGGGGCTGCAATCCCTCGGCCAAGGTCGAGATGATGGCTATATCATATGCATATAAAAGAACAGGCATCATCATCTGTGCTAGCCGTGAGACCATGCGACCCAGTCAGTCCATGAAACCCAAGATCTCATCAATGTATAGCCCAGAAAAGTGTTGGAGAGTAATAATGATCTGACCACATCGCTGTAAACCCCCCACTTGCTTGCTTTGCGGGGCCTCATGAGAGAGAGAGAGAGAGAGAGAGAGAGAGAGAGAGAGAGTAATAATGATCTGACCACATCGCTGTAAACCCCCCACTTGCTTGCTTTGCGGGGCCTCATGAGAGAGAGAGAGAGAGAGAGAGAGAGAGAGATGAAATGATATATTAACGTCTTCAAAAGGCCAAAATGACCTATGAGACCAAAAAGGTTACAACAATTGGTGGATCTGATACAATGTCTGTGTAAGAAAAGCTAAAAACAACTAACTGAAACTAAAAGTACGGTACTAGGAGCTCCTAATGGATAACATCTGAGAGAGAGATGTTACTGAGATCTTTCTGATCTTCGCTGCTGTCACATTTTTCAGGACTCGGCTGTGATGATGTTTAGTGTGGACAAAGTCACCAATAAAGTTCTAGTGTATGCTGGAGTTCCTGATTCGGTGGCAAGCAAAGGACTTGTGCTAATCAACTGGCTACAAGAAGCTTTGAAACCTATCAATGGGAAAGGTGGTGGCGGAAAAGGCGGTCTTGCTCAGGGACAGGTATTTTTTCTCAAGTAATGGCATCCTTACATTTGAAAAAGTCTTTCATGTAATTTTATGGATTCCAATCTCTTAGTGATTCAAATTACAGGGGAGTAATGCAGCTGGAGTTGAGGATGCTATGAATGTAGCTAGGCGGTTCGCATCAGAAATACTGAGCAAATAAACTGGGGAGCTTTTGGACGGCAACAGTGTTAAGTTGTCGTAGTTGTGAAGTTCTCCATCTCCACGGAGCAACTGAACACTATTAATCTCCTTGTAACTGGAAATTTTTTGTAGCAATTTGATTAGTGCTGCCCAGACATGACCAAGCTCTTGTATTGGAAATATTTCTCGTAATATTCATCAAGGAAGTGAATACACTGCAAATTGCTGATTCTCTCTCTTGCTTTTTGTACAGTATGTCACTCTCTTCTGAAATTATTCTTAGGGATACAAAAAGAGGAGAAATACTCTCAATAGACTACTGTATCCAAAGCAGGCCCTTGGGGACGGATATAAGTGGTTTCCACTATGTTTGGTGTGAATTTCAACAAATGGTATCTTCTTGAATAATTTTGTCAATTATTGTTGAAAGTTGTGGTTGTGGGGTTCTAATTTGGGTGGTGATAAAAGCATGCCAGGACGATGGTAGGACTAATTGATTTTTGATACAATTAAGATTGGCAATTGATGCTTGATCTAACACGGCTTTCCATTCTTCTAGGAATTCGAGGACGAAATGGCCTTGTATGAATAATAATACTAGCTAATTTGCTTGACATGATTGCTCCCACTGTGGACAAAAGGAGGTAAACAAGAAATGAATATCAACTATAACTTGTGTATCCATTTTTTGGTGCTTTTGTAGTAAACAAGGTTTGAATATCAACTTGAAATTGTTTGTTTTGCTTATGGGTTCTCAGGCTTGAGAAGGAGAGCCCTAATGGTACATGGTAAGCTAATGGAAGGATATACCACTATCTTGTAATCAAGAAGAGTATGCATCTATGACTTTACAAATTAAGGTTTTCCCAAGCCAATTGCCACTTTCTTCCTTTGAAAGATGTCATATGTCCAGGAAGTGATGTGGATTTGGTAAGCAAAATGAGGCCAAGGGGAGAACTAGGGAGTTTGTGTGTGAGGGGTATGAGTGACTGGCCTGTTATGTATACAATCCTTTTGTTGACATATTGTAGACAATTGCAATTGCAAATTTTAAACTAGAGGGCACATAGGCCTAGACATTGTTTTGGGAGTTGTTAAATAAAGTGATGGTAAAGGAGGGCTTTCCTAGGGCACACTTATGAGGATTCATGGCAAACTGGCATGCTTTGAGGATTATATTCAATGGTGGACCAAGCAATATTCTAAAGGTAAGGAAAGATTTGCTCCATTAGGAGCAAAGTCTGCAAAATGTGCCTTGTTGTAGTCAAGCGGAGTTCCAGATGGGATGTAGACTATATGGAAGGATGCACCATCTCATGTGATGACTACTAAGATGGAATTCTTGTGCTTGGCTCAAGAAAGGGCATGCAAAGAAAAGTGCAATGCATATGTTGGAGACTTGGATGGTGTGGGAGCATGCAGTATAAGCCCACTGGAGTGAATACATGGTGTGCCATGTAACATAATGACAAGTATATGATTACTAGAGCAAATCTCGCGGAGTCTATACATGGCAACCAATGATGGGGTGAACTATGTGTCATTACTATAATGGATGCACTATTAACATGACTAGCTCTTCACTACAAAATTCAAGGTTTGCTAAATTCCTAAAGGGAAAGCACTTAGGTTGTGGTCCTAGTCTACAAATACTGGCCATCCAATGCTGTATGAGCCCTCTTTCATATAGGTACATTGATGATCTAACTAATGATGCGGCTATATGAATGGATACGACTTTAAGACAAGAACGAGTTGGTGAAATGAGGATTGTAAGAGGGAAGAGGAATCAATCTTTGCAAGAGCTTGTGCACAAGAATGATTTTTATCTATCAAAGCACCAATTTGTGAATGAACCAATGAGAAGGAGACACAATATAAGATACAAATGAAGAGAGAGATGGACAATGCAAAATAATACAAGAGCATAAAGGTCATAAGACTGTGTGTATCAATCATATGCAAGAAGAAAAGCGAGCTGTTAGAGATACTTCAGAGGATAGAGGGATGGTGTAATAGGTTAATTGATGCAAAGGGAATGACAAGTAAAGATGGAGTTCCAACACTTGGCTTTTTTGGCTCAATCAATAAATCTATTGGTGTTAGGAGGTAAACGATTTGGTCTTGTTTGTGGTTGGTAGTGTATGGACTCTCTAATAATGTTGAGGGTGCTTTACCAAAGGTTCTCGAAGAGCTATGTAGTTTACTTGCACTACTCAAATATATTTATAAGAGATTCATAGCAAGCAAAAAGTCTACAGATCCATTACAAGAAACACAATCATCGATGTCATGTAGAGCTTGATAGAGCTCTTGTTTTGTAAAGTTGCATGTTGAAGAGACAATTCTCTTCATCCAGTCCTAGATAAAGGTTTACAAAGCTAAGGTGCTTGCATGGCATATATCTATCACACTAGCATGAGCTTTGCACAAAGTCATCGAACACCGTATAATTCACCTTTCTTTTACAAGACCCTTTGGTGGACACGAAAAATTCCACATGCTCTTTATCCACAACCCCATTCAAACTTAGCACCTTGCTACACTCTAATATAAATAAGAAGCAATCCTGCAATTCCTGATCTTGATAACGGCACTCTTCCATTCACTTGTTGCATCATCTTGCATCTTTGGTCTATGATCCACATGTTTGCTCCCCTTCTTGTCTTCTTCTAGCCACCTTGGTGGTGCACTCGAAATTCTCCAACCTCCAATGCAACAATCTTAGCCTCTGCCCTCACACAAATCCAACATGCAAAGTATCTCTCTTTTGTGAGAAGTTTTTGTGTAGAGGCTTGCAAAAACTCTCCAAAAACTAGTAAGTAAAGGCTAACAAATGAAAAGCTGTATAAAGCCAATGTAATGAATGAACCACATAAGTCAAAGAAAGTCAATCAAGATCCTTTGTTTGAGAGTGAATGATTTGCTGCCTTTGTGGGGCTCATCTTGCTCTTTGTTAGTTTTTACCCTTGGTCCAAGAGAGACTTAGCAATAAGGGCTAAATCTTACAACCTTGATGTTGAATAATGGGCAGGAGGGAGGGAGGGGCCTACCACACTACATGCAAATTCTTGAGAAAAATGTAAACCATGCCCCAAACCTAGACTAATGTGTGAAGCTTTACACCTTGGACAACCCATGTCTTGTATCCTTACGATATGCACACGGCCAAATTCACGTGCTTAACAGAGCTCCATGTTAGCTCTCTATGTACAAAGTGTATCCCACGACTATGGTTGTAGGTCTATCCACAAGATATCGAAACTTGCATCATACACATGTTGATGAAGCACACTATCGTTCCACAAAATGCTAGCTATAGATCTACTGGTATAACACACACTTGAGATCTCCTAGGTTTCTTGACTACTAATGATAAATTGTGGAGAGATGGGTGCTATTATAGCAACTTTGCCATACTAAATTACTATTGTTACAATTTTTCAACACTCACATGTAGCATAAATCTAGTCCTACCTACATACCTTCATCCTTGTAATTCTTTATGGGAAACCCATCCTTGACATAGGCTACCTAAATATAGCTCCAGTTGTAGAAGTAAGCATGGTTGTAATCTATTGGTGTTTCTTCCACTAAGCTAGAATTGTCCTCTCTTGTATGGCTTCTAAGTGGGGTACTTTTCACAAAAGAACAACCAAGTTAGTAATGGTACCACATGCCATGAGAATCTAGGTAAAGCTTTGAGACTCGTTTAGAAGTTGGCATTGCACCTTTATCTTGCCAACACAAGAACTTACACGTGCATCTCCTTACAAATACTCTAATCAAGCACTACCTATGAAAGTATCCACCATTATTCAAGCACATCTTAAAGAGAACCTTCCCTTTCAAAGGTCACTAAAAAAGTCACCATCCACAAGTGCACCTACTCATATAGATCACCAAAACCCTCTTTGAAAATTCCATAGAAATCATGTGGATGAAAGACTCAAATACGTAGATAATGCTCCTCCTCAAGCCCCTAGATTAAAGCATGTATCCACTTGTACTTCCTTGGTTATTTATAAATGAAACCAACATCCTCTAACCTCATGTTGGCAATAGATAGATGCTTGGTCCTCCCTAGGTATATGGAATATACTCAAGAAAGACTCAAATGGGCAAATAATGCATGTATCCACTTGTACTTCCCTGGTTATTTATAATGAAACCAACATCCACTGACCCCATGTTGGGAATAGAAATCATGTGGATGAAAGACTCAAATGGGTAGATAATGCTCATCAAGCTCCTAGATTAAAGCATGTATCCACTTGTACTTCCTTGGTTATTTTAATGAAACCAACATCCTCTAACCTCATGTTGGGAATAGATAGATGCTTGGTCCTCCCTAGGTACATGAAATATACTCAAGAAAGACTCTAATGGGTAACTAATGCATGTATCCACTTGCACATCCTTGGTTATTTATAATGAAACCTGACCCCATGATGGGAATAGATGCTTGGTCCTCCCTACATACATGAAATATACTCAAGAAAATAAACTCTTAAGACACACAAAAGGAAACATTGTTGAAAGAATCAAATGGGTAGATAATGCTCCTCAAACTCCTAGATTAAAGCATGTATCCACTTGTACTTCCTTGGTTATTTATGATGAAAGTAACACCCACTAACCCCATGTTTGGAATAGATGCTTGGCCCTCCTAGGTACATGGAATATGCTCAAGAAATCAAACTCTTTGACACATACAAAATAAGAAATTGCAACTACTGGCTACCACCTCTTTTGATGATGACATATCAATAACCATCCTTTTGTGATGTAACAACCATTGAAAAAATCACTAATATTGTTTAAGACTCTCCACTAAAACATATTATGATTTTGAAAGATTATTCCTCACAAATGGTTGGGAACTTAATCATTATGCAATTATGGCCTAGAAATACCCCTTTTGGGCCTCTTTTGGGAAACTTTGACCACTTTGCTGACTCATGCATATGTTGCAATAGAATGCCTCATGGTTCCATAGTAAATTACTTACCTAGCTTATGGGATCCTACACCGAAGTATCCCCAAAACACACTGTTGATTGATGCAATCTTTCCCTCTTCACGTGTAGCCAACTTTAAAATGAAGATAACTAAGACACATTGCAGATGAACTGCCATCCTTCAATTTTGAAGCAATGTCCTCCTTTATGTTGGTCCAACAAGTTTTTGCAATGTGCTTAGTGGAGTCACACTTGAAATATTAATCTAACATCCACTTGGAGCTCTTTTTGAGAGAGATTGTGGCTTGGACACTCAACTATTTGAATTGTTCATACTATTTTGTCCTTAATAGCTCCTTTGTTGGGGCTATCCTTGCCCTTTTCATGCTAGTGTACATTCAGATGAATTATATTTGAGAGGTTCTATGCATAAACAAACACATACAATGATGGCATTTAGCCATTCATGAACTCGTTAATTAACCTAAATTTTCTCTTGATGAACTTATGAAGCATGGATAATAGCTTTCTAAAGTGGCTATGTAGAACTTGGTTATCTACTCAGATATATTCTCAAAGAAAGTTTCCCCTTGCTTCTTGAGATTGCCAAGGGTGTGAACTCCTTTAATGTTTCTAGTTGTTATGTGTTCAAACCCATGACACTTCAAATAATCCTCCCAGCAAAACAATGTGGAACTAGTCAAAGATGTCTAGGTAATGTACACATGGAACCAATTAGAGCATCTAGCGCCTCTAGTGTGGCTATCCTCTCCCAAGCCCAATTGGTAAGCACCTCACCATCTATAGTTAGATTTACCCATTAGATCTTCATAATTCACTTAAATAATAATAGTACGATGCAGATATGATGTGCAATAATAGTACATGGTGCATGTGCAAATATTTTAATTTGCAAACATAACAATGGGAACCAAAGTATGGTGTGTTGATCCCCCTATTATTTTATTGTAGAACCTTGGGTGCAACACTTTGATAGGCCCTTGGGGATATTTTACGAACAAATAGTCAATAGTAATGACACAAGGATTTGGGCTTTCAATTTTGAGAATCTTGATACCTTTATCCTTTTCAATGTTGAGAATCTTTAATAGTTTATACAAGGATTTGGGCTGAGAATCCCCATACCAATAAGACCAATCTCAGCGTAAATCCTTCGTTTGAGATCTTACCTTTATCATTTTCTTGCAAGTTTGAATTGGCTTGTGGTCTAAAGGCCTTAATTTAAAAAAAGCGATAGGTCTTTGTGGGCATTAGAGAGTCTTTTTTTTTTTCCAAATATTTTCTTAGTGGTGAACAACTACCAACTGCATTTCATACCATGTACAATATGCACCCACTTGTTTGATAGCCTCATGTCCATCTTATGGGCCAACCTTAACTTCTAGTTGCTTTGTTCCATGGGCTCTAACCAATACGGTCACTCTGACCCTCAAAGTTACCCATTAACTTTTTGATCACTTAGCCTCCCCTTTACATTAGATCTTGCTAGAAGTTAACCATATCATAGAGCTAGCGGAAGATAAGCATGTCAAGTAAATCTTATCCCTGTGGTTTTCCCAAGCACAATTATCACTATTGCAATCCATTTAACAAGTCAAATGCTTTAATATGGATCTTTCTTTCGAGATATATTTTTCTTTTAATATGTATCTTGCTTTGGATACATCTTTTTCTTTTTAGTCCAAAGCAAGATTTGATGCAAATGGGTTTATTATGGAAAGATATTAATAGCAAGTTAAGGTACTACATGACATGCTATATGGATTCCCAATAGTAACTATATGCTATATGGGTTTTGTGATGTGCTATATGGATTCCCAATAGTAACTAGATCAAGGTCTTATTGGCTTTAGACTAATCTCAACCAACCAAATGGCAAGTTGTGGAGGTTTGTGAGACTTGATCAAGGTCTTACCCTAGACAACCGATAACTAAGCATGAAAGGTCGTACAAGATTTTTCAACATCTTGCTTACATTAGGACCTTATTGAGCTAAGGGTTTTTTTTTCCACATATTTACTTGTTAAGAAGTGCACTCTATGGTTGATTGGGGACGCCTAAGATACCATTTCACCATGTTGGTAGTTGGTATCATGGGTGATACCACATCAATATACTGATGGCATGCTACTGTTATTGGTATATGCACTTGGGACCATATTATTAGTATTGCAATTGACTTACCTATGTTAAATACTGAGCTAATAGATTATTAGTATTATGTGTTTGTGCCTATCATGCTGGGACTAGTTGTTGAGGAGTCAAATTAATTGTTCTATCCGATGTGATTGACATTTGTGAGTAATAGGTGTTGAGTAGTGTGAGGGTATTGATTGAGGTGTTGCATGGATGGCGATTTGAGCATGGTGTGCAAATACTCGTTGGTGAAATGAGTATTATAAGAAGGAAGAGGATTCAATCTTTGCAAGAGCTTGTGCACAAGAATGATTTTGATTGGTCAAAGCACCAATTTGTGAATGAACCAATGAGGAAGAGACATTATATAAGATATAAAGGAAGAGAGAGATGGACAATGCAAAATAATACAAGAGCATAAAGGTGACAAGACTGTGTGTAGCAATCATATGACTATAAGGCTAATGCAAGAAGAAAAGCTAGCTATTAGAGATACTTAGAGGATAGAAGGATTAAATGTAATAGGTTAATTGATGCAAAGGGAATGACAAGTAAAGATGGAGTTCCAACACCTCACTTTTTTGGCTCGAACAATAAATTAGTTGGTGTTAGGAGGTAAATGACTTGGTCTTGTTTGTGGTAGTAGTGTATGGACTCTCTAATAATGTTGAGGGTGCTTTACCAAAGGTTCAAGAAGAGCTATGTTGTTTACTTGCACTACTCAAATTCATAGCAAGCAAAAAGTCTACATATCCAATACAAGAAACACAATCATCGATGGTTTTTTTCCTAGTAGATGTCATGTAGAGCTTGATAGAGCACTTGTTTTGTAAAGTTGCCTATTTAAAAAACAATTCTCCTCATCTAGTCCTAGATAAAGGTTTACAAAGATAAGGTGCTTGCATGGCATATATCTATCACACTAGCCTAGCCTTTGCACAAAGTCATTGAACACCTTATAATTCACCTTTCTTTTACAAGTTCCTTTCGTGAACACAAAAAATTCCACATGCTCTTTATCCACAACCCCATTCAAACTTAGCACCTTGCTACTTTAATATAAATAAGAAAGAAATCCACTAATTCATAATCTTGATAACATCACTCTTCCATTCACTTGCTGCATCATCTTGCATCTTTGGTCTATGATCTAGCCCTATATTTGGGGCTGGTATTTTTTCTCCTCTTCTTGTCTTCTTTTCTAGCCACCTTGGTGGTGCACTTAAAATTCTCCAACCTCCAATGCAACAATCTTAGCCCCTGCCCTCACACAAATCCAATAAGCAAAGTATATCTCTGTTTTGTGAGAAAAATCTGTGTGTAGAGGCTTGCAAAAACTCTCCACCAAAAGCTAATAAGTAAAGGCTAA
This sequence comes from Cibotium barometz, assembly GCF_041138505.1. Classification (NCBI taxonomy): domain Eukaryota; kingdom Viridiplantae; phylum Streptophyta; class Polypodiopsida; order Cyatheales; family Cibotiaceae; genus Cibotium; species Cibotium barometz. The sequence goes on along the minus strand of NC_141056.1, from coordinate 8,968,987 downwards.
AAACACTAATGAAAAGCTGTATAAAGCCAATGTAATCAATAAACTACATAAGTGAAAGTAAGTCAAACAAGATCCTTTGTTTGAGAGTGAATGATTGCTCCCTTTGGGGGGCTCATCTTGCTCTTTGTTAGTTTCCACTTTGGTCCACGAGAGACTTAGCAATAAGGGCTAAATCTTACAACCTTGATGTTGAATAATGGGCATGAGAGGGGCCTCCCTAGTGCCTAAATATTGGTTGGACACTGGCTAGCTCACAATATTTCAAGATCAACATGACTAGCATCTATAGATGTTCATCTTGGTGTGGATGCCACCCGAGTTGCTTGCAAGACCTCTGTGCAGCTTATCACACGGTCTACTTGTTTGCCTACCACACAACATGCAAATTCTTGAGAGAAATGTAAACCATGCCCCAAACCTAGACTAATGTGTGAAGCTTTACACCTTGGACAACCCATCCTCAATTGAGGCCACTCAATTGTGTGAAAGCACTTTACATGCTTTATCCTTGGACAATCCATGCTACATTGATGCTAGTCAATTATGCTTTAGATCTAGATGTCTTGTATCGTTATTACGATATGCACCGGGCCAAATTCATGTTCTTAACATGGTGATTATGAGCTCCATGCTAGCTCTATGTACAAAGATTATCCCACGACTATGATTGTAAGTCTATCTAAACTTGCACAATACACTTGTTGAAGCACACTATCATTTGACCGAATGCTAGCTATAGATCTATTGCTATCCATGTTTAAACACACACTTGAGAGCTCCTAGGTTGCTAATGAAGAAGGAAACAACATTGATGATAAAGTGTAGAGAGATTGGTGCTATTATAGTCCCATCAGCCCCTTAAAGTGTTGGTCGACCTCATACATGACCTGCTTGCATGTCTATCCAACTTTTCCATACTAAATTACAAATTTTCAACACTTAAAGTGGATCAAATCTAGTCCTACCCACATAACCTCATCCTTTTAATTCTATGGGAAACGGATCCTTGACATAGGCTACGTAAACATAGCTCTAGCTCTACTAAGCATGGTTGTACGCTATCGGTGTGCCACACTTTCTTTCACTAAGCTAGAATTGTGCTTTTTTGTATGGATTCTAAGTGGGGTACTTCACAAAAGAACTACTAAACTCAAGTTAGTAATGATACCAGATGCCATGAGAATATAGGTGAAGCTTTGAGACTCATTCAGAAGTTGGCATTGCACGTTTATCTTGCCAAGGCAAGAACTTACAAATGAATCTCCTTCTAAATACTCTAATCAAGTATTACCTAAGAAAGTATCTCCCATTATTCAAGCACATGTTGAAGAGAATATTCCCTTCCGAGAGTGACTAAAAGCATCCCCACATTCGGAAGTGTACCTACTCATATAGATCACTAAAACCCTCTTGAAAAATCCATAAAGATCACGTGGATAAAAGACTCAAATGGGTAGATAATTCTCCTCAAGCCCCTAGATTAAAGCATGTATCCACTTGTACTTCCTTGGTTATTTATAATGAAAGTAATGCCAACTAACACCATGTTCAGAATAGATGCTTGGTCCACCCTAGGTACATGGAATATGCTCGAGAAAATAAACTCTTTGACACATACAAAATACAAAATTGCAATGACTAGATACCACCTCTTGTGATGATGACATATCAATAACCATCCTTTTGTGATGTAACAACCATTGAAAAAATCACTAATTTTGTAAAAGACTCTCACTAAAACATATTATGGTTTTGAAAGATTATTCCTCACAAATGGTTGGGAACTTAATCATTATGCAATTATGGCCTAGAAATATCCCTTTTGGGCCTCTTTTGGGAAACTTTGACCACTTTGCAAACTCATGCATATGTTGCTATAGAATGCCTCATGGTTCCATAGTAAATTACTTACCTAGCTTATGGGATCCTACACCAATGTATCCCCAAAACACACTGTTGATTGATGCAATCTTTCCCTCTTGACGTGTAGCCAACTTTGAAATGAAGATAACTAAGACACTTGCACATACACCACCATCCTTCAATTTTGAAGCAATTTTCTCCTTTATGTTTGTCCAACAAGTTTTTGTAATGTGCTTAGTGGAGTCACACTTGAAATATTAATCTACCATCTCTTTTTGAGAGATTGTGGCTTGGACACTCTGCTACTTGAATTGTCCATACTCTCTTTGTCCTTAATAGCTCCTTTGTTGGGAGCTATCCTTGCCTTTTTCATGCTAGTGTACATTAGTATGAATTATATTTGAGAGGTTCTATGCATAAACAAACACATACAATGATGGCATTTAGCCATTTAACTACATGCTATATGGGTTTTGCGACGTGGTATATGGATTCCCAATAGTAACTACATGCTATATGGGTTTTGCGACGTGGTATATGGATTCCCAATAGTAACTACATGCTATATGGGTTTTGTGACGTGGTATATGGATTCCCAGTACTAACTAGATCAAGGTCTTATTGGCTTTAGACTAATCTCAACCAACCAAATGGCAAGTTGTGGAGATTTGTGAGACTTGATCAAGGTCTTACCCAAAAAACTGATAACTAAGCATGAATGGTTGTGCAAGATTTTTTGAAATCTTGCTTACATTAGGACCTTATTAAGCTAAGGGGTTTTTTTCCACATATTTATCTGTTAAGAAGTTCACTCTATGGTTGATCGGGGACACTTGAGATACCATTTCACCATGTTGGTAGTTGGTATCATGGGTGATACCACATCAATATACTGATGGCATGCTACTATTATTGGTTTATGCATTTGGGACCATATTATTGGTATTGTAGCTGACTTACCTATGTTAAATACTGAGCTAATATATTATTAGTATTATGTGTTTGTGCCTATGAATGTGATCATGTTGGGATTAATTGTTGAGGAGTCAAATTAATTATTTTATCCACCAATGAGTAATAGGTGTTGAGTAGTGTGAGGGTATTGATTGAGGTGTTGCATGGATGACGATTTGAGCATGGTGTGCGAATGCTAGTCATGGAGTCACGTGGAGTGTTTCTAGCAATGTGCCAATTTTCATATTTCATGAACTCCATATTTTGGCTTTGGATGGGGCATCTTATCTATAAAGGCAATTTATATTCCATGGTTGGCATGTCATCTTAGATGTGTAAGGCATCAATCAATTTATTTATTTATTGTAAAGCTTAGTGCACAAGGCACTAAGCTTATTTTTTAAAAAATAAGACCTAAATTTAGATGGAGTAAGCTATTATGGGCTCCATGGGTGTATTTTTGGCAATAAAAGTTAAAAATAATCTAGATGGGAACAAAAGCCATCATTTAGAGGGGGCAAGATTAGAACCAATGCTCTTGTTTCAAATTTTTAATCGTGTATCTTACAATGAACTTTGAGTCATTTTAATAGTATTAGAAAAAGCTTAGAAAACTTCATGAGACACTACAGATAAAAGAGTACAAATGAAAATTCTTAGTAGAAACTTTGTAGAGGGTAGGTTTCCCTTGGCGATAGCTTTGAGACTTTAAAATTAAATAGACTATGACATTAGCAAGACATAAAATTTCAATGAAATCTTGAAGGCAAATTCTATAGCATTGACATTAGTTATATTGGTGGCATTCTAGCTAAGCAAGAGGGAAAGACCATAAATGATAGCGGGTAGGTATTCCCTTGGCTATAGCTTTGAGACGTCAAAATTTAATAGAATATGACATTAGCAAGAGGGAGACTATCAATGAAAATTTGAAGGAAATTTCTATAGCATTAACAATAGTTATATCGGTGGCATTCTAGCTAAACAAGAGGGAGAGACCATAAATGATAGCTAGGAATACTCTGGAAAATTCTAGTGACATTGCACACAAGTGAAGTTATCAATCATGAACTTAGATTGACCATAGAGAGTCTTCTTTAGCTTAGATAAAAATATATGTTAGAACACTATTAGCTCCCAAGTGTTTATACAAATTTAAACAGTCATGGTAGTCTGGTGTTTAGTATATGAAGAAGATACATGTAAGAACATCATTTACTATCAAGAACTGAGACACTAAAACCTTGAAGTGTGATTAGAAAGTGATGCACATATAACTCAACTACTTGACCATCGATGATTATATGTTACACATTGTCCTTTTTTACTTTCACATTGAAGAAGAAACCTTTTACAATATTAAGCTTTGTTGGTGTCATTTTTCTTGATGTCATATGGGTATGGGATGATATAAATGTTCAGAATCTGAAAAAAATTAATTTTTTGTTGTTAAATTTCTTTTTATCATACTGGTATGGGATGGCAATGATGTTGAACAATCACAATGTTCATATGGGCTAGAAAGACACTTGACCAGAATCCATTTGACTTACATGATGGTAGTAGTCCTCATGACTTCATTTCACTAAGGCCATTTAGACATTTACCATTTAGAGTTAGTACTATTTAAAGCACTCCCTCCATACATTCAATTGTATAGTCACTCTAGAGATGGTGCTTGGTGGATGCTTAAACGGTTTTTCCACACTTATCGAGACCTCATCAACTCGAATAAACAAACATGCAACAAAGGTTAGTTTGTAAACCCAAGCAAGAGGGATGTTAGTAGGAAGTCCACTCTAGGGATGTGTGAGATACCATTGTACCATGCTGGTATTCGTATCATGGGTGATGCCACATTAATACTGACAGGCTAGTGTAATTGATATATGTATTTGTCAATCCCTTCATTAATCCAAGTTGATGGTCATCTCCACCAATTGATTATGCCACTTTTGTTCCTTGGTCTACTTCCAATTGTTGCTTCCTTAGAGCTCTTTTGCATTTGGCTAGTGCCTTCTTCCTAGCTTTCCTCTCGCACCAAAGCGTTCAGCTTCTTTTATGTGGCTACTTTTTTTCTCCTAAAAAACTCATGCCCAAAGCCTTAACTATGATACCATATGTGAGAAAATACTCATTATTTACAAACAAAATTACAAGATCTACCACAAGCAAAACCAAGCATAACTTACAAATAAACAAAGATGAAGACTAATACTGACTTACTATTGCAATAGATGATAACAATAGATGGCTTTTGATTCCTACCCCACCCATATGCTTTGATGAAAGAGCTTCACTGGCATGTTTTGGAAAATTTAGACACAGAATATGTATATGTTGAGAATATAAAATGACATAAGCAATGAAGGTAGATGAGCATATGAATGAAAAGGGGATATGCTACTCGTCTAAATATATCCTCCACCAGTGGTTGCCACCCATGGTTGAATCCAATTTGACCCAAAATTGCCCACATAAAGATAACACACTCCACCTAACGATAAGATCACACTTTGTTAGCAAAAGTTTTAGTTTTAATCAAAAGACTTTCCTTCAACTGAGTAGGGTAACAACCTACAAAACTTAGCGGCAATTATGCTTTCTAAGTTTTAATCAAAACACTTTCCTTCAGCTGAGTAGGGTAACAACCTACAAAACTTAGCGGCAATTATGCTTTCTAAGTTTTTATTAAAAATTCACCTCCAACATGCAAAAAAGTGGGAGATTGGCACTCTTAACCTCTCTGATTTCAGCCACAAGCTGTAGCACTATGTGCATCACTCATATCTCGATGTTAACTTGTGACTTATTATATGGGCACATTTCTTTAAGCACATATAATAAAAAAAGATGCTTACACTATTAATAGTGTAAGCATGTTTTCCTCATTACTAGATGTGCACATTTCTTTAAGCACATATAATATAACAAAAGTAGATCTTCATCAAGAGAAGGTGATTGCTTTGTAGTTCTAGTAGGCAATGACAGCAGAACACCCCAAGTTGTGAGAGGTAGTCAGCATCTAGCTCCTTCTCACAATAGCACATAGCTCCTTTAATAGGCTTCTAAAATTGTGCAACAGCTTCCTCATCAACCATTGAAGAAGATAAACATTCAAGAAGCTAAAAGCACAAAACTTAAGAACTATATTTAGGCCTAACCCCTTGTTCACACAAGGGGTTAGGCCTTTCAAGTATATAAATCAACTTAGACATTAGAGTCACACTATCATGGGTACATTATAGTTACCATCTTCTTTGGCATGGGCATCCTCAAATAAATTGGCTTTCAACATCATTTCCTTCCATATGAACCTTTAAGATAGCATTAAAATGGGCTTCATCAAGGGAATTCAACTTCATCCATGGATCTTTATCAACACTCATGTCATCAATGCAATCTCATTGACTTTTCAATCTTCATTTGACATGAGTGTCTCCATCTAGATCTACCACCACACCAACAATTTTTATAGTTAGTAGATATGTGAATGGAAAAGCTACCACCAAATAACCAACATTGATCAATAGAGTGCTTTCTTGACAAGAAGGAAAGCTTGGAAGAAACGAGCTAAACAAATGCAAACTTCCTCAAACCCACTCAGCCTTTGATCCCACCAAATAACTAACAATCATCAAAAGAGTGATTCCTTGACAAGAAGGCAAGCTTCCAAGCGAGGAGTCTTGGGAGGAAATGCACCAAAATATAAATAAAAACTTTGGTAGAGGAACCAGTAAACCCATGGAAATGGGGTGCCATAGTCCTCCAAGCCCCACATTGGCCCCAACTAGCTCAATAAATATAGAAAATAGTGTCATAAACTTTGTAAAAAGGGGATAGAATTGTCCTATTTTTAGGTGCTCTTTGGGTGTAGCTCTACTGAAAATGATGCACAAAGAAGCTATAAACTTTGCACTATTCTTGCTTTATTTCACATGTAAGTGAGAAATTTGCAACATAAGTGTGGTACTTTGAGTTTGCCTTGCTTAATCCATCTTCACTTTAATCGCATCTATATCATCATGAAGGCCATGATAATTTGCAAGTGAGAAATTTGCAACATAAGTGTGGTACTTTGAGTTTGCCTTGCTTAATCCATCTTCACTTTAATCGCATCTATATCATCATGAAGGCCATGATAATTTGCTTCATTAAGGCCCTAATAGTTTGCTATGATTCACCCTAGCTCACCAAATTTAATTTTCCATACAAGAACACTAGATATAAATGTTTCAATGATCATAATAACAAGTGTGTTCCAAGATGACATAGTGGAACCAAGCACAAACACTTAAAACAAGGATCCCTCACTCATCCAACCAAAGGGATCCTTGTCTTGATGAAGATCTACTTTTGTTATATGATTAGAAAGTGAATCACAACAATGTATAACTCATCATCTACTTAGGTCAAATGATCATCCTTGGCATGAATAACCCCGTTGGCTAGGCATGTAATATCCCACATTAAGGTGATAGGATACTTGTCTCAATTTGATACAACCCATATTTCCCAAAAGAGCAACATTTATTGAGTAAGAATCACTAACTTTACAAGTGACATGTACTTTCACCCAAGCTATCCCATGGTTTTTTTGAGAACGCTAGGATACTTGTCTCAACCTGATACAACCCATCTTCCTAACAAATTAACATTTATTGAGTAAGAACCACTAACTTTACAATGGCATGCACTATATCCCGTGATTTTTTGAGGAAGCACCACTACATGCATAGAGGTATATATTTGGGTGTAAGGTTGCATACTCCTACAAACTACATATTTGGGTGTAAGGATGCATACTCCTACAAACTACATATTTGGGTGTAAGGTTTCATACTCCTACAAAGCACATATTGGGGTGTAAGGTTGCATACTCCTACAAACTACATATTAGTGTGTAACATTGCATACTCCTACAAAATACATATTTGGGTGTAAGGATGCATAATCCTGCAAACTACATATTTGGGTGCAAGGTTGTATGCAAAGTCCTACAAACTACATATTTGGGTGTAAGGTTGTATGCAAACTCCTACAAACTACATATTTGGGTGTAAGGTTGTATGCAAACTCCTACAAACTACATATTGGGGTGTAAGGCTGCATACTCCTATAGGCTACATATTTGGGTATAAAGATACATACTCCTACAAAATATAGTTTTTGGACAAACAATCTAGGCCACTGCATATGACCTATCATGGGTCAGTTCAACACAACCCAAAATGATGGCCCATTGTTTTTTTTAAAAGCACCACTACCCTTATTAAGGCATGCTTTTGGGCATGGGGATGTATACGACTACAACCCATGAGTTTTTTTATAGAGATCTTGAGGGGAAAAGGGGGGAGTAGATGTATGGAGCTATGGATAAAATTCTTCTCCTAAACCACAATTGATGTATTAGTTCCCCCACAATGAGCTGCGAAAAGACCTCGATCAAGGTATGGCTTGCCTAGGTGGTACTGAAACAACTCAGAAGATCATTGTAGCATAAAGATTATCAAAAGTTTGAAACAAAACCATGAAGAAGAAGAAGAAGAAGAAGAAACACATCATTAGGTCTAATCTTCCCCCTCCAGATGGTGTCTTCCCTTCCCATTGAGTATTTATATCTTTTATTACCAAAAATAAACCCATGGACCCATGGAGCCAATACTGGTTCCATGGGTCTTCTTTTTTATACTCCTTCCAAGTTTGAGTCTTCTTTTTTATAAAAATAGCCTTAGTGTCTTGTACACTACCTTTACAAAAATAGACCATGGAGCCAATAATAGCTTACTCCATCCAAATTTGGGTCTTCTTTTACAAAAATAGCATGTGTCCTTTGCACTACCTTTACGATAAATAAATGTATCCCCTACACATCTAAGATGTACTAACCATGGAATTTAAATTGCCTTCATAAATACAACTCCCCGGTTAGAGCCAAAATACAGAGTTAATTAAATATAAAAATCAGCACATTGCCATAAGCACTACACATGACTCCATGATCCGCACTCACACACCATGCTTAGACTGCCATATCCATGTGACATCTCAATTGGTACCCTTGCACTACTTATTAACACCTAATATTACTGATAAGCATCAATCACATTGGTTAGAATAATAAATTGGCCTCCTCAACAATTATTTTCATCATGATTACATTCATAGGCACAAACACATAACACCAATAATACACTAGCTCAATATTTAACACGATAAATCACACGTAATAATAATAACAATAGCATACTGTGGTGAAGGAAAAAAGCTAGTAGTCATTAGTAGAAACATTCATGCCAAGTTATCGTGCATATGGATCCCCCTTGGTGCAGATGTGCAATTGTCTAATAATCAATGAGGCTAGTAAGTTATGTTAGTTGTGGGCCAACATGTTTCACCATAGAATTATTTGAGGTGGGACATCCATGGAATTTACTAGACCGAGACATGGAAATCAAATCAAGCGTGCATGTTAATCCCAACATACTACCTTGCACTTAAGAGAGAGGGAGAGAAGAAGAGAAACAATGAGGGTTAACTCCTCGATGTGAAGCTGCTAGGGGCTCACTCCACCTCTACTTGTGTCACCCAAGTAGAGATTTAATTAGCTAGGTAGAGAGCAAGAAGGAGGGAGCTATGGAAAGCTCAACCTTCACTTCATGCCACATGCATGCAAGAGGGACTTGGTAGAGAGCAAAGAGAGAGGAGAGAAGCTAGAGCGTCACCATCCCTACAAGCATGCAAGCACAACAAGCAAGCACACATCCACAAGCTCATGAGAGTGAGAGAGAGAGAGAGAGGCAAAACTCAAATGAGACTAATGGGATTGTCCCTTTTCATATTTCATTAAATGTCTTATATACAAGAGCTCATAGTTTACAATGGCCGGCTGCCATTTATAATTGGGGGCCCAAAACTAGTCTTCCTAGCTCTATGTACAACTCTGTCCTATGATCGACATTACACAAGTCGTAAGCTCAGTCATCCCATGTCTCTTTTACATTAAGCGCTTTGTGCAGTTACAAAAGATGAGTTACAATGAGCGTAGCCATGCTTGAAAAGTAATGTTAACCATAGTGGTTAACATACCCCCTCCCTAATTCAGGACCGTCCTCTGGCCAGGTCCTCTGGCCAGATCTATCGGTAGTAGATCGAATAAGGGCGGATAAAGTCACGGCGCGAGGTAGGAGTAGGGGGTGCACAATGGAAGACTCGATAGCTTGTCCAAAATGTAGTCTCCATCATGTCTTCGAATGTCTGGATGCACCAGGTAGGCATCCACATGATGCGCTCGTAGTGTCAGCCCTTTGTTGATGTAAAAAGCCAAGCCTTGCGTGCCTTTGTGGTAGTGGTCCTAGCAGTCAAGGAAGGCCTCCAGCAGCATGATGATCAAGTTGAAGAATATGATCGTTGCTACACGGCTAGGTCTGGGACGACCTGATCATATCTGTCTATGAACTCGTGGAAGTGCTTGATCATTGTCTCTTCCACGCAGGGCTACTGCACCGTCGAAGGAGCGAACCACTGAAAGTTAAACTGAAGCTTCATGTTATTTTGTTGCTCCTCATGGAAGACGTTCCACACCCACTATTTGTGGATTGGTAGGTACTTTGGGTTTATGCAGAGGGGTCACAACGCCTCTTGCAATATGTCTCCCAAATGAATGGCTTGAGAAAAAAGGGTCGTCGCCTCCAGGCTGGCTGCTCACCCATGAGATCGAAAGTTATGGGGCGAGAAGCAGAGGGTGGCCGATGGTGTCTGGGTGGATGCTCTCACCACCAAGTCCGATGCTTGGCCTCAATGTACAGACGTATGATGTCCATGTGATCTGTGATGCATGTAATGGGCATCACCTGGAGCTGTCGACCAAGCAGGATTTGGATTTCCTTCCCGAACTCCGTTCTATTGAGAGGGTCCCGCCAGTTGAGTGGATTGAGCGGATCGAATTCCTCACACTCGAGTGGTGGTGGCGGTGGAATTTCACCTTCTTCCAGGGTTGGGTGGGAGGGGTGATTAGTCAATGACAAGGGTGGAGGGGTGATTAGTCAATGACAAGGGTGGAGGGGTAGACGATGAAGAGGCTACCATGGCAAGGTTGGCATCAAGTAGTGGTGGGGGATTTGCTGAGGTTGAAGGGATATCATGGAATGTTGTGTGCATTCCCAAATTCAAGGACAAAGAGGGAGGTGAGGGTGGGGTTGGTGAGGGTGAGGTAGGAAAATGAATGGGGGAAGACGATTGGGGAGGGAATAGGGGTAGTGTTGAAGTACTAGATGGGGGTGGGGGCGGTGGTTGGGTGAGAGGGGATGGGGGGTGGAGGTTGATGTGGGGGAGATGAGGGTGGTGGTTGGGTGAGAGGGGATGGGGGGTGGAGGTTGATGTGGGGGAGATGAGGGTGGTGGGGGTGGAGGTGGGAGTCTGCCTTGGTTATTGTTGTCACCATCATGGCTGTTGTTGTTGCTACTGGGAGCTTCGTCTTCAAAATCTTCTGGGCCATGCGACCTGAAAAATGATCTCACCTCCGCAGGTTCTTCAGGTGTGAAATCCATTTTGGGAAGGCCACGTGCGAGTCATTGAATTGGATGATACACATGGCTTCCATCACTTCCATCTGCACATGACACCTCTGGTAAAGAATAAGAAGCCCCCAGCTACAGAGTATGGGGGAAGTTTGTCGCGTCGGAGGGAGCAGTATGCTGCATCGACCATGTGTGCCAATCCCTATTGTGGAGATGTTGTAGAGTGTCAGTTGTCCTTTGGGAGGAGGAGTAGGGGTATGGACACAAGCCTTTGGGGACTGAGAGGTTGATAAGACATCTGGTTTTGTTGGTTGGCCCAATCGGAGGAGGTGACACCAGCTGATCAGAGTGGCTTGGAGAGGGTGGGTAGGGAGCTTGTAGAATATTTGGGGGTGGGTGAAAGAGAAGAGCCCTTGGAAGAAGAAATAGGGAATGAGGGTGAGTGTGGAGAGCGGGAGCTTTGTGAGGATATAATTATAGGTTTGGCAGAAGAGGGGCTTGTCCAAAAAAATGTTGCGCTGGAGCAGATTAAGCAGGACACTCCGGAGATCGAGGAGCTAGAAGGGGTTCTGTGTGGGGGAAGGGAGAGTAGGGGCAGCTCCGTTGTTGTTTTCATTAGTGCATCCACCTTTCTTTCAGTTGCACTGGAGGAAGGAGTAGTTGGTGTTGGTGGGGGTTGTGTTGCTCTAGCTTTTGCTACATCTAGTGCGACCTCCGTCTCATGGAGTGTGTCCTCCGAGATCTCCCTATATTGTTGAAAATCGTTTTATGTTTTTGTGAGGGCCTCTTTCGTAGCATGAGATCGATGTCCCCTTCTGTTCTTGTAATTATTTCCCTCTCAGAAATAGAAGAAAGATCTTGTTTTACCTTGTTTTGGCCTAGAGAGAGAAAATTTCTAGAGAGAGATAATCCAAAATTGAGATATCTTTGGATATAAAAATCTTCCTAGTTTCTAAAATGGGTTCCCCTGAAACAAACGTTCAAAATGAACTTTCCAATGTACATTAGGAATTAATTGAAAATGGTATAAGGGACCTTAGCCGAAGGGTCTACATTTTCGGAAATTTTTGGATTATAAGGTTCTAATGGGCCAATTGGATTTATCCAAGTGTTGGGATGAGATAAATCCAAAGAATAAAAGTAAATACCCAAAAATGAGTAAATGCTCACATAAGATGAAGAGTTGACTGAGTACAAGGTTTATTAGTTAAAAATTATGAGATATTACTAAAAAAATGAGATATTACTAAAAATTATGAGTAAATACCCAAAAATGAGTAAATGCTCACATAGGATGATGAGTTGACTGAGTACAAGGTTTATTACTAAAAATTATGAGATATTACTAAAAAATGAGATATTTTAGAATAATGATGCATTTTTGACACCTTGGTAAGGAAAGGGGGACTCTTGAGGTAGGCAACTCTTTCACATGTGTGGAAGGGTTTTTAATTCAAAAAAATTGTGATATTTTTATCTCTCCTCTCTCCTAGATCAAACCAAATCAAAAAGGGAGCCAAATTGGTCCAAATTGAGTCAAACTGAACCTGGAAAATTCTAGAACCCAGTTGGACTTGGTTAGTGGCCTCCCTCATCTATAAATAGATCCTTAGTCTTTTGTAAAAAAAATATTAGAGCTATACTATGCTAGTATTATATTAAAATAATCATATTTTCTATTATCCCTTAAATTTTTCTCTCTCTTGGGAGCTTGGAGCTCTCTCTCTCTCTACAACAACTCTTGGAGTTGCTCTTCTCCTCTTGGTGGACCAATTGATTGGTCGGGGGCTTCACTACTAATAGAGAATCAAGCCAAACTTGGAGGTAAAATCAAATTTTATGGTTTTTTTCAATTTATCTCAATGACTTTTTTCTTCTCAATCCCTCTCAAGCTTGAGAAAGTTTCTAAATAATTGTTTCAATTCAAATCAAGCTTTCCCTTAAAGTCTTAATGTTTAATTAAGAGAAAGTTAATATTTATGCTTATTTGTAATGCTTTCTTTAAGTAAATCTCTCTCTCTCTAAAAGAATAGCCATCCTTATGGCTAAATCCCTTGAAAAAAGATGCTTCTCAATGATAGTCTCTTGATTCAAAGCTAAACTCTCGTTTATACATGAATCAATTCCATACAAGCCAAACCGTCTCTTATTCTTTTCCTTTATACTATCGATGATCGAGAATTCGGCCTTCTAGCCTCTACATGTCTGTACAAAACCCTACGGGACCATACACCTCGTCGTCACTGTTGGGGAGGACTCAAGCCGGCTTGTCGCCCTCTCAGGCTCCGTCGCTCGATCCTCCCGCCCCTCAAAGAGATGTCTACGCACTAGGGTGGGCTAATTCATCACACTATCTTGGGTGCTCAGAACTACGCAGCATTACAATTACTCACCTCAATCGGTGAACCTCATTCTCCCAATGGTATGGGGGATACCATGGGTAGACTCTGGGCCTTACTAACGTCTCCGCCGTCCGGCTACACAAGCACAAGAACGAGGCAGCGTCAAGGCAGGGAGAAGTTGTACATGTACCTTAATTTAACCGATATAACAATCCATTTACTCAACTAAACCATAGGACTAGAATCCATGTTACCTTCTTAAGAAAACAATCCTTTTCACAAAGCTAAAGATTAAGAAAATGGTATTTTTATGATTTTGTGTTAACAAAATAATGGTTATTTCTTTTAGATTATTTATGAGTAGTTAAAAACTACTTTGATTGATTCTAAATGAGAAATAGATTATCCTATCAATTTGGGAAAAGAGAAATACTGGAATTAGCTTAATCTAGTGGGATAATCATAATTAAGTTTATGATTATGGTTAAAATTATGATTTAAATTCATAGTTTGATTTTAAGCATAAAAGAGGAACTACTATCATATTTACAAGCTTTTATTCTTTAGAAAAAATTGAGAATTATCAGTAATAGCAATGAAGCTATGGCAAAATTTTTAAAAAATAATACATATCTTATTTTTATGCATAAAGCTAAAAGAGGACTTCCTACCATATTCTAGGATTGGACATCCTATGCAAAAAGAATGATTTTCATCATATTCATGAGAAATAATTTTTTTTATAATTTTGCATAATTAATTGATTATGAGAAAAGAGTAAATTTTGGTAAATTTACTTTTATACAAAAAGAGGAATTCCCATGATATTTGAGATCCAAGTAATTAAGTGGTAAAAGAGAAATTTTTGGTAAATTTATTTTTATGCAAAAAGAGAAATTTTATGTAAAGTTATTTTTATGCAAAAAGAGGAATTCTCATGATATTTGAGATCCAAGTAATTAAACGATAAATGAGAAATTTTTGGCATAATTCAAATTATGAGTATTTATCAAAAGTAAAATTTTAGCATTATTAACTTTATTGGAAAATATGGGTAGAATTGATTTTCGTAAATCCCATGAATCTTTTACTCAAAAAGAAGAATATTGAATATATTTCACTTGAGAAATTTGGGAAAGAATATGAAAATATCCATCGAGAAAAAGTACCTTTAACTAGGCCAAGCAATTGGCAGAAACTTAGAAAGTCCCATCGGTTATCGAAAGTAGAAAACGGTACTAAATGTGAATGCGATGTGATAAGATGTGACTGCGGATGTGATGAAGATGAATGTGATGAGCTGTGAATGGATGTGGTGTGATATGGATAAATGTGGATGTGATGTTATGTGGATGGAATGAATGAGATGTGATGTAGATGGATGTGAACGAGATGTGATAAGATGAGGATGGATGTGATGAGATGTGAATGAATGTGGAGTGTGATGGATGTAAATGGATGTGATGAGATGTGAGTGGATGTGGTGAGATATGAATGTGATGTAATGAGATGTGAATGGATGTGATGTGATGTGGATTTGGTTAGATATGAATGGATGAGATATGATGTGGATACATGAGATGTGATGTGATATGGACTTGGGTAAATGTGAATGGATGTGAAGTGATGTAAATATATGTGAACGTGATGTGATTATATGTGGATGTGATGTGGATCTGAACAAATGTAGATGGATGTGATGTGATATGAATGGATGAGATGTGATGTGGATATATTGTGATGTGATGTGATGAGGATATATGTGGATAGATGTGATGAGATGTAATATGATGTGGATGAGAATGGATGAAGGACGATGGGAATACATATGACTGGATGTGGAATAAGAAATGTGAATTGATGTAGAAGAATGTGGAATAACGAGAAATGATGTGGAACAATGTGAAAAGATGAGAGTTTGTTATTAGAAACTGTATTTATGAAACCTGTTTTTAAATGACTGTTTTATGTCAAGAATGCTAGGGAAGCATTTTGACCATCTTGTGAATGAGACCGTGGAGACCTAAGTGATAAAGTTGCAACAGCTGACGGAGAGTCAATGGAGGACGTCTTGCGTAGCAAGGTTGACCAGCCTTGGTTCGATTTAAATGGTGAGCTTCCGGTACAGTGTGGATGAGAGACCAAGGAAGCGGCCTATAAGTGAAGCGCTAAGTGACATGCGAAGGAGCCTAGAGGGTGCGACCATACGGTGCTCAGGCTCTGGGTCGCCGAAGATACCCACGTGTGCGTCAGGGAAGAAAATGGAACAAGGTGTTAGAGTTGTTTTGTGAACTCGGGCATGGATCTGGGTGATTGTCCTTGCTGGTCTCAACGGATGAGTCCATGGCTCTTCAATGGAGTCGTTGGTTTCTCTCCTTGCTTTCCTTGGTATGATCCTCTATGATTGATCTCTTTTCCCCCTTCTTCCTTTGATTGGGTGGATCCGATATCAGTTGTATCTTCTTCGGATCCATCTTGGATTGTGACTCGTCTCTCACCATGTAGAAACATAGGATTATTGATCATCTGCTCAATATCCTTTTTGGTGTAGAGTCGGCCCTCTACTTCACCTGCCATGCTAGCCAGGTTACCCTATTCTTATATGGTTGCAAACCCTTTCTCTCTCCTGGATTCCTCCTTTATGGGTTCCAAGTTTGGCATTTCTCCCTTACTTCTACCCATAACTTTTTCTAGTTCCTTCCCTCGTGTAACTGGAGTGGGTTGTTTTTTCGGGTTCGGTTTTAGAAGAACCGAGGGATTAGTCTCTTATCCAGATATTCGTGGGCGAGGCCCCGAGTGAGAGGCTCTGCCCTACATAAGAAGTGCTACTTTGGCTGCTAGCACCCCCAAATTCGTTGCGCAGAGGGGGCAGGGATCTTTTAGCTGGTATCAGACAGCGAATTGGCTAAAGTGGATCAACCAAGAAGCAAGAAATGTCAAAAATTTATGAAGTACCAGTAAAAGATTGTAATTGTGTGATGAAATTCATACAAATTGATATTCAGAATAAAGATTCATAAATTGGAAATTGGGTCTTCAGATGGAAGCACCGCAATTGTATGGAATCCCTAACTTGCTTGAGGCCTAGATATGATGGTATTTACCTTATAACTCCAAGGACCGTGACTGCCCATATATATCGTGGTGGGTATATCTGTAGCTCTTTACTGACAATATATATGAGTAAATCTAAGACCATGAAGTTATAAGCAAAAATGCTATCGAGAGGATGAATTCGAATGCTGATTGATATGATTTTTGAATTCTAGTTGAGAATTGATGAATTGATTTGGATTCTGATTGAAAGATGATGATTTCTAAATTCTGGTTGAAAGAAGATAAGTTGAACAATGACACAATGAGGATGAATGGGACAAATGATGTTAGTAATTGGAATGATGATTATGACTTCAGCAAATCACTATGAGATTAGTGGATTGTGTTGACAGATTATTGTTGTTTGACCTTTGACCTAGTATTAAATAATGACAAACTGAGAACTTGCATAACTGAAATTCCCATGGAGGAATCTTTAGATGAAATTTTCGATCTGATGGACCACCATTACTGTGTTAAGAATATGAATGAATTATTCTCTGATAATGAGTTCTGTATGTTCTTCTTGTAGAAGGGATGTTTATCCCAGGATTCTGTGGGGGGCTGACCAATCTAAAGAACCCCAGAATCAGTTGGATCTCAAGTTAGATTTGAATTATAAATAAAGTGGTCTTTTCACATGAGGGGCTTGGTTAATATGGAAAAAAAAAAAGGGACTTAACAAGAATTTTTGTATTGATAGGATCATGGATCAAGGTTGTCGTGGTAGGAATGTTAACGCCCAACTCGATGAGGAAGAGCTCGACTTTACTCGGATGTTCGTAAAACTCTTCATAGATCGCACCTTGGACCTTTCAAGGGTGAAGGGGAAAACTTGGGCGAGGCTATGGAAAAGTGGATCGAAGCAATGGAAGAATACTTCGATGTCACCGGGTACCAACGAGAAAAGTAAAATGGCTCTTGCAATGCTGAAGATAGTAGAAATAGCCAGAGTGGCATGGAGAAACCACTGTGAGACAAACCGTTTGGATCGAAACACCTAGACATAGAATGATCTCAAGATTTACCTAAGGAAGAGATTCTGTCCTTCCAGCTTTTTGGAAACCAAGATGAATGAATTCTTAGAGTTAACCCTATTAAGGGACTAAGGTTATGTAGAAGGGGAAGAGAAGGATGTGAGTGTGAATGGACTTAAGGTCCACTAGCTCACCTATTTAAAGGTGGAGCTATGAGGCATTTTGTATTGAGCAAGGCCTAGTTGTATTCATAAACAACTTAATAAGCAAGATATTGTTCTTGTATTTTGTGAGTTTTTTTCCTCCACACACTTGATCTAGCATGAGCACCACGTTTTCTCAACATGGTATCTAGAGCCTAGGTTGATTAGGACTCTTGTGGTGTAGATTAGGTCATTTTTTGCTTCATTTCTCTTATCTTCTACTTGTGGAGCTCAACCCTCTGGCAGTGGAGGAGCTCTACCAACTTGTAGAGGCCATATCTCGTGGATATTTCTTCATGGGAGATGTAGACAAGGTCTGTATGCTTCCATTCGTACGACGAATTGACTGAATGCTTCACTCCTCGCGGCGCCATTACGACTGGAGCAGCCCGGCGCCGTTTTTCTACTGCAACACTGGTCGTACAGCCATACGCTGGCTGTAGGCCACCATTAGGCAAGGGGCTTGAGGGCTTTGGTAGCCCACTCACTGAGGACTCCACAGCTCAAATTTGAGCTCATTTCATGCACCGACGCATCGGCTAGAAGCAGAAAACCAGTCGCCCCTTCATCTTCTCCATGAAGCTTTCCATTAAAGCTTCATAATAAGTGATTTTCTTATTATGAAGCTTTCCATTAAAGCTTCATAATAAGTGATTTTCTCTTGCTCTAATCACCTTCTCCCTTGCTCTAATCATCCAAGTGATGATGTGAATGATTGTTGCTGATATTTCTCTTGAGTTTGAAGCGGTGCCAACCACATGAGGTATCCATAAACCTCATTCTCATCAAGCTCCATCATCAACATCAACACCGATCTGAGAGTTTGCCTTTGCTGAGTGTTGACCCATTGAAGGTGTTACATGGGTTAATTCTTACTCAAGCTATTGCTGACCTATGCTCCACCTGTGCTATTTGTGGCCGTTGGATGCCTTTTCCTTTTTCTCAATGATGGGAGCACTACTTCAAGTGGAGAAATTGATCCTCTTCTATAGCTGCTTATGAAGGTACACACTTAGGATTGTCCCAATAGTGTGACAATCACCCCAAGAGTATAGCCACTTTGGTGAGCCTTAACTTGTCAAGTGTATAAGGTGGACTTATTTATATAGTCCCCCTTAATGCCATCATAAGGCTATAGATCAAGTCAAGGGGGCATTTCCAAGATAACGAAATACGTAGAAAGATCAAGCTTTGACCTCAAAGCCAGCAACCTAAGAGTCGGAGGTGCAAGCCCTAAAGGTTACATCCCCTAAAAAGTTAATGAACAAGAACTAGAGGTCCAAAAGAAGAAGAACTCAAAGAGCATGTGGAAATGCAATGCACAATCACTTGTCAAGGGAAACAATATTGTGAATATAAGTCGTTTAGACACGATACTTCGATGTTGCCTCCCTTTGTAGAGATAATGAGCGATCTACTATTTAAACCTGCTCTTCCCAAAAAAAAAAAAGAGAAGAAACCCGTTGACTACAAAAACCTTCAGAAGAAACTCAAAGAGTACCCCAACCCCACTTGGAGAAAGAGAAAATAAATAATCCCAAGAGCTTATATAAGGAAAGTGCAAGATGAACTAGAGCTAATACTTGAGCAAGTGGTCAAGTACGAACCCACTGACCACACCTAGGCCAATCCATGACTCCCTTCTAGAGCCAATCTTAGAACGAATGAGATGGCCTGACTAAAACCATGACTAGTCTTAAAAGGTTGTAAAAAGAGCCAGTTTTGAAGCCTCTACCTCTGCTGGAACCAATTCAACCAGATTTTGCTTTGCTAGATGCAGTGAGGGAGGCCTCAGTGGGAGGTGAAAGTTGACCTTCCATGGGTCATTCTTAGACTCATCACAATATTTTCTTTGATGTAATAGTTGACTACTTATAGGGAAGGGTCACTATACATCCCCGATACATGGTAGGTGTCCAAGCCCACCTCTGAGCGAGAACAAACTAAGTGAGCATGAATATTGCATGAGGGGGACATAGCAAACCTCATAGCCTTCTTATCCTCAAAATTTTGAGTCCCAATAAGTTCTCTTTTGCAAGGAAATTTTTAACTTTAGAGAGACTTATTCGACTTTTGATGAATGGTAATTTAAGAGTCCACATAGTTAAACCTGAACCTAAAGAGGAGGAGGATGAGTTATGCCATATTGAGCACTCTCCTTCCATACCCAAGATAAAAGGACAATCATAAGTACCCATGAACAAGCTGGGACACTACTTTGAAAGTAAGGAAATGAACACTATGTTACCTGATGTCATTTATAAAGGAACAATGGTCTCCACAATATTGGATGGTGGTGCTAGTGTTAGCATAACCACCAAGGATTGCTCTGGGAGGCCTAAGGAAGCCCACCACTCATAGTAGGCACAAGCCTCATGGTCAAGCTTGCAAACAAGAACATAGCCAAATCCTTAAGTGTTTTTTAGGATGCAAAGATTAAGACCTTTGGGCCACTACACATTTGTGATGAGATGGATTTGTAGAGAAGAGGGCCATACACTATGATCCTTACGAAGGCCCTACATAAGAGACACAAGGCTGGTTCAACCAATCATATCTATATACACAAGGCTGGTTCAACCAATCACATGTATATACACAAGGGTAACCAATCAAATCTATACACCCACCAAGGGTAACCAATTCTTGAAAATAAACTTGAAAATAGAGAAGACTCATCCCATGGGTCAAGGAATTCTCACCATGAGTCAAACTCAATCGCTCTCGAACGGCTTCAGTCAAGAGGAGGAGCTCACACCACATTAATAACCGTAGACCTTGTCTAGATGCTGGATTATGAAGATGAGGACCAAGAACATGAGCCCCTCTCTTGGAGCCTATTAACTCCGAGGAGTGGATTTATGTTCTTTGCAACCATGGACACTCTTCCATATCTTGGGACAAGGTTTACATGATTAGATGGCGGTGAAATCACATCCATGTTCGTGTTTAATGTACTTGAGATAGAATGAATGGTGGAACTAGCTTTCCTTGATTTAGAGTTCCCCTAAAAGACTACCTAGCTACATGGCCTGCCTTGGTTAACATCGGTGCTAGTCACAATGTGTTGTCTTAGGAGACATGGACATTATCCCACTATCCGTAGTAACCATTATTGCCTAAATAATTCCCAATCTATTATCATTCGTTATTTTGAAGCAGAGTTCATTATGGATCTAAACCTGCATTACGCAAGTTTTATGTGACCCCACAAGTACATTGAAAGGACCCCCACATCATCCTCGAGATGGGATGGATCACGGTAACAGATTGCATCACGAAACTAGTGAAGAAGGATTGTGACCTACCCTTTAGAATGGTTTATCATATACTTGGTGGGGTGGATGAGGGCACCCCAAACCTATCAACATCCTAAGCCTCATCCTCCACTTACAAGCCACCACCTTAGGTAAACTCTAACACGACACAACACTCTCACCTTGTAATTCCCAAAGTAATGGGATTTTTCCAAACTCCCTAATATGGTTTTCTATCTCTTTTGCCCAAAAAATTATCGGTAGGTATTCAACCAACCCTTCTTCATCCAAGGGAGACAATTCCTCATGAACAACTACTTTGGACCCCACATAAGCTTTCAAGTGTGATACATGGAAGACATCATGAATCCTCACTGATGAAGGTAGCAACAATTGATAGGCTACTTCACCAACCTTCCTCGATACTTTGTAGGGTCCAAAATACCTATGAGCCAATTTGGTATTAGTATTTCCTTTGAGCAATCCATATCCTGATTTTGGCAATCTCAAAAACACATAGTCACCCACCTTGAAATCCAATTACCTTCTATGCTTATCTGCATAAAACTTCATACTCTCTTGGACTTACTTCATGTGCATCTTACATTGTTGAAGCAAAGCTTGGGTTTTCTTGGCCTCTTCTTTTGCATTTTATTTCACCGCGTCTTGCTACCATCATTGGCATATTCACTTTTTTACCCATATAATGCTTCAAAAGGAGACATGCCAATGCTCTCAAAATGGTATGCAAATTATGCGAGAGGCAAACACTCATCCCACACACTTTGTGTCTTATAGCAAAAATGCCTCAAATAGGTCTCCACCCACTTATTCGCTCTTTCTGTTTGACAATTGATCTTTGAATGATAAGCGATGCTAAGCATCAACTTAGTACCCATAATAGCAAACAATGTGCTCTGAAACAAGCTCATGAATTTGACATCCCGGTCAATGCAGAGAAACCTAAACCTCATTAATTCGACATCCGAGTCAATGCGAAACCTAAACCTCATCCATTCACAAATTATTTAGCAACAAAGATGCTGTATACTTGAACTTGGTAGGGGTAAAATGAGCAACCTTAGTTATAAGATCCACCATTACATACAAGCTGTCCCAACCCCTCTTTATAGAAGGTAATGCTGTAAAAAAAAACCATAGAAATATGAGTCCATTTGCCTTCGGGGATAGGCAAAGGTTGGAATAAACCATTTGGCTTATGAGGTAGGATCTTTGTTAAGTTGGCAAGGCATAAACTTTGACACAAATGTATGTATGTCCTTCCATATTCCCTTCCAAAAGAAGCTCTTTCTAATCTTTTCACATAGGTTTTTAAGATTCCCAAGTGGCCCACCATAGGGGTTGTATGCATTTCTTTGAAAACCTTTTGCTTGTATGATGGGTGAGGCACCAACAAGTAGACCTTGTCCTTGTAGTATATGAGACCATTTTAAAGTCGAAAATGTGGCAACTCACCATCATGACTACCTTGCTGTAATTTCTAAAAAATCTTAAGACCTCT
The DNA here is from genome assembly GCF_041138505.1 of Cibotium barometz. Lineage (NCBI taxonomy): Eukaryota > Viridiplantae > Streptophyta > Polypodiopsida > Cyatheales > Cibotiaceae > Cibotium > Cibotium barometz. Next base: position 8,946,254 of record NC_141056.1, on the reverse strand, counting down.
CCTCATCACAAGTAATCCTCTTGTATGTCTACAATTGAATCATTATGCACCCCACTAATGGTTGAAACTAAGTATGTCCACATTCTTGTTGAGAGTGCATCCACTACCACATTTTCTTTCCCCTTGGTGTATGTGATCTCAAAATTGTACCCTTGGAGTATAGCCAACCACCTTCTTCCCTCCTCACATAGAATCGGCTACCATAGAGATAATGATGCCATTTCTTGATTGCATGCAATATGGCAATCATTTCTTGTTCATATACATGCATAGCCACACATAATTAGCTACCATAGAGATAATGATGCCAATTTTTGATTGCATCCAATATGGCAATCGTTTCTCCTCACATAGGATCGGCTCTACCACCATAGAGATAATGATGCCATTTCTTGATTGCATGCAATCATTTCTTGTTCATGTATATGCATAGCCATTTCCTTCTCATCAAGTGTTTAGCTTTCAAATGCAATGACACCATGATCTTGATAAAGAACAAAACCAATTACCCCCACAAGCATCCGCATCATGAATAGTGAGAATGGCTTTGAGAAATCCAAACATTCCAAGATAGCAAAAGTGAATAATCCTTTCATCTCTTCAAAGCATTTGTTTGGAAATGGCATCCTAAAAGAAAGATTCTTTCTTTAGCCTATTAGTGAGTGGTCTGGTGGTGTAGAGACAACTCTCGGTTTGGTGGTTCTCAGAAAGCCTCTCACATGCCCACAGCCGACAGTGGAAGTGAACCTATTTAAGCTAACAAAGTTGGCTTGAGAACAAGACTACCAGAAGAGTCAAGTAGTGAGTCATACCATGTATCTAATGTGAGTGGAGACTTGGTTTCAAGAAATTCCACCTGAAGGAGAAACTACAGTTGCTAGAAAAGAAAGAGGTCTAGACTCAATTAGGCATTTGTTCTATGAACTTGTGAAGTGGTAGAGTCCTGAATAACTCTCAATTTTGTGGTTCTCACAGAGCCTCTCATGTGCCCATAGCCGGCACAATGGAAGTGAACCTATTAAACCTAGCATGAAATCTTACAGTTACCATAGGTGGAAGAAGGAGCACCCAGTGGGAGATACGAGGTGGCTACACAAAGATATATATAGATATAGCCCAACCCAAAATCAAGGATTTTGGAATTCAACCGGATTGGAAGAAATAATTTCTCACCATTTTGAAATACGACAGTATTTATATATGGTCAGTTCTGACATAACGAGTGCACCCACTGTATATGCCCATCAAAAGGCAGTTTATCAGAGTTTAAAACTCTCTCCTCCACTCTCTCATCAAAATCTTATCCTCCTTAAAATATTTTGACAACATGAAAAATGTTATCTCACACACCACTCCTTTCATAAAAAACAACACAAAATCTACAATCTACCACACATTCCACCAGTATGCAGAAACCTTATCAACATACGACTTTTCTCCAAAACTCAACAAACTGAAAATAAGGGTTGTTAAACATGTAAGGAAGGAGTAGAGGACTCAAAGGAGTCAGAAGAAGCAAGGTTGGCTCTCCGGCAGGCAGTGGCTCCAAAATGTTATATCTTAATATCAGCCTCACAAAAACTCTATCATTCTAGCAATTTATGGAATAAGAAACAACCATAGTGGGGAACCTACTTTGTTTTCCATCCCATTCAAGATCTCCTTGACCTCCAATCAATCAACCATTAGTGGTTGCTAGCTCCAAGCTCCCGAATTCTCCTCCTTATTGTTGTCACCTGTTATGGGAATATATTTTAAGCCCTCTTAAAAATATTATTCTACCCTCTTAGATAATTTGGGGACGGATGGATTATCTTTGCGTCATGCCAAATTATGTTAATATCATGGGTGATACCATTATAAATATTAATACGCTTGGTGGATATTGACATATGCTTGGGGTCTCCAATGTTTGTTTCAGTTAGTTCGTATGTAGGGGTGATTCCCGGGTTACTTACGCCTGGCAAACATGTGTGTGATGATGGTTTGTATGCTTATGGAATATTTATTTCACCAATTTATTGTTGGTTATTTTATAGGTGAAGAGGATTCCAAGGATTGACGAGAAGTCGCACCAATTTATTATTTGGCACACCATTTTTATAAACAAGCTTGTAAATACATGTGCTAGCTTGTGCACATTTTGATTTATTTTGCAAACGCTATAGTTTATCAAGCATAGACTTAATCCTTAATATTTGGTAAAGCGGGATATGCTTTAAACCCAAGCCTCAAATTATGGACACTCTATTTTTGAAGATAAGAGAGTGTTGTGCAAGAAAAGCACCACTTTTTGTATTTTTGGAGGCTATGGCCTAATTTGGAATAAAATATCTCGTAAATACTCATGTGTGGGGGAAATAGGCCATACACACGAGGGAGGATGATTGCACCCAATCTTGGAGTCACATCTTTGTGAGCTAAGTATTTTTTTAATTGTTTTTGAATATTTTAATCATGGTTATGTGATGTTTGATGAATTCTTGAATTTAAATCAATTTCTTACAAATTATTTGATTTCCATCTCCCTAGAAATTTAGATCCGATGACAGTGGTATGAGAGCTAGACACCTAGGGAGAAAAGGATAAAATTGAGTGGGAGAAAGCTAAGTTGAAAGGTTTTTGAGGGATCGCCTCTATTAACCAAAGGGTAATAACCAAAGGTTAAGCGAAGGGTGGTAAACCATTCTAAGAAAGCCATGAAACCACTCTCAAATTGAAAAGCGATTTTGCTAAATTCTTGACCTCTTTCTGATCCCTCTGTATATGGATGGATTCCAAAATTGAGAGCAAATCTTGCTTAGCTTTCTAATTACTAAACCGTTGAGGTAGGAAGGAACCCATAATGGACAGTGTACAAATCTCCAAGAGTCAATTTATGGAGAATATGCACTGTGGGAAAAATTTCAAAAATTAGTCTTTTGATTAATTAGAAAAAAATTTATGTCCTTTTTCCCTTCCAACTCATGGCCATGAAATGCTAAAGCTTGGGAAAACAAATTTCTTCAATCCCACGACGACCGGCTGCCCGCGTTGCAAATTCAAGGGGGGGAGGGGATTGGTCGTGCGTCGATTTGCTGCACCTAAGCTTATATTAAGCTTATGATTAAGCTATGATGGGATTAATTCATAAAAAGAAATTAAGCTTTATTTAGTAAGCTTTAATTAATAAAGCTTATAAATGCCTTATTAGAGCAAAAGGGGTTGCGTACAAAGACATTTCTCAAAAGCTTATTAAGCTTTTATTAAAGCTACACTCTTTAGCTTTAGTTAAAGAGATTTCTTAAGCTTTAATATTGAAGCTTGGATAAACCCCCTTTACTATATATAAGCTTTATTCCATTACCATCTATCTCTCTGTGACCAAACATTCGAAGAGAGAAAACCCACAAAAACCTAGAGCTTCTTTAATACAAATTTTTGCAAAAAGGGTTTTAAAAATTCCTATCCTCATCTCTCCAAAAGAAAAATCTTTTTTCAAGAAAACTCATCGCTCCCCACAAAAGGCTACTATTCAGAAAGAAAGGTTGCAATGGCTGCTTTACCCATTCTGCCCATGGTTCAAGAACAAATTTTAGCACTTCAAGAACAAATTGCTAATGAACGAGAACTTCGCCCTTAATTAGAGCGTCAAGTTAAGCGTACCAAACGCAAACACAATGCTTCTGATTCTTCCGACTCAGATGATGAGGAAAGTGACCAAGTCGAATGCACTGTTAAAGCTACATTACGTTCTCAAAATTCTAAGAAAGACTCACAAATCAGTCGAAATGCATTTACTTTCCAAAATTATGATGGCAAGAAGGACGCACGAGTTCTCATTGCTTGGATTAGCCAACTAGATGACTCTTTCTCTTAGCGAGAAGTTCTCCAAAAAAGATAAGATTAAATGTGCTTGTAATCATTTAATTGAAAGTGCGGCTTTATGGTGGAACGTGATTAAATAAGGTAAATATCGGCCTTCAACTTGGAAAGAGTTTCAAAAACTCTTAAAGAAACATTTTCTACCATCTCAATACAAAGCTAAAGCACGACAACGATGGGACACTCTACGCCAAATTGATAAAGAGAATGTCCATTCTTATATCGATAAGTTTTGGGATATTCTTTTGCAGGTTCAAGTCATTGAAAAAGCTAAGGAAAAAGAGCACTGTAGAAAATTCATTGTAGGACTTAAGTCTACCATTAGGGCTGAAGTTAACATGTTTCATCCACATGACCTTAGCACTGCTATGGACCTTGCCCTAAATTCAAAACATAAAACAACTACATCTAGAGATTTCAAGATTCAGGATAAATCTTTTACAAAATCTACTAAATCTCCTTTCCCTGCTAGAACTTTTGATAAATCCAAGATGCAAAAGGGTAAAGATGTGACTATAGGAGGTTTTCGGAAGGATAACAATAATAAACCTTCAAATGGACAACCAAAGAATTCTGTCAGATGCTACAATTGATAAGGAAGGTCACCTCGCGCAAGACTGCCCTAACAAAAAGAAGAATTCCACTTCGATAGCCCGACTCAATGTCATTAAAGAAGACGACAAAGATTCTTTCAAGCGAGAGGGTAACTCTAATCCCGACTATTCAGATTTAGGTAAGCTTTCAGTTCATGCTTTATTGAAAATTCAAGGGAAAATAAAAGGAAAATCAATTTCTATATTGCATGATGATGGTAGTTCGCATGATTTCATTTCTAAGAAAGCATTGAAAGCACTTAACTTAGATGCATCATACTCTAGTTAGAAAGTAAAGGCTGCATTTCAAGGTACTAAGTACAACTGCACTAAGGAGGTTAAAGATTTAGAATTACAAATGGGTTCACTAAAAGAAAAGAGAACATTCCTAGTGGCGCCTTTACAAAGTGTGGATGTCATCTTAGGTATGCCATGGAGACATTAGCATAGCCCCCATATTTACTATGACACCCATACCATGTGGTTAATAAAAGATGACCAATAAAGGCTGCATTTCAAGGTACTAAGTACAACTGCACTAAGGAGGTTAAAGATTTAGAATTACAAATGGGTTCACTAAAAGAAAAGAGAACATTCCTAGTGGCACCTTTACAAAGTGTGGATTTCATCTTAGGTATGCCATGGAGACATTAGGATAGCCCCCATATTGACTATGACACCCATACCATGTGGTTAATAAAAGATGAACATTCCTAGTGGCACCTTTACAAAGTGTGGATGTCATCTTAGGTATTCCATGGAGACATTAGCATAGCCCCCATATTGACTATGACACCCATACCATGTGGTTAATAAAAGATGACCAATAAATTTATCTTCAATGCCAAAACAAAGGTGAGTTAGGCTCTTTTTTACTCATACTTAAGCAAAAAGGGCTATGCGAAAAAAGGAGAAGACATTTTTTATTTTAGTCAATCAACTTACTAACTACTGAGGATGACTCCAAATCAAATATGTCTCATGACCCTTACATCTCTAAATTCTCTAATTGCTTTATAGACAAATTACCACCTGGCTTACCCAGACCTCGCCCAGAAGACCATAAGATAGAAATAATTCCTGGTAGTTCACCGCCATGTAAAGCTCCTTTTACAGAGTTAACATGCTAGAACAAAAGGAAATTCAAAGACAAGTCGAAGAATCATTAGAAAAGGAATTGATTCAACCCAGTAGTTCTCCATTTGGTGCTCCAGTTCTTCTCATTAAAAAGAAGAATGGTACATATCAATTGTGTATCGATTATCGTGCACTAAATAAAATTAGTGTTAGGAATCGATATCCAATACCCCGAGTAAATAACTTGCTAGACAAACTTAAAGGAGCCCGAGTTTTTAGCAAGATCGACCTGAAGTCCAGTTATCATCAGATTCGAATGGACGAAGGAGATATCGACAAAACTGCTTTAAGAACCCAAACTGAATATTATGAGTTTTTAGTTATGCCATTCGGTTTAACTACTACTCCAGCTAGTTTCAATAGAATGATGAATAGGATATTCTTGAAATATCAAAACTTTGTTGTAGTGTTTTTCGATGATATCTTAGTTTTCAGTACGAATCGTCAAGAACACGAACAACATCTAGAAAAAGTATTCTTACTTCTTCAAGAGAATCGACTCTATGCTAATCCTAAAACAAACAAATTCTTCCAAGAAGAAATTGAATATCTAGGACACATTGTCTCTGCTAATGGTATTCGAGTAGATCCCAAATAGATCGAAAGCATTACTAATTGGCCTAGACCACGTGATATTCACGAACTCCGATCTTTTCTTGGATTATGTAGTTACTACAGGAAGTTCGTTACAAATTTTGCATATATTGCACATCCTTTGACTGAACTTCTTAAGAAAGCTAGACATTTTGATTGGACTAGTCAACATGATCATTCTTTCGCTGAACTTAAGAAAGCATTGACCCATGCACCAGTTCTTACATTACCAGATTTTCAATGAACATTCTTTGTTGTAGCTACTGATGTTAGTGGACAAGGCTTTGGTTCTATTCTTATGCAAGATGGACATCCAATTGCTTATGAAAGTCATAAGCTTAAACCAGCAGAAAGAAATTACAGTACATATGACAAAGAATTAGTTGCAGTTATCCATGCTTTAAGACTTTGAAAACATTATTTAATGGGATCTAAATTCTTAATTAAGATAGACCAACAAAGCATTCGTCATTTGTTGACTCAACCATTGATTTTTGATCGACATATCAAATGGGCTTCATTTATACAAAGTTTCCAACCCATGATTCAATATCAACCAGGCAAAGAAAGTGTTGTGGTCAATGCTTTAAGTAGACGTCCCAGTATTCACAACATTTCTGTTATTCAAAGTCAACCATTTATTCCTATGAGAGAATCCTATGATACAAACCCAAATTTTTTTAAAATTTGGACTAAGCTTAGAGACAGTAATTGGAACCCTATTGGTGATTATTCATGCCATGATGGTTATCCTTTCTTCCAAAAAAGATTGTGTATTACACAACCTTTCAGACAATTCATACTAAAGGAAATGCATCAACCACCATACATGGGTCATCGAGGAGTTTCAGCTACCTTACAACTAGTATCTAGGGAATTCTTTTGGCCTCATCTCAAACAAGATATAGAAAAATTTGTGGCTGAATGTTCTGTTTGTCAGAAAATCAAAAGCTACAAAGGTAAAACCCAAGGACTCCTTACCCCTCTACCGATTCCTAATGATACTTGGGAACAAATATCCACCATGGACTTCATCACAGGTTTGTCTACTACATCGAGTCATAACGATATGATTTGGACAATAATTGATTGTTTGAGTTAAGCATACTTCTTACCTTGTAAGAAAACTTTGACTTCTCAACAAGCCACAAATATATTTATCAAACAAATCTTTGTACATCACGGCTTACCCAAAGTCCTTGTTTCTAATAGAGATTCAAGATTTGGTAGTAATTTTTGGATCACATTATTCTCCAACTTAAGCACTAAAGTAGATTTCTCAATAGCTTTCCATCCGAAAACAAATGGACAAACTGAGGTTACTAACAACACTATCTTAGATCTACTCAAAGCCTATGTTACCCAACAACCTAACTCATGGGATAAGTACATTCATCTTCTCCCATTTTCTTACAATAATACTCCTCATTCAGCTACTGGTCGAGCATCTTTCAAAATTGTATATAGAAAACCCTTGCCTATTCTGGCAAGTAGACTTTGTCACAAAATCGAAGCTGTTGATCAATTCACTATTGATTTTACGACCATTCTGAATGACATAAAACATTCCATTGCTCATGCTCAAGAAAAGTATATTAAGCAAGTAAATCATAAACGTAAAGCTATATCATTTGAACTTGGAGACTATGTACTTCTGAAAATTAAAAAACGCCAACTTAAAAGTGTTGAAAAATTCCCAGCTGTTAAGCTTGCACCTAGATTTTATGGACCTTTTAAAGTGATCTACAAAATTAATGATGTTGTATACAAACTTGAATTACCTTCTCATTGGAACATTGACAATTCATTTCATGTAAGCTTATTAACAAAGGACAACTTCCCAGTCATCCAGTATATGAAGAACCACCTCTTATTGAAGAAGACCAAGAAATCTTACTCCCAGATACCATCATTAACCAGCAAATCACACCAACTCGAACTAGAAACCAATATAGCAAATATTATAACTTTCAAAAATCATCCTCGTCCCGTGAAGATGCAAGATGGGTGCCTGAGAAATATTTTTGTGCTTTCCCTAAGATCCTCCCTTCTTTTCAACAAACCAAAAATTAAGGGCAATTGCAAACTCAAGAAAGAGGGAATGTTATGAGAACATATTTTAAGCCCTCTTAAAAATATTATTCTACCCTCTTAGATAATTCGGGGACGCTTGGATTATCTTTGTGTCATGCCAAATTATGTTAATATCATGGGTGATACCATTAAATATTAATACGATTGGTGGATATTGACGTATGCTTGGGGTCTCCAATGTATGCTTCAGTTGGTTCGTATGTAGGGGTGATTTTCGAGTTACTTACGCCTGGCAAACATGTGTGTGATGATGGTTTGTATGCTTATGGAATATTTATTTCACCAATTTATTGTTGGTTATTTTATAGGTGAAGAGCGAATTCTCAATTATTGATACATATATGTGGCAAATTAGGTTAATACCTAGATCAAGGTACACAAGGTGTAAATACCTCAATTAAGGTGTTTAGTTGAAACGCTTATTGATCGAATCCATGCTACATACATACATGGTAAGCCACACCTCAATCATAGTATGGGAGAGGAAAACTCGGATGTACACTTAGCTTTGTAAAGTCGGATGTACACTTAGCTTTGTAAACTCGAATGTACACATAGCTTTGTAAAGTCGGATATACACTTAGCTTTGTAAACTCGGATGTACACTTAGCTTTGTAAAGTCCTCGTCATAGCTGACAAGTTTAATACCTCAATCAAGGTTCTTGAAGGAGGTATTTCCTACCATGTCAAATTGCACATCGTTGTTGTTGTTAGCAGCATGGCATGTGTTCAAATGCCTTGATTAAGGTATTTAAAGTCACACTGTCATGCCTACATGGTATGTTTAAATACCTTGATCGAGGTAGTCAAACCTATGTGTCATGGCCATAAATAACTCGTCAAGGTATTATTGTCACCGATTTCTTTTGTCCAGTATATGTCCCATCTTTGTTCCCCATTGTGCGTGATGTGTCCTCAAAATAGACACCCTTTGCTTATAACTTCCCTTTAACAATTCCTCATCTTCCAAAATTTTAGCTTCCTCTTGACCTCTTCCTTGATTCCTCTCTACTACTTTTTCTTTCCTCTTAAGTCAAGTGATAGAAGATGTAGTAATTGGAAACCTTATAGGGATACAATAAAAAGAAATACCTACATCTCAAGTAGTACTAGAACTAATATGTTTCCATCCCATTGGTCGAAATAATTGAGCCTTCATACATGTCGATCACAAGAAGATGTATTATGGAAGAGTTTTGGGCCATGAAGAAGAGAGGTCTAGAATTTCTTTTCCTTCAAATCTTCCAAGTTTGACACCATAAGGAAAATGAAAGAGCATATGTAGGAAATGGAGGACCCATCCATGATCCTGCCATTATTGTTACAATAATGAAATTCTTTAAGCTTTTATCATGATGCTCACTAATAAGACCAAAGAGGCATACCAAGCTTGAAATTTAACCTTAACACCAGCCCCAACATAAAAAATATACTATATTATTTTTCAATGGGTTAAGTACTTATTGGCCCATTACACTTGAAGATATGTTTGACAAAATGAAAGTGTTAACTGGCCAAGTGTGAACATTAGACCTAAGAGAACTTTCATTATTTTATATGGAGATCCACTTTTTATAATAGGAAGACTCTTGGCTAACTTGTGTGTGTGATCGAGTGAGCTAGAAAGAATTAATTACATGGCATACAGTGCCTCTTGATATCTGGTTCATGTGTGAGAATATTGGAGTGAGATAGCTTGAGTGAGAAAGTTTTCCATCTAGTGTTGTTGTGTAGAGTGACCATAGTGATTGTCGTCACATCATTGGAGCAAGTAGAGGAGAGGAGAGACCAAAACATAACTCATTCTTATTGGATCTCAGATAGGTAACAAGTAAGATCTCAATGATAGTTACATTTCCATTCACACCTAGGGAGTGACTGGTGATCTAGTCCACTATGTTACAATGGGGAGTGAAAATGGTGATCTTGTTCCTTAGTTCCTTAGATCACACACTACTATTGGAACTTAAAATTATTGAGAATCTTGGATAGGTTTATTGGGTGTGTCATAGGGATAGAGATTGGCAGATGCGTGCGGCAATATTGAAGAATTGCTTCATGTATTCTTGTTTCTAGTTGGATTTTGCCATGACAAACTTTGCAAAAGACGTTCCCTTGGACTTTGAACCTCTTTATGGGTGACTCTTCAAGCCTCAGGCTATATGAAATTCTTTTATATGTCATCATATGCTTGATGTGAGTGCAAATATTAAGCGAACTATTACCTAAAACTACACAAGTCCACACAAAATGAGCATATGTGGCCTTGCAAGGCTCCCTTTTAAGTTTTGCATGAAACATTGGTTGTTGGGGTGGCTAATCCAAGAATTCAAGAAATATATGCTCCTCTTAAATTTAACGGAGTTATAAAGAACATATTACCAAGAAAGGAAGCTCTAAATGTATGCTTCTCTCGAATTTAACGAAATTCTAAAGAATCTAGTACAAGAAGGGAAGTTCTAAATGTTGGGATATAGGGAGAGAAGGTAGATGTTAGTAGGGTTGTCAAGTAAAAGGTAATATTGGTAAAAGAAAACCATGGTGGTAGTGGGATAAGAAACATCACCAATGCAAGAATAAAGAGAAACAAACTAAAAAGAATAAAGAGGAACAATAATGAATAAATCAAATTGAAAGGGTTATAGAAGAGTGTGTGGCGTGTGTAGGCAAGGGTGCAATGGGAGAGAGGGGAAAGGATAGCATGCCAAGGTTGGTGCTTGATGCCATCAAAGCATTTAGTTTTTCAATAGCCATTTGTTACCATCTATTGTTGGAGCTTGCTAAAAATTTGTCACCCATCTCCCCCCCGCCCCACCCTCTCTCTCTCTCTCTCTCTCTCCCCATCCTGTAAGATCTCCATGCAAGGCAAGCAAAGTCTCTATATCTAGCCTCATGCAAAAAATGTGAGAAGAAAAATAACCCAAGAATAATAAAAATGAACCCAGCTTGGCATACCATGTTTAACCACCCAACCATTATATATACCAGTGACCCTGAGTGTCCGATGTGTACCTTATTGGCCACACACCATACTCACATGCCCCCCGTGTCCCCTCCGCCGGTACCCCATGCTACACATCACTTGGTCTTTGGCCCACGAACGTTACCTGTTCACACTTACTATAAGCGATGATATGCAATAGTATGCCGCCATTGGTTTACCCACACAACATCTATGTGTCCCACTCATTACTATCATGTAAATCCCACATAACAATATGCACGTCCCACGTGTTGATCACCACGAAAGAGATTTGATCATCGAGGATCAAAGCAAATGATCACCATGGGATTATAACACAGCATTAAATACTAATCAAATATGTAATGAGATAATCACATGTTGCAAGAGCATAAACCCTATTGACTTTTTCATCATTACAAGGACCATTGAATAGGCCAAGAGTACAAGCCTAGGATGACATCATTGATTACCTTTTTTATCTCCTAAATAGAGTCCTAAATTCTAGGAGCATCTCCCATGGTGGTCTTTACTTTTTGCTAGATTCTCACTTCTACCTACCTAAATGAGTCACCTAGAAGACATAGAAACCTTTTACCTTAGTTAGCTCTAAACCCCTAAGATCCAAGCAGTATCAATTTGTTGTACATCTCCCATAAAGTACCCTCTCCCACCATTACCATTGGCATTAACTATTCCCATTCCAGCATGGGTGCTTGTATTTGATAAGGAGAAGGTAGTAGGCTGTGGGGAGAGCATTACTAAGCTTTAGGAAAAATATGTGTCGGTGGATTGAACGGAGTCACTTGAATGAGTAGTTTGAAGAAGAGCTTTGGCCATAACATTGGAATGCCAACTCAGATGTTAGATCTTCATAATTTACAATTAATAATTGCAACAAAACATCATTAGGACACTTAGCCTGAAAAACTGAAATGATTTACCTCCATGTAATCCGATGTTGTCAGCTTAGGGGCCAATGGGACTATTAGAGTGTCAATGAGAAAATCAACTTATAGAGATGAAGATTCTACGTTTGTTTGTCCCTCATTGTTAGTAGGTGCAAGGACCTACCCATGGGATGGGAGCAGTACAGTAGAAAGAGGCCTATGTATACGAATATGCTTCTTCCCTCTTTATTATCATCAAGATTTGGGGAAGAAGGGGGTTTAGTGATATTTAAAAATGTATTAAGCTATAAGTATTACTCTTGAGAGACAACAATAGAATATTCAATATGCTCTAGAGATAAGTCATATACCACCAAAGACCAAGACCAAAATCTATTTTGATATTTTGATAAAGCTTTAGGATGCCATATGGGTGTGCTATAATGAACTTTCATGAAGGCCTAGATAAGTTAATGTATCATAAGCTTCTACCCATCTCTGAGTAGAAGCTTCAGGATTCCATATATGTAGTATAATGTACTTTTATGAAGGCCTAGATAGGTAAACGTATCATACATAAGCTTCTACCCATCCCTAGGTAAACCACCGCAAATCGTCCAAGAAAGCAGAATAAACTCTTATTAATGACGCCATGCCTAAGAAAGGCCTGACAAAATAGCTAAAAGCAATGGCCATAAGGTCATACCTTATGCTTGTGCTCACAGTTTCAAAAGCCTTATACCTCAGTTTTCGTACAGCGCTATTTTTAAAACCGCCTCGCTACTTCATAATACATGTTTATTACATAAAGGTTACATCAGGTGAGGCACATGATTTTTGCATGTCATGTAAGAGCATGCAATTAGCCTGCTTAAGTACTGAGATCGAAAAAAGTACCTCTTGGAAGCGCAACCAGGCACCATGCCATTGTGGGCATGTAGGCAATGTGATTATATAATGAAATAACCCCTCTTCTAGGTGAATTCGTATCACCGCCTTCATGCTTGGAGAGGCAGAAGGTTTTCAAGTGGCCCAGCATCATTTGATCAAAAATGGTTCCTATGTACACCTACAAATTGAACTTGGTGGTTGAGTTGGGCTGGCATGAGAAACCATCATTGAAAACAGCACATTGCTTCTTCATAGCAAAAGCAAACACAAAATCACATCAGCAGCGATAAAAGGAGAGAGACTTTGACCGTCGAAAGAAGCCAAATGATGGTCCAGGCCGAGTCTTCCTGTGAGAAACACCTTTCTCAGAGCTGTCTTGTGCACCTCCGCCATTCAATGGCATAGATGGGCAGGAGACCTGGGGGGCAGAATGCCATGCACATTCCTTTTGTCTCTGCTCCCTAAAATGTTGTAACAATTTCTGAGCTTTATCTTTTCCTCTTGCACTTCCATTCACCGAAAGCATCACAAGGGATGGGATAATTCCTTCCTGTAAAACTAGTTGTGTGTGATGGGAACTATTTGTACAGATAACCAGCAAGATTGCTGCCACTTGCTCTTTTTCCTTTTGTGTGCCATTATCTAAAATTTCAACTAAGGAAGAGATACAGCTTTCTGTCTCCATCATGGAAGACCTCCCCTCCTCAATACAGGACAGGCTGTAAAGAATAGCAACACATTTACCTGTTAACTCAGTATCACCTAGGCTGAGTAGATAGATGAGCTTGGGAGCAGCATCCGCATTGACTATACAAAGCTGGTTTCCAGAAAAGGCACTCAAATTAAACAGCGTGCTCAGAGCATCTTTGACGCCTTGAGTTGAACCACTGTCAAGATGGTCCACCAAGAATGGTACAGCCCCTGATAAGCCAATGCGCAACCTGTTTTCCTCCACGCATGAAACCGTCAACAAGACTAGTATAGCAGCCTCCCTTACTGTTAAGGCTGCATCTAAGCCAAGTAGCTTCAACAAGAGTGGAATGACTCCAGCATTCACAAGCTCTCCTCTGTTTCTGTCAATACACCAGAAACAAGCAAGATCTCAGAGAGTTGAAAACAAAACTAAGGAAAAACTTTCTCTTAGACTTTTATCCCAGCCGCATGCATGATACCTGTTATTGTTGACAGCAATATTTGATAAGGCAAAGCAAGCAGTTGCTTGAGCAGTTTCATCTCCAGCATTGATTGCTGCACTCAAAAGCCCTGCTAGAGCCGGAATAGAGCCCAAATAACCTAGACATACTCTAGCATCTGCATTGTCTTTTGTCAGAAATCGAATCTCCTCTGCAGCTCTGCACTGAAGGTCTAAAGAAGTGGAGCAAAGTTGCTCTACCACAATTTGCATGTCCTTAATATCATCATCCACCCTCTGCTCACCACTTTCCTCTGTTAAGCTAAAGCATTCATTAGCCACCAAAGATTGGGGGTAGAAATGGCACTTTCCATTGACACCCACTTTTCCTGCAAAATCTTCACCAACCATACACACAACTCCATTTTCAGGCAAGAAAGCTATCTCCAACTGAGTATCAATCGCCTTTCTAGGGGCAGATTCAGAAAGAAGATCCCATCTCCAATTGGTAATGGGTGAGGGAGGAGGAGAAGGAGGACTAGGGATCGGTATAGACTGTCTCTCACACCAACTTATAATTAGTCCCTTCACACAATAGTTTGGAGTAACACCAAGATGTGCAAGCTTTTGTTGAGTCTTTGGGCAGGTATCATGGCCCTCTTCGAACCATTTTTCAATGCAGACTCGTTCATATGTCTGACCAGAGGATATGATGACTGGATCTGCCATGAGCTGCAAAGAGATAGGACACCTGAATTCCTCTGGCGGTATCAGGGCATGGCCCAAACAGCTCGTTCCCTTTTTGTGGACTTCAAAACAAGACAAGTCAGAGCTGAAATCACTGTCTCTCCCACTAGTGCTAGCTTCAGAACCCCTCTCTGATGGAGATGGTGGGCAAGAATTAGAGACATCTTGAAAGGATCCATCCTCCACAGTTGCAAACTTCTGCACCTTGCCATATTTCCGCAGAAGATGCAACAAGTACAAAACAATGAGCTCCTTCTTCTTGTCCTCCTCGTTACGAACCTTGTCGAGGAGTCGTCGTAGAGCTTTCTTCTCAGCTAAGACTGCCTTGCTTGATGTAATACCTAGCACTGAAGCAGCCTCGTCAAATATGTCCAACTCTGTTAGAGCATTGTAACCAGGAGCTTCCTTCTCCTTTTGCAGTAGTGAGATGATCTTGTTGCCTGCCTCCTGATCTGAAGCATTAGGCTGGCATGTTGTCTCTTCCAACTCAGTAACCAGCAGGGAAACCTGGATTACAGAACATACATGCCACACAACAATTACCAAACAGGTTTGAAAAAAAAAATGGCAACTGGACATGAAAGGGTGCAGTTCCCCCCTACAGCGTAAGCACAAACCATGAAGATATCTAGCTGGTCAGATTGAGTGGGCATACCTCCCCAGCGAGGGCCTCAGGAACATTCAACTGCAGCCGCCTCAAACTCTGGTCCAAACACTCTTTTACCTTCTCAAATTTGAGAAGAACCGAGTCACTTGTAATGGCCTGAAATATGACAGCTCCAAGCTATCATGTTAAAACTAATCATGTAACTAGCTTAGCTGAATGAATAGAAAGGCAAGCAAGCACTACCAAGTATAGCTTGCTCGAATGAAAAATTTGCTGAAGAAAAGATTTTGCTTTATCCAGCGCCCAATGCAGCCCACATAAGGCTTGCATGCCTGACTTTGGTGGTTGAACAGCTTCCAATGCTGGAAATAAATTAGTGATTTTTTGCACCAGCACAGCTAGTTTGTGGCACATGTCTCCATACATCTATTAGACAGAACCATATAGAAGATTGAGGTCAGCTAAGGTATGCAGATGTTCTGAAATCTCATATGACAACAAAAGTAAATTCTGCCTTTGAAATATCCTGCTACTCTGAGCCTATTTCAACTGAGAGTGTCTGACTTGGAGCCAATAGATTGTTCAATATGACCATGCAGAAACTGGGTGGATGGTATAAAAAGATGAAGGGCGACAGACCCTTCGATCATTGAAGACACCTGATCCTTCCTCTGCTCCAGTCTCCATCGTGTTTCCCTTCATCACCTACGCATTATAAACATGAAAGAAATTTGATATGCTATCATAGAAAGAAATTTGATATGCTATCTGCTACCTGGAAGACTAAAGAGAACCTAAACACCTTCTGAAGTCTAGACAAAAAGGCGTAGCTGACACAATTTGCTAACAATACTTGAATGAAGTGTGGAGGATTGGGTTCTACTTACTGATTCACTTTTATGACAGAAAAGAACAGGGGTGAAAATCTTTGGAAAGGGTTTGTAGAGGGCTACTACACCACACTGTCAGGCAGCATCAGCAAAGCTAGACTGAAAACAGAAGACGTGTGAGAACTCTAGCATTACGAACGCACGTTTTTTAGCTGCCCCTTACTTTGACACAAAGTTGGGATCAGAAAGAAAGTTGCTTTTACAACAGTTGCATTCTATCGTAGACTGTAGTGGCATGTTCATCATGCATACCCTCCTGTCTTGCACTGTACACAAGTTGTCTCAAAGCTGTTCCACGAAAAAGGAAACATAAAGGAAAGGAAGAGGGCTTGGGTTTCATTGTCTCATTTCAACCTGTTTTGTTAGCTTTTTCTTGCAGTCGTCCTTCTGACAAGACAAGACGAGAGTAGGAGGGAAGCACCTGCTGCTATATGAGAAGAAAGAGGCCATCGCTGCAGAGAAACCCTAATTATGAACCTTCCATGGTGTCCTTGATGTTCCCTGTTGTGTTGAAAAAAATGCCTTTCTGCCTGCAATCGATGTCTTGTATTGCTGTTGCTGTTGCTGCTGCTATCATTTGTCCCCCTTCTCTACGTCTTGCAGTTGCAAAAAAAGCATCTCCATCTGCTCTAGGGCTTCTCATGCAGAAAAAGGTAAAAGTTTCTACTCGGGTGTCCGTGCAGATAAAAACCTCCAGCTTCAGCCACGTTTATTTGATTTTGGTGCAGAGGTCGGCTAGGGTTCTTCTGTGCAGTGAGAGAAGGAAAAATCATTTCCTGCTTCCGCCTGCAAGAGCTGCCTTTGCATTTGTTTCTCGTGCAGCCAAAAGTGAATGCTCCGCCACTTGACAAAACTGAAATCTTCGAACTAGGGTTTGATGTGCAAAATCTAATCGGTACCTCTCCTGCTCTATCAGAAAAACGCGGACTTCGTTACGGTGAGAAAAGCCTCTACTGCATCGCTAAGGTTTTCCTGCGAGAAAATCCACCACAATGTCGCACCAGAAGAAGAAGAAGAAGAGGTGCAGCAGCGCATAGGCAGGACAAGATGAGGAGGGGAAAGTGAAGCAGGACAGTATTTTAACAGGGGAGCACCTCGCTATGGCGAGCGCAGAGCTTGCTAGCGCGCACACAGGGGGGGTAAAGAGAAAGATGATGAACTGACAGAGGTAGAGAGGGAGAGATGAAAACGAAAACCACGAGTTTCTTTATTTTGGCGCCTTTTACCCCCTTCTCTCAGTGCATCCTACACGTTGATCTTCAATCCAACGGTTTCTATCGAACCACGTAGGCACAGCTAGCTTCGTAATGCCAGCCATGTGGAGTGAATAAGGCATCGATATGACCGCCCGCCGAGCACATATCAACCGTTGGATCAAAATCTAACAGCTCACATCTCGCCAACGTTACCGCGTGGAATGCCAGCTTTGCGATCCGACAGTCCGCGTGTCAGGTAGCACAACATCTTTAGTTTTTAACTCATCAAAGTTCACTATTTCATCACCCACCCCAAAAAAAAAAACAAAAAAACAAAAAAAAAACTCGCTAGTTAAAACCACCCAAAACTTGGCTAGAACATTACTTTATGAAGGCAATTGTTTGTATGGTGGCCAAACCACTATCTATTGCATCTTTTTCCATTGGTGAATGGCCCCATTCAAGGCCTATCTCTTCTGTCAAAGTCACCTAATGGCCCTATCCATGTAGCATGTGGTTTACTTCAGCCACAAGCTAGGCTTCCACATCAGTCATAGCCATGGATATACTAGTCTTTATCACCAGATAATGCCCTTTGTGGTGGTGGCATGTGAACTGCTTACCACTAAACCAACTCATTGGGGTTTGACGATGCAACATTTTAGATTCTTAGATTATTTGGAGATTTTAGAATGGAAGCCTCCGAATAAGTCAAATTATGCAAGAATTGCTTATCTTGGAATTTCTTTTTTGCGCTCCTATATCATTTACTCGCTAGTTTTTACTATCAAGCTGCCTTTTCACTACCAACTTTGCTCTTCTCCTGCCAACATCATCCTTATCACTATCTTTACACCAAGTGCATGGTATTGAACACGCACCCTTGAGCCATCACTAGCGTCAAAGTAATCTTTCTCATAGACTATACTATCTATGCAGATATAGTAGATGTATATTTGATTAGTCTTCACTAAACTTGAACTACAACAAGGGTGCTAACATCTTATCTTGCATACACTTACATGGACAATAAAATATATGCAAAAACATGTAAATTACATCTTTTTTGTTTGCTACCCTTTTAGAGTGGGTGATTTCTTACCAAAAAAAAAAACTTAAATTGTGACGAAGGCCCTCGCATAACTAACCCTAGCCCCAAAAAGGAGCTTTTAGATACCATGTCTTTTGTCATAGACAACTTAAATCATGATGTATAGATCTTTTCTAGATCATTTTTAAAAAAAACTTCCATAAAATCTTTCTATAGAAAATGAACACTTGCACATATTCGCTAAACTCAAGAACAAGAAAGGAGATCCTTCCTCCACATACAATAGTTGGTTATAATGTGGCCCTCTCCTTCAATGCAACCTTTATCTTTTACACTTGATGTATATGTATCACATCTTATGTTTAGTATTATTGCTAAAGTCGTAGTTAAAAATTCACCTAAGCCCATGTTTCAAAACATTGAGGGGTCTTATGTTTTGCAGTGGTGAAAATCATTAGCTTCAAGGATTCTCCTTGTGTTGATGGGTTGGAAAAAGTATCATCTTCAAGAACCGCATTTACACTCTTCGCCGTGCATCATTGCTTTATACCACATGTGTCTTACATGGCTACAAATTTACATTTGCTGGTAGCTCCTAATGTTTTGTCTCATACACATTTGGTGGTAGCTCATAATGTTTTGTCTCTACCCATCCCTTTCCCCTAAATCACAAGTGTAATTTCTACCATTTGTTTCCCCTAAATCATAACTTTTAAGTGCGCACAACCATAAAGCATAACAAGAACCAACAACAAAGGGGTGAAGGATCTACTTTCGTTCCGTTGAACACGAATAGGCAAGGTCCATCAAAGCTTGCAAACATGGCTCCTATGAAGAGCAAAAAACGTAACTCTTGCTAGACCTTGGGGAGTCTCCCTAGTAGCCATAATGGTTAATGGGGATTATGACGAGCTTTGTAGAGGATGATATACCTAAGAAGTGCTAATTATTGTCAAGGAAATGAGGGCTTAGGTCTCCCACTTCGACTCATTGACTCAATGCCAAGATGTAGTCTCATTGCTACATCGATGTTGAGGACATCCACTCATGGATGAATTTGGCGGATTTAAGCTTAGATATTGGAGTTGTCAAAAAGGTTATGGCTAAGGCAATGGGGTGTATTGCGCTCCATTAGTATTCCTATTTCTACATCTCTCCTACTTTATTTCTTGAATAGTGGGCTCCATTTTAGTGGGTGGGTTAGAGGGTTCATTACACAATAGAGAATAGAGAAAGGGGAAAGCGGGCAAGGGGAAGCAATGATCTCTCCTAGTTTATTTCTTGAATAGGGGGGAAGCGGGTAGGGGGGGGGGGCAATGGATAAAGAATGCTCAAATTAACATCACGAGAGGATTAGAAAGGATAAAAGCTAGGTAGGTAGTCTACTTTGTGTATGTAAATAACTTAATCCATGTTGCATGCATCAACAAAATCTCACACCTTGTTACGTTGACTTATACTAATCACGTGGTGGCGTAAGGAGGGGCTCAACATGGCAAAAAAAAGAAGGAAGAAGTGGATCCATCACATCATCACCTCTTCTCGCAGTCTCCCCCATCACAATATGTACACCAAGCAAGTAAGTGGCATGGAAACGGGGGAGACCATGCAATATCACGTGGCTTCTCTTCATTTCCTTAGTAGTAGTAATGATAATAATATCTCCTCCAAGCATTTGAATGGGCTCTTTTTCTATAAGTTTTATTTATGATGAGTGGAGGCAAAATAGCTTTACACTTGATTAGTATCTACTATGTTGAAATTCCATAAAGGGTGCTATTTTTCCTTCATACAAGTAGGTGATGTGTGGGATTTCTTAAAAGTGAAGCCCTTAACAAACTAGGTGACATGGTAGATTTCTTAAAAGTGAAGCCCTTAAGAATTGAAAATCTAAATCATGATAAGGGTTCTTTTTGAGATGTTATTAAATCATGACTATATCACAATCTCTAGATACCATATCTTTTATGTTATGTAAAGTATGATCATGATCTATATTTTGGTTAAGGCAAGATACTCATTATAACATACATGAGTTTTTGTCATTTTGTGTAACTCCATCGTGTATAAATCGTGTATAAATATTACATCTTAAGTTAAATTCTATATTAGCCAAACCTTATAACAATTCATATAGCCTATTGTTTCAAAGGAATGTGGCATGTCACTATGGCATTATATATTTTGAAGTGGTGAATATTGTTAACTTCAAAATTCTCCTCGTGTTGATTAGGTGGAAAAAGTATCTTCTACACTGTGCACCGTCCTTCACCTTTTACATCCTTCACAAGGCGTTCTTGCTTTTACAATACCATGTCCCTTCCAAGGCTAGAAAAATGACCTTTAGTAGTAACATCTAGTGTTTTATCTTGCACAAATTTTAGAACAAAGTACTTCCACCCATCCTTTCACCCCTACCAAGTGTAAGTTCTTTTTTGATGTGTAAACTTTCACCAAACTTTAAGCATCACTTTTAGCTTGCAAAATTCCAAGAAAAGACTTCCTTTGCTCTAGGTACAACCATATAGATGAATTTCCTTTTTATGATCTATGCTAGTCTAAAAGCACACTTTATAATAGTATTTAGTTTTCACATCAGTCATACATCATTACTTTACAGCATCAAAGATGCTTGTGACTACATAAGACAAGATAATGATTACATTCCATCGATAATTTTTTGTTTTTTTTTTGTTTAAACAAATCCATTATGTAGATCAATAAACCATAAAGTAGTCTAAAAAAGGTTGAACAAATGTTATAAAGCCTTTTTTCACTACTTATAAAGTATTGGATCATTTCAACTTTTGAAATTATGAATTTTTTACACCACCAACATGATATGAAAATTTTGGTGTAAGATTAATTTATGGAAAAAAATATAATAGGAGAAGATAAGTGCTTTTAGCAACAAAAAAACATAATATGACTTAAAGTTGTTTTCTAATGTGCTACATATAAAATTTGTTGTACAACTTTTTGCGGTATTATACTGCTTACAATTCAAAGAGATATTTTATTTGTGCAACAAAACAAGGATCCCTAGTGATACTTCTATAATTTGAAAATATATCTTCAATGTGAAAGGATTTTGTTACATCTGTTGAAATTTTAAATGCAAATTTCACTCTCACAATAAGAAACCTTTTAAAAAAACTTTAAGCTTAAAGCACACATTTTACTTTTTTGATTCAAAACACAAATTTACTATCAAATGAAATGGTTTTCCATACTAGCCTTTCACTTTCAAGATCCAATTGAAACCTTGGAGAAATATAAGCAAATATAAAACATGAAAATTGTCAAGCACTAATGATTTTACTTTCTCATTGCCTTGTTTTATTTTAATAATTAACCATAGTATGTTTTTTATAACTATCTCCCTCCAAAACTACTTAAATCTCCACTCTAAATGTTTTTTAAAGAAAAAGTTAAAATCACAAAAAAAAATTACTTCTTTGTGCTTGTTTTATTCTTACTTGTGTTATTAAATGCGAAAAATAAAATGACATGTGCATTTAGGTTCACAATTTGAGAAGTAAGAATATGGAAAAGTAAGGTATCATGGTTTCCAATATAAAAATTTCCAAAGGGTGTATACTCAAGCCTAACATGTGGCCATCCTTTTAGATGACTTAAGAAAAGCTAAAAAAGAAAGAATAGCTACTACTACAAGGAAGAAAGTATGGGCCTTTTTCTCCTTCTGATTTTGTCTTGCATTGCTAGTAATCCCCTTAAAAAAAGGAAGTGTTAGAAAATCATGGGACAAATTTGCATTAAGAGATCCAAACATGCAGATGTGAAGGCAAAAAATCAACTCATAACTACATACACAAAGACACATAGATAGCAATTTCCCCACAAAGATACATAACTACATACACATAGATAGCGATTGCCCACAAAGACACATTCTTGAGTCTTTAAAATGCTCTCTTTACTAACATCCATCCATATAGTTATCTCTACAATTTGTATACATCTATGATCTATACACAATCTAAATCAATGATGGTTTGCATAATTTGAAACATTGCACACATCGGTTGTACAACATCACAGGGAGATATTGGTATATAAGTTATGCGTGAGCGATGTATATAGTTTATATAGCTATATCGATGATGGTTTGTAAAATTTTTGTTTTTTGAAACATTGCACACATAGATTGTACATCATCACAGGGAGAGATTAGTATATAAGTTATATGTTAGCTATGTGTATAGTTTGTATAGCTTCTTTCTATATAATGCTAGAATCTTTCTATATAGTTTGTGGTTCATTACCCTAGTGCAAGCTCTTGCATACAACTATTACATGTTAAAATGTTATTGATGAAGAAAATGTGGTCCCTAAGTCATGCTTTTCTATAGAGGAAGAGTGTTCTTTTATGTAAGGGTCATTTGTCCTTTAACATTTAAAAAGCTTAAGCAAAAATTACGAACGTATCTTATCATATAACATTAATAAGAACTTATAAGTTTTTGCGTAGCCTATTATTTATAAATTTGGAGCACCCAAGGCAGCCACTTCATTCATTCAATAAATCCTTTTTTATGTACATGCAAAGAAATTAATTCATGTGTTTATATAGGACATGATTTGACCAACACATGCAGAAACACAGATATCCCATAAGTTAAAATCATGTATTAAATAACCTATTCTCGAGTGTTGCCCACATAGACATCTACTAGCTTTCCCTAGGTTGTTTGGTCGAGAGACCTCCTTTGGCCTCTGGAGAAATATGGTTATCCAGTCATAGCAATACTTGAGATGCATGGCTAACTTTTAGGCCTTGATAAAAGAATGGTCTTCTTCATTGGGGTTTGTTAAGCAAGAAATCAAATCCAATCTAAACTCACTAAATTAAACAGCAATCACCATAGTGTCTCCTATTGAATTGGTTGACATTAACTAAAAAGTTTCTTTATAGATGTGTAAGATATTTGATGTCTCTACACCCACTTTGTGTTCGGATATTCTCTAATAATATATTACCATACAGCCACCCACTTTGTGTTCGGATATTCTTTAATAATATTTTAGCATAGATACCTTAGGATATAGTTCATTCATAGGACTAATTGTTTGTTCAAGTGGAGATGCACAACAGACATACATGTAACACTGTAAGGCGTTTACTAACATTCAGTTCTCTAAAGATGTAATCCATGCTAGGACATGTAAATGATATACAATACATAGTTTATTCTCTCTAGTTTTTTACTATTTGCATGATGTCTTTTGTGGATTAACTAGTCAATTAGTATGTTTATCTTTTTGTGCTAGTTATCCAACCCACCACTTTTGGCGATCATGTTGATCTTCTTTTATTATTTGTTAATAAGTTTGTCTAGGATGTTGTGGGTTCTAATATGGACATGTTGTTGGGGACTTACCTCTTCTGACAAAATGGGCTATTGTTTAAGGTTTGTTTGAGTTGAGGACTTATGTTTGTATTAATGGCCTAGGATTCCTCTTTTAGGATCCTCATCTTTATGAATGGATCTTGTTTGTTAGTGTTTTTTCCATGTTGTATGTGAATGAGTGTCCTTCCCATAACCTACTTTCAGCTAGCTAGTCATCAGGGGTATTTTTTTATCATATAAACTAATTATTTTTCCAATGGCTTTGGGTATTGGCAAAAGTCTTATCTTTGGGAGATTCCTACCAAAATGTGGTTTTAATGGCTTTGGGTATTGGCAAAAGTCTTATCTTGGGGAGATTCCTGCCAAAATGGTTTTAATGGCTTTCATCAGTATTTTGCCTCAAAAAGTGGTATGCACGTGTCCTTTCATTAAGTGGTATACATGTGTCATTATTTTCCCTTATTAAGTGGTATGCATGTGCTCTTTAATTCAAAGATGAAGCACAAACTAGAATAGCCTTAGATTCTTTGGGAAAAACATGGATGTTATTAGTAGAATTCATTCTGTAGTATGTAGATATTAGAGTCACCATAAATTCGTGCCTAGTACCCAAGGGTTTATAAGGGTTAAGGTCCACATTGTTTTAAGGTTATTTGTCCATGTAAAGGCTCAATAAAATGTAAAAGGGGCACCTCCCTCATCCAATGGAGAGGTGGAGTGATTATAGCCTTTATTAAGGATGTGTAGGCTAGATCATAGGGGTTCTTTTTGTTTACGACCCTTACACGTGGGAAGCGTACACATTGATACGTGGGATTTACAGTCAATAATGTGTGGGACATGCAGGCGTTGCTGCGTGGGAAAACCAATGGCGGCATACTATTGCATATCATCACTTATAATAATAAGTTTGAACATGTAATGTTCGTGGGTGATAGTTGTAGGCTAAAGACCCAGTGATGTGTAGCATAGGGGTACCAGCGGGGATACAAAGGATGTGTGAGTATGGTGTGTGGTCGGTGAGGTACACAGTGGACACTTGGGTCACTGGTATATATAATGGTTGGGTGATAAACATGGTATGCCAAGCTAGGTTTTGTTTAGCTATTTTTGAAGAAGTTCTTCTTCTTCTCTCTCACCTTTTTGGATGAAGCTAGTTTTTCACAGAGCTAGGTTGCATTGCATGGAGGCCTAACATTTGGTATCAGAGATTAGGGATTTGTTCTTGGCTATGGGGGAAGGCTTGCACCAAAGCTTGAGCGGGGAGAACATGGAGGTCAAAGATTTACAAACTTGTTTAGCTATTGTAGTTTTTCTGTTTCTTTTCCTTGTCACCTCTATTGATGTCAATCGACGCCAAATTTCCATCATCGTTACCGTTCCTTTGTACTGTCGTCCGTCCGTTTCGTCATATTGTCGTCCGTTCGTTCACATTGCCATTGCTATGGTGCTGCCGACTATCACCATCACACCAAAAGATGGTGGCTAATCCCTTTGTGTGGTGCTTACCAAACCACACTCTTCTTTCTTTCAACCTTGCAGTGCAAGCTACCATCATTGTCGCCTGTCATCATCAACACAGAAAAAAAAGGCCCACAATTTCTTTACCACAAAATCTTATTAAAAATTAAAAGCCCTAAGCTTTTCTACTCTAAGGTTCCATAAGGAGGGTGCACAGTGCATCTCAGGAAGAGAATATCTCCTTCTAGTGGTTCATTGATTGCAGCACCTGGCACAATCTTTGAAGCTATAGCTCTACATGGCTTCCACATTCATCAGCTTTGAAAACCTTATGGACCAAGGGGCTCACTTATCCCTTCTCTTTAAATGTTTTGTCATTTGGTGTTTCTTGTATGGTTAGAAATAGAATTTGATCACTCTGCCCCCCACAATCACCAGAATCTATCCCTCTTCACCAACAAATGCATGATTTGCGGGAGAAAATGAATTTATTTATGAATGATATCCGCACTATGATAACACCTATAGTACCTCAGTCCTGACTTCGGATACCCATCACTTAGGTTATCCTGAGGGTACACCGATTAAAGCCAAAACTTACACTAAAGGATTTGAAACCACCAAAGTACACTGGCACTTTACTTTCTCGCACAGGTGATGTAGTAGATCAGTGGCTTTCTAAGTGGGAACAATGCTTTACGTTGTGTGATATCACAAGTGAGCTTATTAGAGTCGAGTATGTTGCATATAATTTATAGGATCTGGCTCATCATTGGTGGAGGAAAATTCAAAAGGACAAGGCAATTCGAGATACTTGGGAGGAATTCAAGGATATGTTTATTGAGAATTTTGTGCCACCAGATGAGCAAAGTAGAGCCCTTGATACTTGGTTTTTTATCTCTCAAAGGAATCTTATAGTTCAGGAGTATGCTGATAAGTTTCGAGAGGTGCTTATAAAAATTTCGTAAATTTTACCAAATTTCTTACAGATTCATAAATTTGCCTTGGAGTTAAAAGATAAACTTCGACCATTAGTGTGCCATGAGAAGTGTCAAACCTTATCCAAAGCTATAGAAATGGCTTTAGTTTAAAGATGGTCATCAAAAGGGTCAAAATCAGGTAGTGGGTCAAGTTTCCAAGTCTCATTTCATGGTGACCTACTTATGAAGCTTCGAGGTACACTAGTGGGCAAAAGGAAATGGCATCTATGTCTAGTGTACATTCCTCTACAAAGACTCTTGTAGGAGTTAAGAGAAAGGTGTCAATGAAGAATGACTGCATATGTTCTCTCACTCCAAAACAATTTGAGAAAGAAAGTGAAGGCTTATGCTATGCTTGTATGGGCAAGCATCAAAGGTGTGATTGTCCATTGAAGAAGTAGCGCATAGCTGCAACTATGACCACTGAGCCTATAGATTCAGATCATGGGGATGATCTCGAGGAAGATTTATGAGGAGGAGAAAGTGTTTCTACTTGTTCCTCAGAGGACTGAGACGCCTACCAAGTTGTTGCCTAGATATCATGGGCCATGTACAATTTTGAAACAAGTGAGATGTGGCTCATAAGTTAGACTTACCCACAAGATTATCATGTCCACCCAGTATTTCATGTGAGTCAATTGAAGCGTTATCTTTACGACGATAGTGATAATTTAGTTGATGTACGATTACCTTACAGGAACCTATTCAAGAAGATCATGAACTAGAAGAACAGATCTTGTAATAAAGAGAAAGACGATTGCAAAATTGTACTCTTTGGGAATTCTTTGTAAAATGGAAAGGACATCCCTTGATAGATGCAACTTGGAAAACAGAGTTTCAGTTTCATAATCATTATTCTCAGTTTGTCATCGAGGATGATGATTCTTAAAAGGGGGAAAGTATGTTACTGACCTCTACATGTGGCTACATGTTGGATGCGTACACACTGATACGCGGGATTTACACGCCAGTAATGTGTGCGACACACGGGTGTTTTATGGGAAAACCAATGGCAGCATACTATTGCATATCATCACTTTATAATAATGTGTAAACGGGTAACATTTGTGGGTAATGGTTGTAGGCCAAAGACCCAGTGATGTGTAGCATGGGAATACCAGCGGGGACACAGGGGGTGAGTGAGTATGGTGTGTGGCCCATGAGGTACACACTAGATGCCCATGATCACTAGAATATGTAATTGTTATGGCTCACCCTAACCCCCCTTGAAACACATCCAATAAGAGATTACCTGATGGTGAATCGCAACTGTCGTGTGAGGATCTTTCCAATGGCCGAGCTCGTAACCCTTGAGGGTCTCCAAGCTCTACAACTTCTTGAGAAGCAATTCCACCGCTGCGAGTGTTGTCACACTATCGTACTGCACTACGGGTACTCGTCACCCTCCTCTCACCTCAATTCAATCACACACACTCACTAGCATACATTAGGGAGAGAGATTAGCAAGAGTATTAGCAAGAGCAAGACTCAATTGCACAATGGGAGAGTCTATTGTATTATGAGAGATATTCACTTATATACATGGCCATAAGTGTTCACACTTACTTAATTTGTGGCTGGCCGGGCACTTTAGGCTCATAAGAGGCCTAATGCTATTACAATGACTACTCTCATAATATATCCATGAAGTACATGACTTAGGACTTCATCCTAACTTGCTACCACACGCTCTTAAAGTGAGAATCGCCATAAATACTCTGTCACACCATTACGGGAACCTGTCCAAGTTGTAGCTTTGGACACCATTGTTTCATATCTTGAATGTATGACCCTTTGGTGTATCTACTGTGACTCCTTGATGTAAGATAATGGCGATAGCTCTTGTTAACCCTAGGAATGGGTTAACATCCCCCCCTTCGTGATGGCGATCTCGTCCATGATCGCGTTGAAGACCTTTGTGGGGGGAGAATGGACAAGCTTTGTCGATGGCTTTGATGTTGATTGACGCTCAATGGTCTTTGTCCCTTCTTCGGAAGGAATGAGAAATGTTAGTTTAGTGAATGAAAATGTTAGTGGTGTATTGGGAATTCCTAACTGGGTGGGGTTTTTTGCGAATGATTGCAGTTTTATATTTGTGTGAGCATTTACTTTTTTTCCTTTTTAAAAAAAAGTTTTTTTCTCACTTTGTTTTTTGCAATCATAAGCAAGGTTACATGTGATTTGTGTTAGTGGGAATGCTAAGAGATGTTAATAATGGGAGAGAAGAATGGGAAGGATCCGGAGGAACGTAGATGGTGATTCTCAGTTCCTCATTTAATTCATTGAAGCGACATTCATCATTTGAAGAAATTGGCGTTCGATGATGTCTCTTTGTGTGGCATGATTCTTGTCAAATGTTGAGTAGGACCTGTTCTTGCATGCTTCTTCCAATGTGTTTTTTATGTTTTATATATATTTAAGTGCTCTTATGAAGTAGATATACATGAAGTACAAGAAGTGAGTCATATAGACTCTTATTCAACTGCTCTGTGTTGAAGGAGCCACTTGTTGGCAGTGAGGATTGAAAGAATTACGTCGGCTTGCGAGACTAATATAGATATCTTCACTAAGGATTGAAGATCATTGATTTGCGAAGATGGTAGCATCATTTAAAGAGTTTTGGAATTTGAAGAAAAATTCAAGACAATGGGTTGTACCATTGACTAGGCTTTCGCCCACCCCCCCATCGAGAGATGCACTTGGAAGTTGTTGTGATGAGGCTTTGGTGCAAATGTCCTCCAGTGCATGAGCATGGATATGTACTCATGGAGTAGCTGCTACGTGAATTAAAGAATAGTAAGCGATAAGCTTAACAAAATATAATGGCTATTGAAGATCCTTGGGAGTTTCCATATGCGTTACTCCCTTTTTCTTATGTGCTTTTTTTTAAAACTACCACCTTGCGAGCAACAGGTTCTTGTGGCTACTCTCCTTTTTGAGAGAATAGGTTCTTATGTCTGCCGCGTAGCTTTTGCACTTACACTTCTCATCCAGAGGGGTGAAAGAGCATTGTGAGTTTGTCTTTGATGCGCTCATAAGTCTTCGTTATTGATTCTTGAATTGTTAGCTCAAATGTTGTCGAGGCGGTAGGTAAGACTGCTGGTTGGTTACCATTGGGGTTGTTTGGACACATAAGCTCTTGTGTAGGTGCTGAATGCACGAGAGTGGTTGAGTGACTTGCTTGGTGTTGTTTTGGCCTCCATTCTTGTTGAATTTTAGGTAAAGCTGTTGGGGTTAAAGTCGATGGTGAGGCTTTCTTCATGTTGTTCAATTTTGGCAACCATATGATGGCATTACCATTATAGCATCCTTGTTGTTGAAGCACATGTATAGGCACCCATCTTTGATGAACATTATAAACTGGTGGGCTGATGCCTTTGGTGTTAAGGTTTGTTTCTTTGAACAAGTTGAGGGGACTTTTTGATTCTCTTTGGAAAGCCAAGTGTTGGTATGTCCTTAGTAGTACCCTTATGCTTGCAGTAATCTTTTTGTTGGTACCCTTTGGTGTTAAGGTTTGTTTCTTTGAACAAGTTGAGGGGACTTTTTGATTCTCTTTGGAAAGCCAAGTGTTGGTATGTCCTTGGTAGTACCCTTATGCTTGCAGTAATCTTTTTGTTGGTACCCACACTTGTTGACTTGATGGAGTTCTTTTAGGAACTCGAATAGGCTTTTGTGGACGGTGTTGTGGAGTACTTTTATTTTTCCTTGGCCTTTGAGTAATGTGTTGAGGAAGAGGCTTTGATTGTCGTGGCACCCAAATTTGATTGGCACCTTTGTAGTACCTTGAGCTACAAGTAGCTGCTTCTCCACCCACATCTTGATAACATTAAGATACCTTGATTTTGGTTGTCTTGGTGGAATTTTCTTTTTGGTTGATATGGAAGGTTTAGGGCCCTCCTTCACATCGGTTGACGTGCTGAAGGCTGGCAGGTTTGAGACTCATGGGTAATTTTGATGATGATGAGGCGAGAGTCTCTTGTGGAGTGGCTCTATTGATGATGATGCTTGCGATTTTCTCCTTTGGTGTGGTTTGTCGATGAAGAGATATAGGCTTTGGGGCTTTTACTTTGAGTTCCTTGTTAGAGATAGATGGTTAAGGTGTGGGAATTTCTTCAAGAATAGTTGTTGATTGCGAGGTATTGGCATCTAACTTCATTGGTGAGGATGGGGTTGAAGGAGTAGATGCTTTATCAGAGTCGTTCGTTGACGCACATGGTAGGTCATTGTATAGAGGGACTTCTATGGAAGAGGCTTGTAACCTTTTACGTTTAGCATCATAAAAATCCATTAAAGTTGGATCCTCTTCCTTGTAGTATGGTATTGTCAACTTTTTGTCATTGACCATCATGATAATGAGTCTATTGCTAGCAAAACACAGTGGTGCTTGGGCAACAATAGTCCATTTATGCTCCAAGATCAAATCTACTTCTAACACATACTCAACCATAAAAAACTTACAAGTAAGGGGGTTAGTTTCAATATACATTGTATGTTCAAAGTACCCCAAGCATGGCATGTTCAAGTCTTGTGTAAAGGGAGTCCTTTCAAGATGAGCCATGAGTGTTGGTTGACCTAACAAATCCCATAACTCGAGGGTCATGAGATTGTGTTCTTGTGTTGGATAATGTTGTGCTTGAGCTGCGATGATTTCATTGGAAAGTTCCAATCCAATCAGAATCGTAGGGATCTTTTTAGTAAGATATGTTGGAGTTCTAGCTCCTCCAAGGTCTCTTCCTTCCGTTAATAGCAATTGTACAATGCCTGTAGGAGTGTTCAAGGTGACTATTTACATGGATTCATCTATTGAATACAACGAGTCACTTATCCAAGTTCCACCAAGGATTATACTCAAGAAAATCTAGGGTAACATGGAATTTAAATTCCACATCTCCATCGATGGTTTGAGTAGAATAGCTAAAGTAACCGAGAACTTCAATGTTTTGTCCATTGGCTTCAGTGTTCAAGGTGACTATTTACATGGATTCATCTATTGAATACAACGAGTCACTTATCCAAGTTCCACCAAGGATGACATTATACTCAAGGAAATCTAGGGTAACATGGAATTTAAATTCCACATCTCCATCGATGGTTTGAGTAGAATAGCTAAAGTAACCGAGAACTTCAATGTTTTGTCCATTGGCTCCTCTTGTAAGAACATTGTCTGTAGGGATGAGTTTAGGTTGTCCCAATAACACCCAAGTGTCTATTGTTATGATGTTATGCACTAGCTCAAGGGCTAATCAACGCGCATTTGCACTTAACATCATTGCTTGTAGGGAGATCTAAGCATACCATGATAGAATCTTCAAGAGGAACCGTGGATCCTCTTGTAAGAACATTGTCTGTAGGGAAGAGTTTAGGTTGTCCCAATGACACTCGTGTCTATTGTTATGATGTTATGGACTAGCTCAAGGGCTAATCAACGCGCATTTGCACTTAACATCATTGCTTGTAGGGAGATCTAAGCATACCATGATCGAATCTTCAAGAGGAACCGTGGATGTTTTAGTTTTTGTTTCAGCTTCAGATCCCGTTTCTATTTCATATTCCCATTCACTTTTATCCTCTTTTTGGCTCTCATCTTTTTCAAGAGTAGCCAATGTGTACATTGGTACACTTTGTCCCCTGACAATTCTAACTATGTTCTATTTGGAAACTTGTGAATCCTTACAGCCCTATTCTATGGAGCTCTTTATGTCTTGGTATAACTCATGTTGAGCCCTTAAGGGTGCAAGTGTTGATGTTATGCTGGCTTCACCATTAGAGAAGAGCATTCCTCCAAATGAGGTTTTGAGAGATTGCTTTACTTTGGTAAGGGAATTATCGAATTCCTCACGTGCTTTCTCAACCGCATAATTCGTGCAACCTGTCTCGAATGACTCTTCTATAGAGAGTATGTCTTCCTCTTGAAAGGGGAAGCGGTACTCCTCTAGGATTTTTATTTTGGTTGCTTTTTTAGGATTGGCATTATGAGGCTCAATCAAAACCGGTGATCCTGTAAGACACTCAACCAAGCTAAGCATGCTCTCCTGAGCTTACTTTTTGCGTTCTGCATATGTCATGTGATCATGATTTTCAATTTAGGGTGGTTGGGTGGGTTCTAGTTTCTTGATTGGTCTGTGAGGTGCAGTAAGTGAAGAGTCAAAACTTGTTTCATCCTCACTAAGTGATGTACTAGAACTTGTTTCATCTTCTTTCTTTGGATTGTCAGGTTTTCTTTATGTTTGACCATGCGACGAGATCGAATTTTCCTTTGGGCTTTTGTATCATGTGTCACATATATGGGTTTTGTGGTTTGTGTGGTGGCCTTTGAGGTGGATGCTTCTGCATCATTTGTAGCCTTTGGCTCTTTTGGGTTTATATCCTCCACAGGCTCCTTTTCCTTGTCCTTTAATTCAACCTTGGTTTCGATAGTTTGTTGTCCCTTGTTGTCCTTTAATTCAATGCCACATCGTTCACACATGGGTTGCAAAGTGTCAGTGACTATGGGCATGGAAGTATTCCAAACTGTGCAGTCTGCCACTTTGTGAGGTCCACAACAATAGAAACACTGAAGTGTTTGATTAACTGTCTCTTGAGCAGTTTCTACCCTTTGGACTATTTCTGTTTGGTGCATGGGAGATGGGGGTTTTGAGTTAATTGTCTGTGAATTGGGACACTTTTTAGTATCATGATCAAAGGATTTATAATATATGCAGTATAGAAAAGTCTAGGAAGGGGGGTAGCCCAAGGACTTAGTAAGTCTCTCCCAACAAGTGTACTCACATACAACCTAAGTGACTCATACAAGAATATGGTTGTACAAATCTCCAAAATCATGGGCAAATACGATGGAACAACAGACTCTGTTGTTCAATTCATACAAATGTTTGAATAGAGATGTGAAGCCTTTGGAAATCCCAACTGCCCCACCAAGGTACATGCATTGAACCTATGCTTAGAGGGAAAAGCTAGTCATAAATGGTTTATCACATTGATGCCGGCAATCAAGACCAACTTCAGAACCTTGAAAACAGCCTTTATCCACAATTTTTCAAGACAACGTGATTGGTGGAGTGCAGAGAAAGAACTCCATTCAATTGAGCATAAACCAAATGAAACCATTAGAGATTTTATCCTTCAGATAAAGCTCTTGGACTCACAATGTGAGTCA
This sequence comes from Cibotium barometz, assembly GCF_041138505.1. Classification (NCBI taxonomy): domain Eukaryota; kingdom Viridiplantae; phylum Streptophyta; class Polypodiopsida; order Cyatheales; family Cibotiaceae; genus Cibotium; species Cibotium barometz. Next base: position 8,912,637 of record NC_141056.1, on the reverse strand, counting down.
TGGGAAAAATTAAATGATTTTCAATTGAAAAGATGTTTCATGATGGGCTTAAAGAAAAACAGCTTACACAACTTGATCATTGTATCCAATCCAGATCAGAGTTGTGAAGAAGCAATATGTTTAGATGACAACATGCTAGAAGATAATCATGCTACAAAATGTTCCTCATCTAAACCAAGTGAAGCAATGGCTAAAGAACGATCGATCTCGGGATTGTCATTCCTCGAATTCTATGTAGTCTTGCTTAAAAGCTTTTGATCGACATCTCTAAGAGAAGATAAGCTCCTTCAAAACCAACCATTCTTAATGCCTCAGTATGTCCAAGGTGTGGGCATCCAGGAAAGGGTTGATACCTATAGGATTTGTGGAGATGTTAGGTAAAGGACCAATGCCCGGTGGGATTAAAGTGACAAGGGGTGTAAAACTCGATGACACGCTTGTTATAGGCACATGGTCAATGGTATTTGGAGGTGCATTTGTTGCGGCATAAATCTCAATGGCTCGAAGATGTCAGCCATTGGATTCAGTACTTATGTGATTCCTGGCAATCCCTCTATTATTGCCATATCTGATTGCCTAATTTCTCCTTAATGAGCAAGCACACGTGGTTTTTTTTTTTGCTTTTTATATTTTCTCATAGCTCGTCAGCCTCAAGACACCTGTCGTTCTCTTCGTTGGGTCAAACGAGTGTCCATTCACCCTAATTAGCTTAGGCGTTATACGCACGTGAACGACCTCTTAGAGATAATGTTTTGAAAAAAGTGCATGCTAGTAACTTCCCAGATGGAAGAGGAGGTCCTAAAACCTATTTTCCATCACTGTCTCAAGACGAAAAAAAATTCGATAATTTTTCCCTGCTTCGCAGCATGTTTTTTAGGGTGTTCCAAAAGGAATTTTGAAAAACTATGTATGAGAGGGTTGTAGTATTTTTGGAGTACTACAACTTTATGAGTCGTTCATGATTTTGTCGTTTAGACCCTCAAAAAGTAGCCCGATTTTGGTTTGACATTGTTTTTGCGCCGTTTTTTTACGGTTTTTCATACTTTTCGGGCTATTTTACCTCGATTTTTGGGTCAAATTTTGCGGCTGCTGGTCGAAGGCTAAAATGATCGATTTTGACTTTGGACGGCCACGACCAAAATTCAAGAGCTTGATGTCAGCTTTCCGATAAGTCCTAGAGCACCTTCATCGGATTCATGGTTTAGGAGATACGAGCCTCTAAACAGGGGTGTTTTTTTTTTTTTGCCGATGGACCCCCTTTCACATCGTGAACTAGCAGGGTGCAGTTCACCGCGTGAAGCGGACTTCACTAATTTTATCAATTTTTTTTTCATGTCGTGAAATGTTAGTGTTTCACACCGTGAATCGGACTTCACTAATTTTATCAATTTTTTTTTTCATGTCGTGAAATGTTAGTGTTTCACACCGTGAATCGGACTTCACGAAAAAATTAAATTTGATTTTTTTTGCGGCGTGAATGAAGTCTTTCACGTTGTGAACTGGACTTCATGGAAAAATTAAATACGATTTTTTTTTTCAGCGTGGACTCCTAGGACATGAAGCCTTAGGCAATGAAAGTGTAGAAATGGTTAATGGTGTGAACCTTTTTTTCGATATTTTTTTTGGGCGGCGTGAACGAAGTCTTTCATGCTGTGAACTAGAATTCACAAAAAAATTAAATTCGATTTTTTCTTAGCACGGACTCCTAGGGCATGAAAGCTTAGGTCGTGAAAGTGTAGAAATGGTTCACGTGAACCTTTTTTTTGGGCGCGTGAATGAAGTCTTTCAAACCGGACTTCACGAAAAAATTAAATTCACAATTTTTTTTTGGAGTCTAGTGGGAAATACGAATTTTCTTTTTGGGGGGGATATTTTTTGAATTTAAAATTAAGGAGATATGGGCATTTTCCCAAAAAGGTAAGTGATAATAAAAAAAGTCAACCTTTTTATGATACCCCTTATACCCTTCATAAATGACCCCCAAAATGGACAATTTGACAACTCATGAGCATCTACTCATTGAATGCTCATTAGCCTTAATGAGTTATGCAAAAAAATGATTAAGAATTAATACTTTTACTAATCTTTTCCTCTTTTACACTAATCAAGGACTGTAATTAACTACTAATCTCTAATTAATTCACACAATTGAGCACATCATTGGATAGAGCAAGGGAATCCTAATCTATGTGCATTAATAAATGTGTAAATTCATCTAAAATAGGAGATTAATTAGACTCTTAATTTTGGTCTCCTCTTTTAAGGTAAAATTAAGGAAAGAGAGTCAAATTCCTCCAATTGATGTGATTAGGTGTTTTGATGCATCTAGATGCTCTCAAGTTACTCAAAAACACTAATTTCAACTACTCACATGATCAATTTAGACCCCAATTAACACATTTTCTAATTTTTGATCCCCTTGTACAAGATTAATCACCCTTAAAGACAAAAACCAGTCCATTAAGAGAAATTAGTCGAATTCAAGGGTTTTTTGATCGTTTTGAGAATTTTTTTGAAATATTACGCTACTCCTAATTCTTGCTAACACTCTAATGCAAACAATTTCAACAAAAAACACACAATTAAACTAAAATTAATGATCTTAGTTCTATGTTTAACACTAAAGAGAGCTAACATTTACTAAAAATTACATTCTATTGCATTGTTTGATGAAATGGATGCAAACTAAGCCTAATAAAACTATGTGCAAGCCCTAAGAACATGAAAAACAACAATAACAACAACAAAAACAACAAATTAAGCAAAAAAGCATTCTTTACAAACACAAAAAAGAGAGCTATTCTACACCAAATCACATACAAATCACCATCAAATCCACATCTTTTTCATGGGAAACCATTAATCAAGATAATAGGCAATGGATAATGTGTAGATTAGAGAAAAAATGATGGAAAAAGCCAAGGGATGGCTCTCCAGTAGTGGTACCGAAAATCTTATGGCTCACCCTGACCCCCCTTGCCAACAAGAGATTACCTGGTGAACCGCAACTGTCATGAGGATCTTTCTAATGGCCGAGCTTGTAACCCTTGAGGTCTCCAAGCTCTACAACTCCTTGAGAAGCAATTCCACCGCGCCTCCCGCGAGCGTTGTCACACCGCCGCGTTGCTCTACGGATACTTGTCCCTCCTCTCACCTCACTTCAATCACACGCACTCACTAGCATGCATTAGTTAGAGAGATTAGCAAGAGTAGGACTCAATTGCATAATGGGAGAGTGTGTTGTTCTATGAGAGATATTCACTCATATACATGGCCATAAGTGTTCACACTCACTTAATCAGTGGTGGCCGGCTAGGCACTTTAGGCTCATAAGAGGCCTAATGCTATTACAATGACTACTCTCATAATATATCCATGAAGTACATCACTTAGGACTTCATCCTAGCTTGCTACCACACGCTCTTGAAGCGGGAATCACCATAAATACTCTGTCACACCATTACGGGCGCCTGTCTAAGTTGTAGCTTTGGACACCATTGCTTCATATCTTGAAAGTATGACTCTTTGGTGTATCTACCGTGACTCCTTGATGTAAGATAATGGTGGTCTTTCTTGTTAATCCTAGGAATGGGTTAACAGTAATGGTTGGGTGGTTAAGCATGGTATGCTAAGCTAGGTTTTATTTAGCCGTTTTTGAAGTTTTTCTTCTTCTCTCTCACGTTTTTGCATGAAGTTAGTTTTTCATAGAGCTAGGTTTTGTTGCATGGAGGCCTGACACTTTCCTTCTTTCATGTACACAAGTTTTTGTTAGCTTGTTGATGTATCCAAAAGCCTATTTAAGAGGCTAAAAGGCTTAATGGAAGTACACTTGATTATGCTTTATTACGCTTGTCATTAGTGCACCATTTTCATCAAATTTTTCTTAGTACGTGTATTATGCTTAATCATTATACTTAATCCTCACTTTTATCCTCCATAATATTTCTAATCCTCTGAATTCCATTATGGTATCAAAGCTTAGGTTAGGATTAACATAGAGATTAGCAATGCCATTAGCAAACTGAGCCGTTTTTATCCCTTTTTCACTCCTTTGCACTAAAATTAACTCAAATATGAAGCTTTGAGACTTTCTACTGTAAACAAAAACATTACAACCCACTTGTCAACATCCTTGCGCTCGTCCACATCAAGGGGCTAGGCCCAATTTGAAGTGAAACGCCATAAAAAAGGCATAACTCGCAGCACTAAAATCATAACTTTGTCACTATATCTTAGAGAGAAGCCAAATCCTCTTACATGCTTTTATGCATGGTACAAGCTACCCACAAATCGAATCTTGGAGAAAGTTGTCAATTGTAGTAGCCGAACATTAACAAAAAACCAGTTAAGAAGAAATCATGAAATTTGTGCCTCCTCATGGAGAGGCACAAATTTCATGGAATCATGAAATCTACGCCCCCTCATGGAATGGAGCAAAACCCTCTTAGGGGAGTGTGATTTTTTGGAATGGAGCAAAACCCTCTTAGGGGAGTGTGATTTTTGGGGGAGTAGTATGCCACCAACTAAGCCAACAATCCATGGTTGGTAAGTTTGCATCAGCAACTTTGCCATTCATCCACCCACGATCTAATGTGTCTGTATTTTAAAAGTTCCTCTTTCTCACTCAATGCACAACGCCACTGAGACGACATAGTCGCTTGTTCTTTTCCTAAAAATTCTTAACTACATATTGTACTGTATAAAGAGAATGTGGGAAAGAGAGAGAGCTTGAGTTCCTTGCAAGCAAACATAAGAGAGTGCAAGACACAAGAGAGATGGATGACTGAATTTTCTTCTATCTTCTTCTCTTCTCTATACAATTTTCTAAATTCAAGAGAGTAAACAATAAGAAGAGTTTAATTAATCACTTGGTTAATCTTTCTAGGTTTAAGAAGGGTTGGAATGTAAAGAAGAGAAGGGGGTAGCCTTTTCATCAAAGGCATAGCATTTGAATTTAATTCAATCACCTGCAATTCATAAAAATCAAGAAAACCATAGATTTTTCATTAAACTTTGTAAACAAAGTAAGAAAACTAGCTAACATGGAGCTTGTAAGCTCTCCTTTGGCTTGAGGGATTGAGGGTTCTACTATTGTTTGAAGCAATAGTGGCCACCAATTCACTTTGGAGAGGATTAGGCCAAAAACAATTGAATTATTAAAAAAAATCAATGTAGATGGCTCAGGACAGGAGTAGAGTAACAGTGCATAAACACCATTAAGCTTTTACAAAGCTGGAGGCTTCTATTTATAGGAAAAAGTGAGCCTCTAACCAAGCAAACTGATTCTAAAATTTTTTCAGATCAGTTTGGTCAAATTTTGACCATTTTTGGGTCAGTTCAGCTTACTTTTTGGATCTAGTTTTGAAATAGGAGAGAGGAGAGATGAAAATGTCTCATTTTATTGATTAAAAATTGAGGGTAATGATGAGAAAAAGGTGCCTACTTCATGAGGGGAGATCCCCACACTAAGGTGTCAAAATTCAGTTTTTTAATTATTTTCTTTGGTCCTTAGTCCACTCTTTGTCTTATGTGAGCATTTACTCATTTTTGGGGGGTGGGTTTTCCTTTTATTCTTCAATTTATCTCCTCCCTACACTTGGATTGATCCTATTGGCCCATAGGAACCTTAATTGTACCATAATCCAAAAAATTTTAAAAATTTGGACCCTTAGGCTAAGGTCCTTTATACCTATTTTCAATTAATTCCAATTGCACATTGGAAAGTTCTTTTTGAATTTCTGTTTCAGAGGAAACTATTTTAGACACTAGGAGGATTTTTATATCCAAAAATATCTCAATTTTGAATTACCTCCCTCTAGACATTTTCTCTCTCCAGGCCAAAACAGGGTAAAACAGGATCTTTCTTTTATTTCAGAGGGGGGAATAATTATAAGATAAGAAGGGGAGGTTCTTACACCTGCACACCTCAAAAGCTGGAGGGAGGAATCTTACACGACCAACGGTGGGACTTGAACTCGGGTGGATCATGGCCTTTATAAGAGAGAGAGAGAGAGAGAGAGAGAGAGAGAGAGAGAGAGAGAGAGAGAGAGAGAAATTGAAGTTTAGGCTACATGGCACCCCTGTGTAGGTTTTATCATGTCTTGTGAGACATATCTTGAGACAATCCCTGAGGTAATTGCACTCTTAGAGGCTTCATACAATCATCTTCATGGTTAGAGAGATCCCCATCCCTCCACCATGCATTTTGTTACGTCATTGGAGAGCATGCTCGAGACTCTACATGCCCTTGATGATGTAGAGTCTTTGACAGCATGGTTAGAGGCCTAGCAAGGTGGATGTATGCATCATGGGTTGTCACATTGAGAGGTTTTGAGACTTCCATAGATCAGAGATAGGATGCTATAGCTTTTCATTCATGAGGATGCACGAGTGGTGACTATAGGGTCGCTTAAGGTGGCTTTTTGTGCACTCATGCAACTATGGTGGCCCACATTCTCCCATGATATGTTGCATACTATGGTGCCATGCCCCATCATCTCATGAGATTTTGAGATACTTTGAACGACAGCTCTATGCTGAGTTCGTTTCTATCATGATCATTGACCTGACATTGTGGCCACGGGATGGTGTAGGCCATCTTCAAGACCAAGACAGGACACCCAAGGAGTAGCTAGGCCACTCCCCCCACACTTCAAGCACCATGTGGGAAGGAGATGCTTCCTTTTGCCATAGAGCATGATCTTTTTGTACAAATTGGTCATCATCAAATATGTGATGCTACTGAGACCATTCTCACGACACGTGGTGGGTCTTTTCTTGGACTAGATCACTACCACAATATTCCCCCAATTTAACCCTTCTAGAGTAATCTTTTCATGATTTGTATTTATAGGTAGGGGAGTTATCCACCAAGATTTTATCTTGTTTGTGTAGGACCCCACACCAATATTAGCGATTAGCAAGGGTGTAGTTCCAATGCATTTTCAAGCTTCTACTTTAGATCAAACAATGAGCGACTTGGGGTGGTATCACGTTTCCCTATAGCCCCTAGCCATGTGAGTCCATTGTTTTGGTTAATTCCCCTTGCTCAAGAATGCTTTATTGTATTTGTCTTAAAATTGGCCACTTTCAATTTTCAGGATGGCAAGATAGATAAGCTTTATCGATAGGTTGCTCAACCTTCTTTCGAGTTACAAGAGCATAATAAGGAGTTGGAGCACTAGAGACAACTAGTTCGTGAGGTGGATATGGAGAGATGGATTGTGTACTATCACGCAGAGCACTATATGAGGGAGTGGTTGAGATGTAATGTGCCAACGTGTATACCCAGCATTGTGATATATCCCCTATAGCCAGACTCGAGACCACATGCGGCTAGCCAGATAGACTATTGTGGCATTTACCTTTGTGAGTTTGACACGTGGGGGTGGTACACATTAGGGTGCCACCACCACTGTTTCCATTTGTATTGCCTTGTCCACTCATTGGTGATGATTGACAAGTGTCTAACATGTTGCCATGGAATAGGCTTTGGTTTATATTATCTTTTGGGAATACTGTACCCTAGGTCAATAGTAGGTGATAGTAGATCTTCACACATGAAGACCGATTGGTAGCACCTGACCTTCATATTGGATATCATTGTTGTGGATGGATATGCTGCAGAGGATTTGTTAGACGACTTTGAGGTACTAGTCCATATGGATATGTCACTCAGCATCACAAAGAGCATGATGGGCTCACATAGACGAGTTTATTGAGAGGAGGCTAGAGAGGTGGCATTATACATGTCATGTAGAGCAGGGGAGTTTGGTGGACCCATTTCGCATCTACAACCAATGGTGGAGGTGACTACACAAGGATGTTTTGTTGCAAGGGTGTATGCTAACCTCCACTTATGGGAGGTGAGGCATTAATGTAGAGCCAACAAGGCTGCTAACCACCAGGAGCTTTCTAATGCCACTACTATCGCACGTGGTGAGTCATCATGCCACAACAAAGAAACCTTCCACATAGAGGACCATTGTAGAGTGGGTTGTATAGGAGCCGAGGAGGAGGTAGAGGGCACGCCATCTAGGAGCTTATTATCAGGTCCTCTTAGATGAGGATTATACATATATATATATATGACATACACTAGTTGTATCTAACATCATGTTATATATAGGACTATAACATATTGGCAGTTTGACCTTTTACAAGTTTGTATTTATCTTTGATGTCCTACTTAAATTGGATCTTTTTTGTAAATGGGACCCCTTGGGCCATAAGCAAAAAGACTGGGTTGTACCACACACCCATCACTGATGGTGGTGAAACTTAGCAAGGGGGGGAGGGCAACCCCATGGAACCACTTGCCAAGTTTTTCCCTCGAGATGGGTGTGATGCCCTACCCAAACCTACTCTTCTTCTTTTTTTTGGGCATACGGGAACCTCTTGGACCATATGCAAAAAAGAGCAAATTGCACCACACCACCCCATAGCCATTCGGCATTTGACTTAGGAAGTGGTGGGAGAGAAACACCATGGAGCCACTTGCCAAGTTTCACCCCCATTGGGACACCAGCGGATGGGTGTGATTTCCTCCCCAAACTAACTCTTTTTGGCATACGGGACCCCTTGGACTGTGTATGTAAAAAAGAACCAGTTGGACCACACTGCCACACACATCGACATCCGATGGGGGTGAGACTTGGCAAGTGGGGGGAGAGAAACCCCAAGGACACACTTGCCAAGTTTTAACCCCATCGGGCACCGAATGGGTGTGATGTCCTGGTCAAACTAGCTTTTTTTGCATACGGGACCCTTCCCAACCATATACAAAAAAGAGTAGGTTGCACCACACCGCACCTGTGTGGTGAGGGGAGAGAAACCCATGGACCCACTTATCAAGTTTCACCCCCATCAGATGTTGGATGTGTGTGATGTCCTACCCACACGCATACAGGACCCCTTGGGCCGTATGTGAAAAAGAGTGGGTTAAACCACCCTGTTGGCGTGTGATGGGAGTGAAACTTAGCAAGTTTGGAGAGAGTAAGTTTCACCCCCATCCGATGGATGTGATGTATTACCCAAAACCGCTCTTTTTTGCATAATATGAGACCCCTTGGGTCGTATGCAAAAAAGAGACCCCTTGGGTCGTATGCAAAAAATCGCTCTTTTTTGCATAATATGAGACCCCTTGGGTCGTATGCAAAAAAGAGTGGGTTAGACCACACCACCGCACCCATTCGGCATTTGGACCCAGTTGCCAAGTTTTACCCCTATTGGACACCGAATGGGTGTGATGTCCTACCCAAACCCACTCGTTTTTGTATACCAAACCCTCTTGGGCCATATCCAAAAAAGAGTGCGTTGCACCACACATCCGGCATCCCAATAGAGGTGAAACTTGGAAAATGGTTGGAGAGCAACCCCATAGACCCACTTGCCAAGTTTCACCCCTATTGGATGTTTGGATGTTGGATGTCCGACCCTCACTTGCTCTTTTTTTCATACGGGACCCCTTGGGTTATATGCAAAAAAGAGTGGGTTGGAACACACCACCAATATGGCATCCACAATAGGGGTGAAACTTGGCAAGTGGGGGGGAGGGCAACCCTTGGACTCACTCTCCAAGTTTCACCCCCATCAAACATTGTATAGGTGTGATGTCATGCCCAAACCACTTTTTTGCATACGGGACTCCTTGGGCCGTATGAAAAAAAGAGTGGGTTGGACCCCACCGCCACACCCATCCAGTGTCATTTGATGGGGGTAAAACTTTGAAAGTGGTGGGAGAACAATCCCATGGACCCACTTGCTAAGCTTCATCCCTATCAAATGAAAAATAGGTGGATGTCTTTCTTAAACCCGCTCTTTTTTATATACGGGACCCCTTGGGCCATATGCAAAAAAGAGCGGGTTACACCACACCCATCCAGCATCATCTGATGGGAGTAAAACTTAGCAAGTGGAGGGAGAGAATCCCCAGGACCCATGTGCCAAGTTTCACCTCGAACACCAGATAGGTGTGATGTCTTGCACAAATTGGGGCTTTTCTGCATACAGGACCCCTTGTGCTGTATAAAAAAAGAATGAGTTACACCACAGCACCACACCCGATGGGGATGAAACTTACTAAAAGTAGGGGAAGAGAAACCCTATGGACCTACTTGCCTAAAGATAATGGAAAGGAGAGGGAGAGCTTGGGTTCCTTATACAAGAAAACACACACATACACACACACAATAAGACATAAGAGAGAGATGGATGACTGATTCTTTATCTATCTTATTCTCCTCTCTACAACCATAAACATAAAGAGATACGAGTACATACTCTGAGGGAAAGTATCTCCTACTATAATGGTTCATAGTGTGAATCCAACTACATGAGCTGGTGCTATAACTATACCATAACTCAAGGGTCATCAATGTCCATATAGCACTAGTTGAGCTCGATATCTCAACACTCCCCCTCGATCTCAACTCCACACACTTCACTCTAAGAAGTAGCTTCTAAACCTATGGAGATTCTCTGTACCAAGTTTGTGAAGATGTTAGCCTATTGTTCCTCTCTACTGATATATACCAAATTTACATCACCTGCTCTAGAACCTTATCTCACACAATGCACCTCAATGTACTTCATCCTAGCATGATATACTAGGTTACTAGCTAACTTTATGCTATTCATGTTGTCACAATAAATGATAACTGCCCTATCCAATGGGCTCATCTATATCACTAAGTAGCTTCTGAAACCAAGCTATCTCACAATCTTCCACCATAACCATGCCCCTGTACTCTACCTCTATACTCGATAAGGAAACTATCAACTATTTCTTGCTCCTCCAACTCACAACAACACTCCCAAAAGAAAACATAAATCCACTGGTAGATATTATGTCTCTACAATACTACCAACCCAATCAACATCTGTGTACCCATGTAGTTGTATCTTTGTGCCAGCCTCATAGAAAAGTCCATAATCAGCTGTGGACTTTGTGTACCTGAGAATCCATCTAGCCACATCCAAGTGTGGCTTCCTGGGGGCTTGCATAAATTGACTCACAAGTCCAACAACATAGCTCAAGTATGGTCTAGTAAAGCTTTGTATTTTTCTCGAATGGTAGTGAAATAGGCTTACAACATAGCTCAAGTCTGGCCTAGTAATGCGCATGTACATAGTGGCGTCCTCCAAAAGCTCACATGTATCTATGGAAAGCTTTGTGTTCTACTCTAATGGCAGTGAAAAAGTCTTATAGTACCTCTATGCCCAAGAAATACCATAGCTCACCCAAATCCTTCATCTTAAACTTCTTCTTCAAAAGCCTCCTAACATCATATATGTTAGCATCATTGTAACCAGTGAAAAAGCCTCCTAACATCATGTATGTTAGCATTGTTGTCGCCGGTGATCATAAAGTCATCCACATAAATGACTAATAGCATGATCCCTCTACTATCGTTTTCACATAAAGTAAAAATCTACATTAGAGATATCTCAAATCTAATGGTAACAAGATACTCCCCAATCTTGTTTGACCATGCACTCAGTGCTAGCTTTGCATAACCTGCACATAAAGTCTAGGTGTGCATCACTCATGTAAACTTCTTGTTGAAAATCACCATGTAAGAATTCATTCTTTACATCCATCTGATGTAAAGACCAACCCTTAAATCACCATGTAAGAATGCATTCTTTACATCCATTTGATGTAAATACCAATCCTTCCCTGCTTTAGCCATAGTAATGAGAGCTCTCACGATTGCCATTCTCACCAAATAGGGTTGAATGTCTCGTCATAGTTAATGCCATAGGTATGTGCATAACCCTTGGCAACCAATCTTGAATTATACTTGCTGACTAATCCATTTGAGTTATCCTACACCCACAATTGCCTTCTTTTCCTTAGGTAAAGGTACTAACTTCCGTGTTGCATTTTCATCCAATGCTACGATCTCCTCATCATCATAACATCTTCCCATTTCTTATTTTCAAGTGCCTCCTCAAAATAAGTGGGCTTCAACTCCTATATTGCTTTAACCATGTAAGAATAATGATGGGCTATATATCTATCATATCTTAACATGCCACAATAGGGTATCTAACCCTTGTAGACCTGTATACACCTAGATCATTGCCAAGTTTCCTCTAAATATCACGAGGAGTAACCATTAATGGAATGCCAAGCTCATCACATCAAGGCTTTGTTCAGAGCCACTAAAGTCTTCATCCACATATGAGTGACCTTTTGACATATTAGGCAAAAAATGTTAATCTACCTTTTCCTTCCCTTTGCATGATATATGTGTGCTTACATCTCTCCTCAACCTACCTGACTATGGACTAACATGGATCCACTATTAGAGAACTGCTCTACATGTGGGGTAGCATCATTACTTTTGGCATCTACATCTTCTATTGACTTCCCTAGTGCATACTAGCTACTCATCTCATCAAAGATAATATCTTTGCTTAATGCATATCACGAGTGATAGGTTTATAATATCTATAACCTTTCTACTCCAAAGCATAACCAATAAAGATGCATTTCTTTGCCTTTGGATCCAACTTTGTTCTCACTTCATCGAGAACATGCACTTATGCAATACACCCAAAAACTTTCAAGTGATACACATTTGGTTTTATGCTTGTAAACTTCTGTTCATGTGTCATACCATGAATAGCTATAGTGGGGGTCACGTATTGTATTGGTTTTTCTAAAAATCATGAAAACTATAAAAACAAGGATCCATCGGTTGTGTTCATGACTTGCATTGCATTCCTAATCCTTGGCACAACCTTTTTGGATCATTTGGATAGGGAAATCACCCTCTGACCATCATTTTATCGACCCAGTTGTAAACACGTGAAAGTACAGGAAACAATTCACGACATGAACTACAATCTACTACTTCACGGCATGAAACACTTTCCATAATCAGCATTGGGAATCTCGAGATTACCTTACTAAAATTAGGGCATCTTATCTTGACACATCTGACACAACGAAACAAAAATAATCTTATCTCGAGAAATAAAACTCCATGACATGAACAATACTCTGTTTCATGGCATGAAGCATAGTATATATACTTCACGATGTGAACCATAACCTGCTACTTCACAACGTGAACTGTCATTTGCTAGTTCATGGATTAGCAGTTCACGAAATAACATTTCACGGTTTGCTAGTTCACGGATTAAGGGTTTTTAGACCAGCGATAAGAGAGTACCCTAATTGCACCATTGGAGTCTATCTAACTCAGATTAAGGTAATCCTAAGTTGAAAATTCAAAGCGTTAAACACAAATTATCGTGGTGTGAAACATAGTTCACGATGTGAACTGCAGTCTGCTACTTCACGACATGAACCATTGTTTGCTATTTCACGGAGATCTACTATGTCACGACCAGAAAAGACAATTCAGCAAAAAACCAAGTGAAATGGTTGGAGTAGTGATTGAGCCTATTGAAACACGTTATCATGCACTTGAGGTCTGAGAAACTCATTGGAGATGACCTTACCCCCGATGCCGGTGCATGAAATCACCCAGGTTCTTCCTATAAAAAAGTGTTGGCTCAGGACGCTCGGCGAACACTCAATTGAGTGTTTGTTTTGTGATTTTTTGTGGTTTTTGGGTTGTTTTTTGCCTCGATTTTCGGGTTGAATTTTGAGGCTACTGGTCGTAGGCTAAAATGATCGATTTTGACTTTGGAAGGCCAAGTCCAAAGTTAAAGAGCTCAATGTCAACTTTTCGCCGATGAGCCCTAGAGCGCCTTCATCGAATATACGGTTTAGGAGATACGGGCCTCCAAACAAGGGTGTTTTCCAAAGTCTTTTTTTTTTCTTTTTGTCGACGGACCCCTTTTCACATTGTGAACTAGCAAGGTGCAGTTCACGGCGTGAAGCAGATTTCACGAAAAAGTTAAATTCGACCTTTTTTTTTACCGCATGAACGAAGGGTCTCACACCGTGAACCCTTAGCATTTCACACCGTGAACCACGGACTTCAGAGAAAAGTTTTTTTTAAAAAAATTTTGCCACATGAACGAAGGGTCTCACACCGTGAACCCTTAGCGTTTCACGCCATAAAGCGGACTTCACGGAAAGGTTAAATTCGTTTTTTTTTTGCCACGTGAACGATATCCTGCTATGCAAAAGCTATCCATAGCGTATGAAGTCGTGGCCGGCTGTTCGAGCATAAAAGCGGTAGCGATTAAAGTGGTGACGATTGATTGTGCTGAACATACCCTCTCTACGTTTATGAATAGCCAACGTCGAAATTCTGTGAGTTCACAAACACAATTTTTGCATTGCATAGCTATGTTGCGCTTCCACTGTGTGCCATTGCAGGTCAGCAAAAACACAAAGATATGGCAAGTTTGTGCGTCTCTGCTGTGCCTAATGCTCCTCCCCCCTCATCTACACTACAAGGAGAGCCTAGCCATGAATTTTGCTGAGCTTTAGAGGGCCGAGAACTCCTGTATCCAGCCCTCGAATTCGGGGTACAATGGGCACAACAAGCTCACCCTCAGGATTGGATGCATAAGAAGTATAAGGGTAAGATTTGCAGGTACAATGCACGAAAGCGCCTATTCAAATGTATTTTTGATGGAGATGCCAACCGTGAACTCTTAGCATTTCATGCCATGAATAAAACGTCACATAAAAGTTAAATTCAATTTATGTTTTTGGCCGTGAACGAAGGGTCTCACACCGTGAACCCTTAACATTTTACATTGTGAACTTGACTTCGCAAAAAAGTTAAATTCGATTTTTTTTTGTTGGGCGCAGGCTCCTAGGGCGTGAAACCTTAGGCCGTGAAGTTGCAGAAATGGTTCACGGCGTGAACCATTTTTCAAAAAAAAAAGGTCTAGTGGGAAATACGAATTTTCTTTTTTTTTGAGTGGGGGGGAGGGGTATTTTTTGAATTTAAAATGAAGGAGATATGGGCATTTTCCCAAAAAGCTAAGTGGGAATAAAAAAAAGTCAACCTTTTATGACACCCCTTACACCCTTCATAAATGACCCCTAAAATGGACAATTTGACAACTCATGAGCATCTACTCATTGAATGCTTATTAGCCTTAATGGGTTATGTAAAAAACTAATTAAAAATTAATCCAAGATTAATTCTTTCACTAATCTCTTCCTCTTTTACACTAATCAAAGATTTTAATTAGCCACTAATCTCTAATTAATTCACACAATTGAGTACATCATTAGATAGAGCAAGGGAATGCTAATCTTTGTGCATCAACAAATGTGTAAATTAATCTAAAATATAAGATTAATTAGACTCTTAATTGTGGTCTCCTCTTTTAAAGGTGAAATTAAGCAGAGAGTCAAATTTTTCTAATTAATGAAGAAATTTATATAATTAAGTGTTTTGATGCATCTAGATGCTCTCAAAATACTCAAAAACACTAATTTTGACTACTCATATGATCAATTTAGATCCCAATTAGCACATTTTCTAAAGTTTTACCTCTTAAATAAGATTAATCACCCTTAATGACAAAAACCAATCCATTAAGAGAAATTAGTCAAATTCAAGTGTTTTTTTGTAGTTTAAAGAAATTTTTTAAAAGATTAAGCTACTCCTAATGCTTCCTAACACTCTAATGCAAACAATTTCAATAACAAACATACAATTAAGCTAAAATTAATGATTTTAGTTTTATGTTTAACACTAAAGAAAGATAACATTCACTAAAAATTTACATTTTATTGCATTGTTTGATGTAATGGATCCAAATTAAGCCTAATACAAACTATGTGCAAGCCCTAAGAACATGAAAAACCACAATAACAACAACAAAAACAACAAATTAAGCTAAAAATTAAACAAAAAGCATTCTTTACAAAAACAAAAAGAAAGCTATTCACATAAATCACCATGAAATCCACATCTTTATCATGGGAAACCATTAATCAAGATAATGGGCAATGGGTAATACGTAGATTAGAGAAAAAACGATGGAAAAAGCCAAAGGATGGCTCCCCGACGTAGCGGCGCCAAAAATGTTATGACTCACCCTAACCCCCCTTGAAACACATCCAACAAAAATGTTATGACTCACCCTAACCCCCCTTGAAACACATCCTTACTTGGTGAACCACAACTGTTTGTAAGGATCTTTCCAATGGCCGAGCTCGTAACACTTCAGGTCTCCAAGCTCTACACAACACCTTGAAAAGCAATTCCACCACGCCTCTCGCAAGCGTTGTCACACCGTCGCATTGCACTACGGGTACTCGTCCCTCCTCTCACCTCACTTCACTCACACACACTCACTAGCATGTATTAGGGAGAGAGATTAGCAAGAGGATTAGCAAGAGAAAGACTCAATTGTACAATGGGAGAGTATATTGTATTATGAGAGATATTACTTATATACATGGCCATAAGTGTTCACATTCACTTAAACTATGGCCGACCGGGCACTTTAGGCTCATAAGAGACCTAATACTCTTACAATGACGACTCTCATAATATATCCATGAAGTATATCACTTAGGACTTTATCCTAACTTGCTACCACACACTCTTGAAGCAGGATCGCCTATAAATACTCTGTCACACGATTACAGGCGCCCGTCCAAGTTGTAGCTTTGGACACTATTACTTCATATCTTCAATGTATGACCCTTTGGTGTATCTATGGTGACTCCTTGATGTAAGATAATGGCCGTAGATCTTGTTAACCCTAGAATTGGGTTAACGAAACCTCTCCCTCATTGGCTCTCTCCCCCTCTCATGCGCTCTCTCTCACTCCCTCTCACTAGCCACCCCCTCACCACCCTCACTCTCACTCCCTCGCCACCCACACCCTCACTCTCGCTCCCTCGCCACCCCCACTCCCTCTCCCCCATCACTCTCTCTCTCTCTCTCTCTCTCTCTCTCTCTCCTCTACTAGGTTTTTCTCCCTCCCTCTCCCTCACGAGCTTCAATTCATATTACTCTCTAGAATCTCTCAATAGTAATGGCTTCTTTATCTTTTCCTAGTTTGCCACTCTCATGGAGGGGTTGTGCGACAAATTTATGCCCTTGGTAGCTGTCACCTGTTACCTTCTCGTTGCGCACACACTTCAGAGAGTCTCTTGCACACCCACATGAGACGACTTCATGGTGGGCAAGCTATCTCAAAAGGCAATAGTTTCAAGTGCCCTTCTTTGGATGAATCAAACTATGGCTCACTTCAACCCTCAGGACACTCAAAAGTTCCAATAGCATTATTGTGAGTTTCTTGACTATTTTGTTAACGGTCAAGGTCCTATATTCTTAGTGAATGTCAAGGTAGACTATGTCAAGGCAACATACAGAGTGAATGTAAATTGTCAGCTACTACTTGCATTCAGGTTATCCGTCTTTATTTCTATTCGGAATTACAAGTAAGTCAATCAAAATATTTTTAGTATACTTGGGTTCATATTTTAAATTGATTTTGTTTTTGAAAAGTAAGCTAAGTGATTTTTTTTTTGTGAGGACTCGAGTTGATTGATGAAATGATATAAAATGAGATTTTCACCCTAGTTAATCATCTTAGATTGTGACCAAATTGTCCATAGTTAGCCTGCCCATCACATGGTAGAACTTGATTCCTTCCAGGGGCTAATTTAAACTTACGTCTGTGTGATTCCCAAGACCTAGGATTCGACTTGAGAATACCAGTGTTCATGTCTTTATCTCTGCATTACTTGAGTACTAGGACAAGATAATTCTTTTTTTTTGTAAGTATAAAAATTAGAATTGTTTATTATATATTATAGAAAGTGAATGTTCTTTTTAAAAAAAAGGTGATTTTCTTATACATGATTGTTTATTTTGATTTCATACCTAGATGGTTCACAACAAACATGGTCTCAAAGTGTGAATGATGATGATGATGAATTTGTAAACTAAGGGACTTCCCCCTAAGGTAACCATTTCAACGAGATCAGTTTGGGACAACCATTTCAATGTGATCTGTTGAGTGATCAGTTTGTAGCAATCAGGCACTCTCCACCCAAGGCAACCAACTCTAAGAATACTTAAAATAGAGATCGAGGCAACTGCTTTCGCGTTGGGTAACCCACCACGAGGTAGGGTGAGGGTTCTTTTTAGTGGTTACAAGCCTAAGCTGAAAATGTCTTCCATAGCAAGAAGAGGGTGAAGGGGACACTTCTCGTTCTCCTATGCGAGGCATTTTTTGTCATGACGATTATAATCTCTAGACTGTTTTGTGGCTCGGTGAACCAAGGGGTTGGAGATGGATGAAACTCCAGACGCCTTGGGTTTGAAATTATGGTTGTTCTTATGAATTTCTATCTACATGTGAAATGACTTGATTATAAAAGAATGTATTCATTAAGAATAAAGGAACCTATGCACAAGAATAAATACATGAATCGTATTGTAACTTGCATCAATGAAAACAATGTGCTTAGTATCTTAGGACAAACCTCATAAATGAATGGTCTAGTCATTGTCGTTGGGAAGTGGGTGGTCCGGTGGTCCCTATGAGTCGAGTATTTCCTCATATTAGACTAGAAACCGAAATGAGATATTTTGACATATTAGGTAGGACCCCCAACATGGTAGAGATTGCTTATAAATCGGATCGTCCCAGAAGAGGCACCAATGAGATAGCTCTCACAATGGGTTGGGATTGATCTTACTGAGTGGGGTGCCTCTCTACTATCCCTGGTGATGAGATGGGTGGGCATCTTACACCTTCCATAAGAGAAAAAGGGAGAGATAGAGGAATAGAGAGAGAGAGAGAGAGAGAGAGAGAGAGAGAGAGAGAGAGAGAGAGAGAGAGAATACATGGATTTGAGAGGGCGTTGAATTCGATACACAACAATCACTAAAAACCAATATATAATAAGATTACATAAAATATTTAATAATTTTTAAAATATTTATATTTTTTAAAATATACATTTACAATTAAAATAATAAATGCATGAAAGTTATGTATACATTTAATATTATATTCTCATTAAAAATGAATTTTGGATTCTCATAATGATAACGTCACTTATAATGATTGAAAGGATGTTTATATTATTTTAGGTAATACTATTTTATTTTATATATTTAATTTTTTTTAATTTCTTTACTTATATATTTGAAACCATTCTTTTAAACTTAAATTCATTTTCTATTCTTTACAATGCACTTCTAGGTCATATATCCTTACAAACAAAGATCTCATTATAATAAATATCCTTTTCCTCTTTTTTTAATTTGTGTATTTTTTATTAGGTTGTATAGTATCTTACAAATACAAATCTCCTTCTTCTCTTTCTTTTTTTGATTTGTGTTTTTATTTGTTGAAATGGAGAACATAACATTTCACATATTGTAGGGGGTTTAGAATGTGATCCTATTATTAGGACTCTGCAAGGGCGTTTTTTATATTTCTAAACCTGATGATTATGTTGAAATTTTATCTACTCTATCTGGGTTAAAGGTATTTGTAATCAAACCAAAGGAGGATAGTATAGATAATCTTATACCAATCCAATCAGGGAGACCCATTGGACAAGAACCATATTATATCTTTGATAAAGATATAACAACACAATACCTTGTGGTTCTATTAGTAGGGGAGTTGAGCAACAATACAATAAGCACACTAAGGCAATCGATTATTGATCTCACAATAGAAGAATCTTATACTTGCCCTATTAGAAGAGTGTGGTGAAATACTTACTATCTATGGATTCTCATGTAGGTGTTCTTTGCAAAATGATATTAGCCTGCACACTTATTGAAAAAGTGAATGAGATTACTTAAATTTACAATGGTAATGTGGCTTTTGAGTTACCTAAGGTACTTGATCCTTCATCCTCGCCAATGCAAGGAATGAAACAAGCATACTATGGGCATTTTTAGGTGAAACATATGGAGAGTCTTGTAAAGTTTCCCAGAATAGGTTTGTTTGAGTGCACTTATGCCTTATGTGAAAGCAGCACTACTACATGATGCTTATGTTTCGATGGCAAGTTCTAACACCTTAGTGTCATCAAAATTTTTGTCTGAATGTGGGTCTACATTTTCTTCTATAATATCGTCGGAATATTGGTCTAAAATATTTTCTATAATTTTGACTGAATGAGCAATAGAAACTGTGTTATAAATTTGTTTTTCCCCAATTTTTTCTCCACTAGTCTTTTTGTATCCAAATCAATGTATATATATATTATCACTTTTGGTATACATAAATATATATAAGCATATATGAAACCAACAAAAAGAGGAAAGTTGGGCACGTCATGAGAATATTTGCATGTTTACAAAATCATAGTTGATCATTATCAACTCTCTCATCTTCAAAAAGATCATTAACCTTGAAAAGATCTATTTCAAGAAAAATCTCTCCATCTTCGAATCATGTAGGACTAGAAGATACATCTATGTCAGCCTCTAAATCTTCTAGCTCTAGTCCTGGTTTCTCATTTGTTTCTAGCTCTTCGTCACTATCACCACCTCCCGTGTCTGAGGCATCTCTTGTGTCTAATTATTCGATCTATATTCCTTGCTCTTGTTATACTTCAATATGCAAAGTAACTTGCTCTTGTTGGTGGCATACACCAATCTCTACTTCATCTTCTATTATTTCCATGTCCTCATAAATTTGTTTACTGCGTGATGATACTTGGATTACAAACCACCATCGGATGATCTCTTGGGTCCTCCTTAAAGATCACTTGCTCACAATGCTCCGGTAGTACAAATGTGTCCTTTTGGTTTGTCCATATCTTTGTGGAGTCCACTTGAACTAATCTGAATTTGTCTCTTCATACAGTTGCATGTGCTCTTATTGTGACTACCTTTAACCACTTCATACGGTTGCGTGTGCTCTTATTTGTGACTACCTTGAACCCCTTCATACGGTTGCGTGTGCTCTTATTGTGACTACCTTGAACTACTTAACATCGAAGATAAACATATGAAACTTTCTAAACCCAACCTTGATATCTTGGATCTTGGATGGTTCCAAAGTAATTAAGCATGTTCACATCCGTATTTAGATCACTTACACTAGCCCTGCTTTCTTGCATGAAGTTTTCTTTAACTTCACAATCGAAGGTTGTTCTCTTATTGATCCCCATTCCACTCGAAAATGGCATCCATGTGACCATAGTGCTACAAATTTTTGGTACTAGAAGCAAATAACACATTGTCCGTTAGTTTGTGGAGAAGTTATAAACAATATTTGGAGAAAATGTGGACATGGCTTAGACCGAATGAAATCGCCTACACGGTAGTGATAACCATATGCAAGCTCCTCTTCCTCATCCGTATAATAACTTCACCGCCGCCACCACGAAGTTTTGCTTCTTGTAAGGTTTGTTGGAGCCATCTACTTAATGAAAAGTCTGGAAGTATGGCAAGTGATGGAGGGTATGGTTGGTGAGCCATAGTCTGACTCCTTCAAAAAGCTCAACAAGCTCGATTCCTTTAATTCTTGGCCTCTCCATACCGCTCAATCCACTTTTGCATACTCCCTAAGTTTAAGATGTAAAATTTATTGATCTTGTCTTGTAAGCCACATCCGCTGCTCTCTCCCTTGTACTTGCAACACTTCTCCAACTACCCTATCATCCTCCTCTGTTGACCATAGTTTAGGCATTTCATGGTCTGAGGTACTAAGAAATTATGTGATGCACACTAGGGATTCCTGCACAAGCCATCCCATTGCCATACTTCCCTCTAGGTGTTCTCTTTGATGGACAAACCCTTTTAGCTTCTTCATGAACCTATCTAAAAAGACATCCACCCTGCCACCTCATCCACAACATGACCTAGGAGATGCATGTGTATGGTTAATATATTGGTTAGGAGAAACTTATCCACCAATGTAACAGCTTCTATGGCATTTAAGAGGGCTACTTCCTCCTTTAATGAAATCCAGCGGACCACGGTGCCAATCTTGTATATTGTATCCCTTATGTTGTCGTGAGGAGGCAACCCTTTATGGCCATAGGCAAGACAAATTGCAAGTAACTTATGCCAATCGTGTGATTTCAAGGTGGAGAGCTTGCCATCCTTTGTAAACGCCCCACTGGGCAATATTTGATCCCTCAATGACCTGTCATATTGGCCACAATGATTAGAAAAGGTAAAATACATAGATAAAAATGGAAAGGGTGATAAGTACTTACGCAAAAAGTTTTGATACGCTAGTATCGAACTATCCAAATATTGATTGCAAGTTTAGCATTGCAAGGCGTGTGTACAAAATAGATATACGTGTCATTTCTTGCTCGAGATCCCCTACGTCATGTAGGGTGTCTATCATATCATCCATGTCTTGATCCAAAGACATCGGAGAGTCCACCATAGTTTCTTCTTCAACATGAGGCTGAGTAGTACTTGCTTGTGTCGTTGTCCATCTACTCCACTCAAATTGAAGGTCCAAGCAGTCGATCTGTTCATCATTTTGCGTAGACGCATATTCACAACAACAACTAAGACATTTAGATGCTCAACTGAAAATATACCATTCTTTTTTACATGGTTGTTGCAAATTCGCTGTTCGTCGAGAGATTTGGTACTTGCACCAATTGCAAGGGCATGAGATGACATGTTTGTAGCAGTGTTTTCGAGGTCCATGATTGATTTGGGAGGGGAGAATGGCCCAATTTGTGTTTTTTGGGAGGAGGGAATGGCCCAATTTGTGTTTTTTTGGGAGGGGGGAATGGCCCCTTATATAATAGGTGTCGGTCTAGTCAGCTAAAGTTTAAATTCAAATGGAAAAGGTGTCGGTCTAGTCAAATGGAAAAGGTGTCGGGACACGAAACACATTTGAATTTCAAAGGCCTTTTATTTATTTTGAATATAAAATCCCTCGTAATCTGTAATGATCGTAAAAAACGTCAAAAATTTCATCTAAAATACGTCAGAATATATGGATAACATTTATGGATATTATTTTCGATGTTGTTACTGATGTCTTTACCAACAGTATTTTAGATACATTTTCCCCAGTTATTTTTGACACATTTTGACGGCGTTAGAATTTTACAGCGTCGAAAACCTACATACTGGTTCGCTTTCTTATAGGTACTTGGAAGCTCTGTGGTGATGGAGGTGAGTTACACCTGCATCTCCCCCCCCTCACATTGTGATGGTTTAACTCACCCCCACACCCTTCCTTCTCCCCTCTGGGTTTCTACAGTCTGCTATTTTCCTCTTTCTACACTCATGTACAAATTGTTGCATGTAGGTCTAACCTAATTTTTTGGGAGTTTTTTGTAGGTGTCTTAGCTCATAACCATCTACTTTGATTCTTGCAAAGGTAAGCCCTTTTTAGCTCTCCTTAATCCTTGTTTATTTGCTTAATTTTGTCAAATCAATCCCTTTTTACCTCCCCCTAATCCTTGTTTATTTGCTTGATTTTGTCATGTAGGTACTCTATAGCTTTCCCCATCTGCTATTAAGAGGTAAGCCCTCTTATCTTATGCTTTTTTTTTCCTTATTTATTTTTGCAAATATATGGCTACATGGCCTTGGATGTTATGTTATAGGTACATATGCAAACCCTAAACCATGTCCATGCATGCGTGTATGTAGATCATGGACGAGGGATATAGCCCGGCAATGACCCTCGGCATTACCCCCCCAACCAACTGTCTTGCCTACTCCACATATTATGAGCCCCAACCAGTTTTTCTCTTTCATTGCACAAGCCACTCCCAAGCAACAAGCCATGGCACGAGCCTAATTCACCCAAGAGATGAGCCTACTGGCCCATCACAGCAAACCACGTGTACGGTCACACCCGTGCCATCCCTTACTCACACCCCTCCCTTAGGCCATTCCTCCAACCATAGTAGACGCTCACATTGCAATGGTGGTGGTGGTGGTGGTTGTAACCGTGGTTCCACGAATGCAATTACCCCGCCCCACTATGAGAGCGGCCACCCATAGATAGTGTGGCTGACTCCCCCATCTCATCACGTTGCTCTAGTCGGCGTTTTGGTAGTAGCCCTCTCCCCAATGCAAGTCAATATCTTTACGCGGTGCGGGAAGAGTGTGTAGTTCTTGATGACAAAAGATACAGAGTCACATAAGACAACTATGTGGCATAGTGTTCACCCACAACACTATGACCACATCCCCCCACCTCTCATTGGAGAAGAAAACTCGAATATGCAATCAAATCAAGAATGAGTTCAATCCAACCCCGAGTAATCAAATCAAGAATGAGTTCAATCAAGAATGAGTTCAATCCAACCCCGAGTAACGAGACGAGGAGGTACCAAATAGATGGATCTACGATCTCATGAGAGATTGTATGAAGCACAAGCAGGCCAATCTCAACCAAGCAATGAAAAAAGGGGGGAAAAAGCCTTGGCACATGGACTAAGATGATGCAGTGAGGAAGCACACTAATAACCCCCGACGGTACGCTCAATAAGAGGAAGCAGCGGTGAAGCAAATGGAGAGCGTAGGAAGCTCGCACCTTGCGAGCAGTGGATGGGACTCACTCTATGAATATTTTGTGTAAGTATCCATGATTCTTGTAGCCTCTCATGTGTATGTAAAGTGTATAGTTGTATGTTTTTATGTGTTGTTTACATGCATAAAGGAGAGGGTGATTAGATGCCAACCTACTGAGCTAGAGGAGCGTTATGCATTCAAGCATGGCACCTGTGCCTTACTTGAGCAAATTAAGCACGATGGCGAGAATGTGAATTGTATAGTTGTGGTTTTGGTACTTCGTACCTTTTGAATATATGTTATGAGCTTGTAGATCACTTTAGTTTGCAGAGGCTAATTTATGGGTATTACATTGTTTTTGTAGAGAGCAATACCTAAGCCCCCCCAGAGGAGACTAGCTCATGGATGGATACCACTTATTAACTTGCATCTACAAGCTTCTTTTTGCTTAGATATGTAGATGGGGTTGTATAGATCCATTTTGCACCCTTTTTGGGGTTGTATAATTTACTCTCCTATACGGCAACATTTATGTATGTAACAATTTTGTATAATGTTTGATATGCGGTCGGAAATTACTTATATCTTTGTATCAATGAATCTTTGTCTTAAATATTTAATCGTGTTAAATTCTTTATTTGAGACTAGTTGAAGCAAGGTCTCTATACATTTGGCATAATGGTGCATCCAGGTACACATCTACACCTAGATGCACCATTATGCCCCCCAAAAAAACTTGTATCAGTCTTTAATAGCGTCAAAAAAGATGTTGGAAACACCATCTAAAAAACAATCATTTTATGTGTCAAAAAAATCATCTAAAAAAGTGTCAGAATATCTATAATAACTAAACTATTTTTCGACTAGTTTTCAGACAAATGTAGAGACATTTATTTAGACATTTATTCCAATAGATATATAGACGGTATTTTCGATGGTTTATTAGATCGTTGTTTAGACGAGTATATCGACGATGATTCGATACCGACAGAACCCCCGACGTGCATATGGACGTTCTTGTATTTTCATTGAAATTCATTTTCGTCGAATTAAACATCAGAATTTAGGCGGCCCGTAGTGGTGCAGGACTATGAATAACACACCGAATAGAACATCATGGATTGGTAAGCTTTATACATTAGTTCAATTTCAATAAACATTGATTAATAAGAGTATTTATTGGGGCTTCAAATTTTTTAAATTATGTTTCCCTCGCTTGGCTTAACATTAAATGGATATGGCTCTCTTGCTTGTTTCTAGTGTAAGACCAGACCTATATACAAAAGCATGTGTGACGCTACAGTGTCTATTGTATGCCGCCTATGATTTACATATGAACAGACTGATGATATATCAAGGAGAACATTTTCATGAGATGCAAAGAGGCACATCAAGGCAAGCGTTGCAAAAGATAAGAATACTTGTGCAAGAGGCAATGTCGTAGGTTGCCACAAGTGGTCCAAGGAAGATTCAAATGGATATCATAAAACAACTAGTATTATTTGATGCAATTTTTGTTAGAAAAGCATATAAGGGATGCATCAAATATTAGCAACATGGAGTTATCACAGTTATTGGATTACCTACATCCTTGGTTCAATCTTAAAAGGTAAGTTTAACTCCGTATACATTTTAATTGCATGATTATGATTATCAACATGATTTTAAATAAATTTTTAAGTTGTCCCATTATTTTATAGATTTAGAAGTATGGTATGTGTTTTTAGAATCAATATGGAAGATGTAGAGTCTAGTATTCTAGATTTGAAGAGACAATGCGCATTTGAGTTTTTCCATGGTAGTCGTTTTTCAGGCCAAGCTTTGGATGAGTCCGAGAGGTGTTATGTATTTAAAATGTCAACCATAAGTCCTATATTAGGTTTAGACCTAGTGAACCGTATGAATCAAATAGGAGATGGTGATTTAAAAAAGGCTTGGGTTTGCTTTGATCATGTCAGGCTTATGCAAGCATGGACAACAATGGTTGTGCACATTATGGTCTTACAGAACTCCTAAATTTATTAACTTCTTTACAACTATTATACTTGTTATATAATGGCATGCAGCTTGCAAGAGCTTTTAACAATTGCTTCTCGTGAAATGAAAGAAGAAGACACAAATACACAAGTTTGATTCTGGGAGATAATCAATGATGTCGTGATACACAAAGGCTTTCCCAAAGTAGATTTTTATGGCTTTATGGTCGATGAGGCAAGAGCTAATTGGAGGAAAGTAAGGAAAATCTATAAAAAACGATGGACCATAAAATAAATTTAAAGGTCGTGACTTTTTCATTGGTCATGTATTTATGGTGGTTGATGAGGCAAGAGCTACTTAGAGGGCAGTAAGGGCAGTCTACAATAATGGACCAAAAAATAAATTGAAAGATCATTGAGTAGTCATGTCTTTATGGCCAATAAGGTAAGAGCTATTTGGAGGGCCGCAGTAAGGATAATCTATAACAATGGGCCAAAAAATAAATTGGAAGGTCGTGAGTGGTCATGTCTTTTTCATTGGGAACAAAGCTTAAATTTTCATACAGTTCAATATGTAGTCAAGAATTTTCAAGACGAGCACAAGTGACTTTCAGTGGCATTGTGCATTGAGTGAAGAACATGCACTTTTGAAATACAGGTACGTTAGATCATGGTGGATGAATGGAAAAGTCACTGATGGAAACTTATCAGCCATGGATTGCTAGCTTAGTTGATGGCATATAAGATGCCCCCATTGGAGGAAGCACCTTATAAAGGTAAGTTTAAAAATCTGGACATGTGCAGCATGATGGATTCTTTCCCATGGTCACCCTACATTTTTCACTATGTAGTAGTGATTCCTCGCTCTCAATTACAAACACTTCCATCTATCCGGCCTCAATGACCAAATGTTTGAAGACAGCATAGCTATATTCGAAATTGCCGAATCTACCCTCTTAGCCACCACATCCAGTATGCCACTTCTAAACCTTGTTGACCGATGGGCTACATCATTTTCTTCTTGGTGTAATCCCTTTTGTAGCATAAGTACTTTGGCCTCTAATGCTCGAATCTTATCTAAATTAAGGTTTGTACCTCTTCCAACTGGCTATACAATTGGGAGTCTTGTAGTTAATTGACATATAGTATTGAATATTATCCAAGTGTGATCCATGCTATCATTGCAAATCCACATGAACTAACGTCTTTGCCCTCCTGACCGCTCTCTCATACCATAGAAAGAAGGAGTTAGAACCTCGCCCACAATTTTTGATGTTCTTCTTACACTTGCCATCTTGACCACCTAACCATCCTTGGGGCAGGTGACCTTGCTATTTAGAGCTGCTAGATTATAGCCACATTGAGTTGTGTATATCATTCTCAAGAATTTCATGCGCTATATCTTGAGTTGCAAATCCTTATTCATTGTGTTAACCACCTTGTGTAGCTGTAGGAATAGAGGGTGGAAAGTTTAACCTCCTACCCTTTTTCTTATGTGGCTGGTTTTCTGTTACGTACTTAGGACGATGTGACGAGTTATCATCCTCAAGGTTTACAATTTGTTAGTTTTCGATGCTCGAGTAACTGTAATGTTATCATTAATATAGTTTGACTGTACATGCATTGGTGTGCCAGTCTCACTATTTCTCCCACCAATTTGCTAGTGGTTGATGGGCTTGGAGCTTTTGATGATCTAGCCTTCTCTATTAACTTTGTTATTATAGGGCCTCATCCATGATATTTGCCTTGCATGAAGGCATGATTCTTTCTAGATTGCAAGAGGGCATTAGTGAGATATGAAAGCAACATCATGTAAACTAATGGTTGCCTTGAAACCCTCTCCCCTACAAACCAACTTGCATGTTTTGTTTCAGCTAGATTGGTGGTTGGCATGTGTGAAAAAGTGGCATCATCCACATCCTTTAACAAAAGATTAACATATAAGGATCCAAAGTTTAAGCTCCATCCACATCCTATAACAAAAGATTAAGTTAACATATGAGAATCCAAAGTGTAAGCTCTATGTTTTAAAAATGGAAAAAGTAATACTAGGGTTGGGGCGGCTGGTAGATCATATTGTGCATGCAAGTACCTATATTTTATATATTTCCATATTTTTGAGTTAGATGCAAACCATGAATGTTTATACATCAACCCACTCTAAAAAAGGAGGACCTAATCAGAATGTTTAGTAGTAGGCAAACAATCTAAAAAGAAGCTCTTTTAGTTGGTATCTAAGTTAAATGATAATGATAACGAGAAGATTGTTTTTTTAGAATGCTTTCTCATAAATATACATGAGAAAGAGCTATATAGCATTAAACTCACATAAAATTATACAATGTCCTTGATATTGCTAGTATGTAATGTCCTTGATATCGTGTCACTATCAACTCTATGAAAGTATATATACTTTTCGCTATTTTATATCTTTCTAGGACAATCGATATGGTTGTATTACAATGCTTCAAATAATGGAAACGACAAAATGCATTTTTTTATGTTAATGTCAACGGTTGGAATATCTTCATTTTATATATTAACTTTTTTTATGTTAATGTCAAAAGTTGGAATATCTTCATTTTATATATTAACTTTTTTTATGTTGATGTCAACATCTTCGTTTTATATATTATCAATGGTTGGAATATATTTTCCTAAATATAGCATTTATGCATGCAATTGCTTTTCCTAAATATAGCATTTATCCATGCAATTACTTTTTTCTAACTTTAGTATTATCCATGAAAATCACTTTTTGCTTTTAGCATGTGCTATCTATATATATGGCCCCTGGCTCTCACTCTCACCCTCACTCCCATCCCTCATTGTCTCCCTCTCTCTCACTATCACTCTCACCCTCACTCCCATCCCTCATTGTCTCCCTCTCTCTCGCTATCATTCTCTTCATAATCTCCCTCCATCTTATTCTGTTTCTCTCTCTCATCTCACTATAATTCTCTCCCTCCCTTTTTCTCCCTCTTTCCTGCTCTCTCTCTCTCTCTCTCTCTCTCATCATTATCTACCTCACCCGCCCTCACTCTCACCCTCTCCCTCATTCTCTATCTTTCTCTGACTCTCATTATCCTTACCCTCACTCATCACGTCTTTATCAAAATGCCCCAAACTCTACTCTCAAGGATACCCTTGAAGCTGTGTGCAAGGATTTGCGCACAAGAAGTCGGGTAGAGATGTGAAAGAGCATCTCAAAATTATAATAAAGGCACACAATCTTTGGGACAAGCTTCTAGAGCAGATGAGCCCATCGAATCAAGAGATTTATATATGTGGAGTATGAAGATTGGAGCTACCATCCATACTTGGCAGAGTTACAGATATAGTGGTGAAGAAAATAAGGAGCCCCTCCAAGAGGAGCTCAAGAATATAGTAGCCCTTAAAAGCAGTTAGGTGTAGAGACCCTTCGAACTCTCTCCTATCAGCTTGCATCAGTATGTAGGTATGTCATGTTGTTTTTAGGAAACAGTCTAAAGGTTGATGTAATAACTTTTTGGAATAGAAATTGTATTTTAATTATAATTGTGGATGTTATTCACCTTGTCAATATTACATTGTTTTTAGGAAACAGTACGTAAGCTTAATGTAATATCTTTTCTAGAATAAAATTATCTTTTACCCATAATTGTCTATATTATTAACCTTATCAATTTTACATCGTTCACATGCAATCACGTGCAAAGGCATGCAACACTATGCAAATGCATGCAATCACGTGCAAAAGGCATGCAACACTATGCAAATGCATGCAAAGATTGTTAATTAAAGGTTATACCACATTAAATGACATGCACAAGGCTATGCAAGCGCATGCAAAAGATTAAAAAAGGGCAACAACAGTCATACAAGGACATGAAAGTGCATCCAAGGGATAATAAAGGGCAAGCAGTACCATGCAATGTAATGCAATGACATGCACATGTAATAATATGCAAATGCAATGCCATGCCATGCAATACAATGTAATGGCATATACATGCATTGACATGAAAAATGATAATAAAGGATAGGCAATGTCATGCAAATGCAAAAAAATACAAGCGCATACAATGTAATGTCATGCAAATGCAAAAAAAAATACAAGCGCATACAATGTAATATCATGCAAATGCAAAAAGATACAAGCGCATACAAAGAGTACTGACATGTAGAGGCATCATGCAATGCTATGCAATTACATGTAAAGTTGAGGTGAGAGAGAGAGAGAGAGAGAGAGAAGGTGAGAGAGAGAGACAGAGGGAGAGAGGGAGGGAGGTAGGGTTGAAGATGAGATGCGAGGTAATGAGAGATAATGACATGCTAGCATATGCAAAGGGACAATAAAAGCAAACATAGTACGAGAGGGAGAGAGAGAGAGAGATGGTAGACAAGGGGGGGAGAGAGAGAGAGAGAGAGAGAGAGAGAGTGAAGAGGAGGGAAGAAGGTGAGAGAGGGAGAGAGAGGGAGATGGAGGGTGGGTGGGTGTGAGGGAGTTAGCTATATGGATTGGGTTGTGGCTAGTAATGTTTAGGCTTTGATGCTAGTTTTGTGATGCCTTTGGCCTAAGGTAAAAAGCTCAAGGTCCTTTAATTGTGCTTAAAGTTGAAGCTAGCCCTAGCAGAGCTTTCCGTGGCCTCAGATAAGTGAATAATGATCAACTCTACTCAAATCTTAATAAACCGAGCTTTTTAAATTGAACACAACTGCTTTGATGTTGTGCTTTAAGACCTTGCAAGCTTGTTGTGCTATCTACCCTACTGGCTAGCATTGCTCGTCTCTTTTGGTAGCTTCTTGTTCTTACGTCTATTGCTGTTGTGTTAAAACCACAAAGTGACCTATTAAACCTTCCTGGGACACACACTCCCTCTATTTCTCACTATAGATAAATTCTAAAACCCTAACGAGAAATTAGTAAGAAAGATGAAAGGAGGAAGAGAGGTTCCTAACTCCTAACTTACACACTTAACCAGAAAAGCAAACCCTAAGTAGACAAGAGGTTACTCAATAACCTTCTAATGAGGCTCTAATACCAACTTAAAAGTTGGATCTACGGAGGCTCAATAACCTTCTAACGAGGCTCTGATACAAACTTAAAAGTTGGATCTATGAAGGCTCAAAACACTTAATCTTCCGCATGGTTGAAAGAGTAAAATCAAGATTAAGAATAAGCTTAACAATGGCACACTTTATTATGACAAAATCTCAGTAATCGAACTCTTAAAATGAGCCAAGGATTACATGATTTTATCGCTCTCAAGGAGCCCTCATCCACAAGAAACATATACCCTCAAGATGACACACTCTATCAAGACAATCTCATTAATCAAGCTCTGTTAACCCATGGCGGACATTGCGACATACTATATTTTACGTCATTAATTTAAATATTCTGAGTCATGGGCCGGGCTTGTCGGCACCATATGTTAAGGATGAAGGGATTGGGTGATCGCCGATGAGAGGCGCACCTTGGATATCAGTAGGATAAGGGTTAGGGTCGGCCGGCCATGTATGGGCGCCCAAGTGTGAACGGCCAAGTCACCTATATGAGTCAAATGTAACCCTAAAATCCTCATTCTCATGTGTTGTGAATAGAAGAGTGCTCTTGCCTTATCTCCTTGTTTTCCTTCTCCTGCGTGTGTGAGAGAGAGAGAGAGTGAGAGAGCGATCGAGCGCACTGTGTAGCGGCACGGCGAGGCGGCGGAGAGGCGGTAGAGCGGCGACGGCGGCTCCTCCTTCACGGCTGCGACGCGGGAATCCTTCAAGGCAGCAGTTAAGCGGTGAGTGACACACCCTTTGGCATTCTGTTTGAGCTTCCTTCCCTGGTTGTATGCTTGTAGCCATTCGTGGCTCGCATACGGTGTCTGGCAAGTCCCCAGCTACGACCTGTGCGGCAAAAGCGCACATTTTTGGCGCCGCTGCCGGGGAGTTGCCCTGCACCAAGCTCCAGTTTGCAGCTCGGCTGCTGCTGCGTGAAGTTTAATTTACACTACTGTAGGAAAGGCGTCTGTGTTGCTGTTGTGGTGTTTCTGTGGTTTTCAATCTCTGTTTCTGCAAGTTATCTTCTGCATTTCTGTTATCTGGTTTCTGCGTGTGAGAGGGATTTCTGAATCCCCAGATCTGTGCTATGTGTGCGAACTGCGCCGCGGCCAAGGTTGAACCGTAAGGAAACCCTAGAAAACCTACCCCACAAAAAAAAAATAGAAAATAAAAAATAAGAAAATTATAAAAAAGAAAAAAGAAAAAATTAAATTTTATTTTCAAAGAAAGAACCAAACGTGTGGAGAGGAAAGCTTTTCTAATTGGAGAAAAAAAATTTGAAAAGAAAGAACCCCAATTGACCCACGACCCACGACCCCGGCCCCGGCCTCGGTCTCAGTCTTTTGATATATATATATAGGAGAGTGAGCCTCCATAGCTTTCTCTCAAGTGAGAGCTTATGGGAAGTCGTGCCCTATATGTAGCCCACTCCCCAAGGAGTAAAGTGAGTATGTGGGATAAAGCCCTCACCCTTTCCTCCACAAGCAAATAGGCATTTGCCCCTTTCCCCCAAAGGAAACGGACTGTTTTGAGGACTACAAGAGCTCTGGATAGGCAAACACGGTGCTGTAAAGCACACTAGGACCCTTTAAACGATACGCTCGTTTCGAGCTATCACACGCCCTAGTCCAAGTTCGACCGTAAGTAAGGGGGTCAAAAACGGGTTAAAAACAACACAAAAACAAGTAAAAACGGGGTGCGAAACACCTAAGAAACCACTTGTGTGAGTTTCAAGGGTAGTTACCAACGTACGTAGGGTACCCACGTCACATGCATCTACGCTCTGGTCGGGTGCTAGAGCCTGAACCACTAGAAAGCGTTTCAGTCTACGCAGGCTCACACCATCCCTCCACGTTGGCATCTTGGCCTTCGGCTGGAACCCAAGGGAGTGCAACCCAAGATCCACGAATAGTGGATAGTGACTCGTCCTCTGACTCAGAAGCCATGGAAGGACACCCTACCAAGAACCCTGAGGAGACAAGCCAAAACATGCCAGTGTGGGCCCCACAGCCCGGATCTAGCATGTTTAGTCGTTTAATAGAGACCTTTAGTAGAGCTACACGCTCTGAGCATGCGACAAGCGAAGTAAATGAGGAAGGAGGGGTAGTAGATTCGCCATTCACATCTTATGTGGACCCTACCCTCCCAAAGAGTGTCCATGTGGATATTCTACCCACTTCGTTTAATGAGGGCCCTACTGAGCTAC
This sequence comes from Cibotium barometz, assembly GCF_041138505.1. Taxonomy (NCBI): domain Eukaryota; kingdom Viridiplantae; phylum Streptophyta; class Polypodiopsida; order Cyatheales; family Cibotiaceae; genus Cibotium; species Cibotium barometz. The sequence continues at coordinate 8,879,035 of NC_141056.1, read as the reverse complement.
CACATTCCGATGCTCTTCCTAAAGTAGAGGTCCCTAGAAGCCAATCCATAAGAAGTGACATTGCGTCCACTTCAAGAGAACCGTTTGGCACACCAAGTCTAGATGGGATATTTCTCAATGAAAATTGGGAATATGATCTACACACAGAGACTCTAACGGACCTATACACGGGTTACACATACCATGTAGGTTGGTTAGAAGTCCTACGATCTACATCTAGCGCCACTAATCTAGAGGAGCAACAACACATGATATGTGAGGTGATTCATAGAATTATCCAAATTGAGAGGCAAAATAGGGGAGTGGACCTAGTTTCCACTGGCCCTATGAGGTTTTTGGATACGGGCAAGGCCAAACAACCAACCCTATCACAATTGGAGACTCCCTCGGTGAGTCCCATAGACCCTTCATATGTTGTTTCGCCTGGAGTCTCAATGCAGGTTGAGCCCACGAGTAGTAACTTTAGTTTTCCAACCTTGGCTCAACTTTCCATTAAGGAATCCGCAATGCCTACCCCAATGATGAGCATGACAGAAAGCGCACCTGTTACCACTGTAGTTAGTACGACACCACTACCTAGTGGAACAGTACCTACAACAGTGCGTGGCAGTGCCTATCGGCCTTATGTACCTATTGCTACTCATGCTCATGTAGCTCCTACGCCTCCTAGTATGCCGATGGCGTATGCTCCAAGACTGCCTTATCACCACCCTTATCCAAGAGGAGCTAGGCCTAGCCACATATCATATCCTACGTCATTTGCCAACCTACTCAGACCAACGCCAACTCCTATCAGCCAGGCTATCCCAGAAGTGCCTCCACCAACTATGCCTGCTCACTTAGGTGATCTCGCAGCATTTGCTCAGACGATCGGACGATCCATTGCGGAAAACATGCGGGGCATGCCTGAGAGAGAACCTAGAAGCAAGGCAGTACAAGTGGCTAAGCTCACTCAAAACTTCAGTGGTAACGAGGATGTTAGGAAGCACATTGAAGTCTTTGAACACGTGTGTGATTCCTTGGAAGAGCACAATGAGCTCCATAAGTGTAAAGCCTTAGGCTTAACCTTAAGTGGGAAGGCCGGAGATTGGTATCGAACCTTAAGGGTTGAAGAGCGCACTCACTACCCCACTCTCAAGAGATTGTTCTTGAAAGAATACATACGCGAGGGTGTGCTTTGGGGGGTAGCATCTCAACTCCAAAAAGCTGAACGCGAGGAAGGGGAGTCAGTGAGAGACTTTATAAGTCGATTGAAGCATCTAAATTCTCGCTGCACTCCCGATGAACGCTTCAATAACAACCAACTCCTCGATAGATTCATCCGAGGATTGCGCCACGAGGACATTTACAATGGCTTAGTCATTAGAGGTCTTACAACGTGGGAAGCAGTCACTGCCAATGCAATCCAGTTAGAAGACAACTTGATGATTGCAGGTAAAAAGGTGTCTTCAGAAACAAAATCCGTTAGTTCGCAAGTATCTGGGCACGAGCCAATGACGGTAAAACCAATTACCAAGGAGCCCAAGATATCTGAAATGTCTGTGACCGACCTTACTAAGGCTCTCCAAGAATACTTCAGGGGTAATCGAGCTCCTCAGAATAGCCATATGTACCCAAGGAGAGAGCAACAATGGTGTTCGGTGTGCTTAGGACCACATAGCACGAGTGAATGTCCCACATTCAGAGTCAAATTCAATGGGAATTGCAATGCATGTGGTAAGTATGGCCATCAATCTAAAGATTGCCTAACACTTAAGCGAATGTTGGCAAACCAGGCACCACTAGCTTGGCCAAACACACCTCAAGTACCCGCGCTAATGCCTGCACAACCTATCGAGCAACCATCACAGCACATAGTTCCAAGGAATCCGAATGTAGTCCAGTCTGTGCCATTACCACCGCCAGTGCTAGGACCACAACCTCCACATCCAAGGATTACCCCTGTAAACCAGATGGGTTGTGAGTCACATAGTGCATGTGGGGATTATGAAGAGGAGATAGACCCCACTGCTCCATACGGGATTGATACGTTTGAAATGATTCCCCAGTACTACATGGAGGATCATTTCGGGCAAGTTAAGCCTGTATATCAAGCGGCTGCTCTCGCCACAAGAGGGCAAAACCTTAATACCTTGGCGAGGAGACCACCTCTTCAATGTTACGAGTGTGGTGGACCGCATCGTATAGCGGAGTGCCCTAATAGGCTACAGAAGATCGCTACTCAGATGCAACCAAATCAAGGGAGCACATCAGGAATGCCGGTACTTACATGTAATCGTTGTGGCATAGATCATTTGATCGCTCAATGTCCACATAATCCTAATGCACCCAAGATTACGCCATTGAATTTGGTTGAGGTCACCAACCAAGCACGAGGAACCACACCCATTGTACCCGTGAATGTAGTTACACGGTCAATGCTTCAAAATCAAAACTACATTCTTGAAGAGAGGGATACTGCATCAATCGCTCAGGCGAAGAAAAAGAAAACACGGCGAAAGAGATCGCTTAATGCCACAAGCTCCAAGCCCAGTTCAAAGACTAACATAGGGACAGGAGACGACCCCGTGTATATGAATGATCCTGAAGACGATTCTGATTCAATAGAAACCATGGGGACCAAAGCCACTACCTTAAGGGAGGAACCCACACGGGAGCTCAATGAAAGGGAATCAAGCGAGTACATAAATAAGGGAAAACAGAAGGAAACTTCCTCGGCCCCACAACCAAGTCAGTTAATGCCCTCTCGACCACCCAAACTGACTGAGACTCCCCAAGACAAGCCACGTGGGCCAAAAACCCTCAAGAAAAAGATTGGAACTTACCCAAACCCAGTTGAGGAGATTGAACAAGTACAACACTTAAGGGGTTTGGTGGAAGAAACACAAAGAGAACTAGAGCCAAACCCGAGAAAAGTCAAAATTTCAGACACAGTGTTTCCTACGCAAGTTCAGCCTCACCGGAACCATAAACCGTTAGTTATACCGAGTATCATTCGGGAAGAAAGTGAGGATAGGACATCTGGAAGTGGGCAACCACCCTTCTTGCTGGAAAGAATGTTTAATGAGGGAATGCCTGACCCCATCGAAGAGGAAGTGATTCCATCTTCACCAGTCCCTAGTCAAGGGGCGATGTCTCGAAAAGTACCGTTGAATGTGTCTAAGCTAATGGATTTCATGTCCTCTGAGATCAGAACCACGATCATATCCAAATTATACGGAGATCCTGAGCTATTCTTAGCTCTTCGGGCATTTCTCAATGGAGAACTAAAGGCGGGGCTACCACAATTTGCAAATATGGATAGACCTGACACGCTTCAAGATGAAGGGGAGCATTGGGATCTACAACCCAACTTTGATGAAGATTCGGTCATGGAAATACCTGTGAACAAGTTGGGACAGTACTTTGAAGGTGACGAATCTAATGCCACCCTCCCCATTACTACCAAGGGATTAACTCTAAAGGGAATCCTTGATGGTGGTGCTGGAGTGAGCATTGTGACTAAAAACTGTTGGGAATCTATGGGAAGGCCTCACCTCGAAGTCACAAACATAGTGGTTAAGATGGCAAACGGAACCATAGCTAAACCTATTGGGATGTTAAGGGACCTTAAGATCAAGGTCCTAGGATACAAGGTAAAACATACCTTCATTGTAATGGATTTCTCCAAGCATCCTATGTCATATCAAATGATCTTAGGACGTCCTTTCATGAGGGAAGCACAAATGGTACATGACTGGTCGAAAAACCATGTCTACCTACAATTCCAGGACTCTGTCATTCGAGTTGATCTTGAGAATGGTCGTGCACATCCTTTAGGAAGCAAGGTTATCATCGATAATCGATCGGATACCACTGTTCACTCTGCCCCATTAAGGTATTGCTATACATGCAAAAAAGAGACTGATGATGGGAAAGATTCTCCTTATATGGATGTCCTACCGGGTATGACTGAGTCGGATAACGTGGATTGGGTACACCTAGCGGCAACCATAGACACATGGGGAAATAGAGGCACAAGTTGGGTAACACCTGAAGGGCAAGATATGCCACCGTTAGTGCCAATAAACATGATAGGTGTTATGCACTTGACTCCTGATGGCGAGAACGTGGCAAACTCCACCGACACTGAAAGTAACGAAGACTCTGACCCATGTAACTCTGAGTATGAATCTCAAGAAGAAACTGACCCTGAGCTTGATGGGAAAAATGAATCAAATATTCACCCAAATGTGGAAGCAAGGTGCTCAAGGCCTAGGACAGTGGCCTCCTGCAGTTCATCCGAAAGTGAAGATCGACCAAGTGAGTCCGAATCTGATAGAAACAAAAATCAAAAACTTGGTAAGAAGAAAACGAGACATAAGCGCCAACGCTATCGAGCTAATGTACGCACTGCAATAAACAAGGAAAGATCCACTGCAGAATGGCTCAGTTATGTAGGAGCCATTGATGCTCATCGAAAGATAGCTAATAATTGGGGACAATATCTCCAAAGTGTCATGTGGTGTATTCCGCAACCTCATGACGTCGCCCAATTAGAAATCAAAGAGAAGCCAAAACTAAGTCGTACCGCAAGAAGGCGGCAAAACCAAGAGTTGGCTCAGCAACAAAAGGACGCGGAATTGAAAGAAAAAAGCCTGGCACAACAAGAACCAGTAGACTTACACCCCGCACCCGAGCATTTCAAATCATTCACCACAGGGGAACGTAAAGTGGTCTACACAAAAGCCCAACGAACGCCTACCAATGGGAGTAGCGGTGTCTACGATGGCCCTGCGGTAGTTAAGGAGATAGACTTAGCAGATCCGGGTGAGGAGTCTAAACCAGTTTATATTGCTCAAGACCTCACCAAGGCGGAAGAAGCTGCACTTACGAAGCTTCTTAAAGAATTCAAGGACATATTTGCTTGGACATATCATGATATGAAGGGTGTTCCACCCTCAGTGGTGCAGCACACGATTCCAATGATTAGCACTGCTAAACCAGTCCAGCAACGTCCCTACCCAATGAATCCTAAGTACGCAAAGATTGTACAAGAGGAAATTGAAAAGCTGGTAAAATGTGGATTCATATATCCTATTGAGCACTCAGAATGGGTTTCTCCGATAGTCATCGTACCAAAGAAGAATGGGAAACTCAGAGTGTGCGTTGATCTCAAAAAGGTTAATGCAGCCACCAGAAGGGATCATTACCCCTTGCCGTATTCTGAACATGTGCTTGAAAGAGTGGCCGGCAAGGAGGCATATAGCTTTTTAGATGGGTACTCGGGTTACAATCAGATCACAATTGCAGTCGAGGACCAAGCTAAAACAGCATTTATCACGGAGTTTGGAGTGTTTGCCTTTCGCGTCATGGCTTTTGGCTTGACCAATGCACCTGCAACATTCCAACGATTGATAAACACGGCCTTTAAGGAATATCTAAGGGACTTCTGTGAAGCTTTCTTAGATGATCTTTGTGTTCATTCCTCTTGGGACGAGCACTTGATGTGTTTACGAAAAATATTTGAAAGGTGTAGATTATATCGCATCTCATTGAATCCTTTCAAATGCCAATTCTGGGTTAAACACGGAGTTATCTTAGGGCATATAGTGTCCAAAAATGGGATTTCCACTGACGAGAGTAAAATCAAGGTCATTCTGGAATTACCCCCACCCACCAACTACAAGGGAGTCCAACGCTTTATGGGCCACGTTGGTTATTATCGAAGATTTATTCTCTTCTTCGCCGAGATAGCTCGACCATTGTATAAGCTTCTCATCGAGTTTATTTGGACCGAAGAATGTGACCGTGCCTATGAGCTATTAAAGAAGGCCTTGGCGAGTGCTCCAATCTTGAGAATGCCTAACTGGGATTTACTCTTCCATGTGCATATTGATGCATCAAACTTTGCTATTGGGTGTGTGTTAACTCAACCTGGAGAACACAAGCTAGACTACCCCATTAGCTTTGCCAGTCGCCAGTTGAACGATGCTGAGATGAACTACACCACTACGGAGCGAGAAGGGTTGGCAATGATATATGCAGTAAGGAAATTTCGTTATTACCTCCTTGCCACCAAGTTTGTTTTCTATGTGGATCATCAAGCATTGTTGTATCTGGTAAACAAACCATGCTCCACAGGAAGAATCACACGATGGCTATTGATTCTTCTTGAGTTTGATTTCACGGTTGTTGTGAGACCTGGCAAGAAACATGTTATGGCTGATCATTTGTCTCGCATACCTAATGGTGAGGCTCCTACGGGGGTTGATGATGACTTACCTGACACTTCCCTGTTCATGGTGGAGACAATGCCTGAATGGAGTGAGAAAATTGTTAACTTTTTGGTTAATGGCTTTCCACCCAAGGAGCTTCGTAAAGATCTAGCTCGGAAGCTGATCAAAGAATGCGAACCCTATTGCCTGATAGCCGGGACTCTTTATAAAAGAGGAAAGGATGACGTTCTTAGGCGTTGTGCCCGAGAGGATGAGTATCTATACATTTTACAAGAGGCACATATGGGCGTAGCCGGTGGTCACTTCTCAGGAGACTTAACTGCGCGAAAGATCTTACAATCAGGGTATTGGTGGCCCACTATGTTCCAAGATGCATCACTCTTTGTGAAGGGTTGCGATGAATGCCAACGATATAAGAAACCCCAGAGGAAAGATCAGATGCCCCTACATCCAATCAAAGTAAACCAACCATTTGAAAAGTGGGGTTTAGACTTCGTAGGTCCAATTAGCCCAGCGGCCCGAAACACACAATCTCGCTATATTATTGTGGCCACTGACTATATGACCAAATGGGCTGAAGCGAAAGCGACACGTAAGGCAGATGCGAGGACAACAGCCAAGTTCCTCTTTGAAAATATAATCACACGCTTCGGTTGTCCTTTTGAACTTGTGAGCGACAATGGAACGCATTTTATAAATGACGTGATTAAGGAGCTCACAACAAATTTCATGATATCCCATCACAAATCTACTCCTTATTATCCGCAAGCGAATGGCTAAGCCGAGAGTACAAACAAGACATTAATCTCTGTTTTGACAAAGACAGTTGAAGCTCATCGCACGGATTGGGATCTAAAGCTTACGACAGCTTTATGGGCCTATCGTACTGCGTACAAAGTGGCTATTAATTGCACACCATTCAAAATGGTATATGGCCAAGAAGCAGTCATGCCGTGGGAATTTGTCATTCTAAGTCTTCGTGTTGCTACTCAAGAGGGTTGGGATGGTAATCCCTTAGCAGAACGTCTGTATATCCTTGAGCGGCTAAATGAAGAAAGACAATTGGCTGTATACAATGCCCTTGTGGAGAAGGATAGGAGGAAAAAATGGTTTGATCGCCATCTAAAGGACAAGGACATCAAGGTGGGGGATAAAGTCCTGATGTATGGAGTGCGAAACAAAAAGAAGAAGCTCAAATATGCTGGTAAGGGACCATATAGAGTATGTGAAATTACCCCGCAAGGTACCATCAGAGTGGAGACTCTCGACGGAGTTGAAACCATTGGATTCCTTAATGGGAGTAAATTCAAAAGATACTATGACCCCCTGAGCCAGGAGGAGTTACACGCAATCCATCAAAAGAAGGCAGCTAAAGAACAGGCTGAGCTTAAAAAGATACAAGCAAGAGTCGAAGCCAAAGAACGTCAACAGCGTGCTAGGCGACAACGAGAAGCCAACTTGGGAATTACGCAAGTATTTTTCGAGGAAGCAGAGGAGGATGCACTGGAATCTGACCCACCTCTAAGATACCCAATTGAGTTACAGAGTCCTTACGGGGAGGTGCTGTATAATGCATTATTGGATACGGGAGCTCAACATAATTTGCTATCATATGGCGTGTGGTGTCAACTGGGAAAACCACCTTTAACCAAGAGTTCTATCCAAGTTCAAGGAATCAACAAGAAGAAAACCCCTGTATCAGGAATTCTGCACACTCCGGTTGCCTATGACAAGGGAACCATAATTCAAAGCTTTTTGGTTATGCCTACTGGTACCATGGGAGAGACTGTAATCTTAGGGCGCAAATGGATGATGGCCACCAAGTGCAATATCGATTGGGCAACCAGACAAGTCACAACGCAAGAACCAACACTAGGTCTGACCGCTCAAAATCCCGCACCTAAGTCATCCACTCAAATATTAGGTAACGAAAAATCACAAAGTCCAGTGGCAAAACCATCTTTGATTGTTGGCCACCCCTCTAACGCTTCAATGCCAAGAGTGGAAACAGGCAAGGTGGTCCCTAAAGCTTCACTTACTATGCCAAAGAGTACATACAAATGGGTCCCCAAAGCTTCGTTAACAGCTACTTCCCCTGCTCAATCTCGTTCAGCCACCAAGAAGCCTCGTAAAAGGAAAGTAGCTACCCACCCGAGAAAGGGCAATGTAACATTGCAGTGGATCCCTAAAAAATTATTAGTAGCCCAAGGGTACTACGAGGGGAATGACCAGATTTGGGTTCCTAAACATAAGGTGAATCCCTCTACATCACCTATAAAACCTTGCAAACCAATTGTTGCCACCCCAATGACAATTCAAGACCGTGGTAAGGGAAAGGTAACAGAGTGCTCCGCACCACTTCCAGAGTTAGTTTGGATTCCCAAACGATATCGATCATTACCACCTAGCTCAGGAAGGGGGGAGCCACATGAAGCTTCTAGCTCCTCATGCCAGGCACACAATCATATAGAAGTTTCTACATGCTCTACACCTACTCTTGTCAACACCCAACAAAAAACCGATGAGTCTACGTCTCCCCTTGTAATAGTATCGTCGGAAACCATTTCCTCCATTCGTCAATGGGAGCGTACACTACCATCTCTACAATTGGATGTGGCCACAAGGGTCATAAAAAGCTATTTGCCCACATCACAACCTATGACCCGCTGGACAAATTGGTTCCAAGAGGCTGCAACATCATTGCAAATAATATGATCTACCCAAGGAAAGGGGGAGCATGTACTCACGCTCGACATTCTAATGCTTCCTCCTTAACCTTCTCCCCTGACCATGTAATTGCCAAATTCAAGGGGATGTATATATATAGCTTCATACATAAACAAAACAAAGAAAACAAAATAAAAAAATAGTAAAAAGAGCAAGAGCACGTTAAGAGCAGAGATATCCGTATACAATCAAGAACTAGATTGTCCTGTCATAAACCTACTGATGCTATATCTGTGTTTGCAGATATGGCAGATGTCCGATCATCATACACTTCATCCACTCCTACCTTTGGTGAGAGGTATCATCTGTACCTTTCTCAGATATTCCACATGTGCTATCCTGTAATTGAAACTGAATGGGATCATATAGATGTACTAGCCAGAGAGGAAAATATTGAGGAATTAGAATGGCTAATTCGCCTATTGACCATGACCGACCCCTACTCCGTAGAGGACATATCCCCGATAGCCCAATGCTTTCCTTTTCCACAAGATGACTATCCTCGCATGGTTACATTTTTGATGAGTTTATGTGGATGGGAAAATGAAAAGGAAATATCTGACAATGATGAATGGACGGATGAAACTCATGGCACTACTGAGGTTGATTTTATTTATTTGGATGATGCGGATAGAGGCTTAGCCTTAGGGCTAGAGCCAGGACTCTATAACATCCTCTTACCGTATCCTCAGTAGTAGTGTGGTGACTGGTAGGTAGGTTAGCGTTTCCAAGTTTTTTCTAGTTTAGATTCCTTAAACAAGTCTTGAAATTTTCACACTGATGTGCCTCTCGAGGTATAGTGCTTGTTAGTTGATTGTACAGGTTAAAAAGTTTGAGGTGGGTTCGCTTCCAAGTCCAGAGACTGCCGCAACGTTCATCAAAATATATCTACATCAAATTGCAAGCTGTCTCGTCAAATCAAGGAGATCTCCAATTACAGGTGTAATTCTTCCATACCCACTCTCTTTCGTTTTTACTGTTCAATCAATTGCATAAACTATAATGCATGACCACATGGAAATTATCACTGTACTACTTAGTTTTTGAAGTTGCTTGCATGCTAGTGTAAATCATTAATGAGCTTAACTTTATTGGAAATATTCCTAGGCAGCATGACGTCTTTAGTTAACCTTGGAATACGATTGTCTTAGGTCTAGGGTCAAACCATCTTAATGTTTGAACACCTGGCTGTGTGTGTGTTGACCTCTAGGACATAGATTTTACCCCTTGTCGAAAAGATGTAAGAACACATTTTAGTTCAGGAGCGAAGATCAAAACAAACTTTTAAAAAAAAAAAGCCTACAATAAATGGCAATACAAGTCTATGATGTGCTTTAATGTTGGCCTATCGCCTTATTGATACTTGGTAGGCGAGGAGTATTCTACTCCAGACCGATGCCTTGGTTGGTAGGGGGTAGCCTTGCCTAAAGTGAGCTAATAGATTCCTGGATAATGCCTTGTGTTAAACATGGTACCAGGATCGATGTTAGTTTTGCCTTAGGAAGGTCGCCATTGTGTATAAAAATTGTCATGTGCAAAAAAAAAAAGAAAAGGCAAAAGGCTCCTGTAACTCTGATGTTTCTTGTGTCCCTAGGCTCGTGGTAACTACTTGTTCTTAGAGTAGACATAGTATGGTCATCTGTTTATTTATTAAGCTTGGTTATTTTCCTTGACTTAGGCCAGTTATAAACCTTGATTAACCTTTGACACCTTGCTAACTCTTGAATTCCTTTCAATAATTTTAAACTCCTATTAATTTGCTACACTAGCTCACTCATGTACCCTTAAACTAAGTTCTAATAGCATCATCCATTGTGGTCTCACATGCTTGAATTTATACACTTTATATCTTTTGAATTCCAGCATACCTTCACTCTACTTCCCTGTTTTGCAGACGGTCTACCACAACAACCCTCTCGAGCTTACCATACCATAGCTTCCGAGGACGGAATCTACATCAGGAAGGGGGGCATGTTAACCCATGGCGGACATTGCGACATACTATATTTTACGTCATTAATTTAAATATTCTGAGTCATGGGCCGGGCTTGTCGGCACCATATGTTAAGGATGAAGGGATTGGGTGATCGCCGATGAGAGGCGCACCTTGGATATCAGTAGGATAAGGGTTAGGGTCGGCCGGCCATGTATGGGCGCCCAAGTGTGAACGGCCAAGTCACCTATATGAGTCAAATGTAACCCTAAAATCCTCATTCTCATGTGTTGTGAATAGAAGAGTGCTCTTGCCTTATCTCCTTGTTTTCCTTCTCCTGCGTGTGTGAGAGAGAGAGAGAGTGAGAGAGCGATCGAGCGCACTGTGTAGCGGCACGGCGAGGCGGCGGAGAGGCGGTAGAGCGGCGACGGCGGCTCCTCCTTCACGGCTGCGACGCGGGAATCCTTCAAGGCAGCAGTTAAGCGGTGAGTGACACACCCTTTGGCATTCTGTTTGAGCTTCCTTCCCTGGTTGTATGCTTGTAGCCATTCGTGGCTCGCATACGGTGTCTGGCAAGTCCCCAGCTACGACCTGTGCGGCAAAAGCGCACAAGCTCCTAAAATAAGCCAAGGATTAATTGCTCTCAAGGAGCTCTCATCCACGAGATACATGCACCTTTGTGCCATCCATGTGTCAATAAATGCACACACTCCATGTGCCACCTTGTGCTTTCCATGTGTTACCTTTTCAACCATTGACTTCACCTTTTTACAAGTGACCATACAAATCGACCTTTGAGTTAGGACCCTTAATCTTTCTTTCTTTCTAATGTGCATGCTCTCACCCTTGCTCTACATTTGTTGCACTCTCACACATTGCTATTTCAACAAAGTGTTGACAATTCAACAAGTTCACATGTATCATGCAAAGGAAACATGCAAAGGGAAAGGGAAAGGGAAAGGGAAAGGGAAAGGGAAAGGTGGATTATCCTTTTATAATGCCTGATGTTTCTCTAATTCATTGATAGAGATAGTGGCTTAAAACATAGCCTTGATGAGGAGTTTGGGATTTTGGCTATTAGTGTACAAAGAGCCAAAGTAATGTTGAGAACATGTGTATGCAGGTCTACTAGAGTTAGAATATGATGGGTATATATAGCCCATCGTTATGCATATAATATCAAAGCTATGCAAGAGGTAGATCTCACATGTTTTGAGGAGGCACTTGGACAAAGAGCCAAAGCAGTGTTGAGAACAAGTGTATGTAGGTCTACTAGAATATGATGGGTATATATAATATATAGCCCATCATTATGCATATAATATCAAAGCTATACAAGAGGTAGATCCCACATGTTTTGAGGAGGCACTTGGACATAAGTGTTGGGGAGGTGAGATGTTTACATAAGATGTAAGTCTACTAGATTTAGAATATGATGGGTATATATAGCCCATCATTATGCATATAATATCAAAGCTATACAGCCACATGCTTGAGAAGGCACTTGGACATAAGTGTTGGGAAGGTGAGATGGTTACATAAGATGCCAATGAGACATGGGATTCGATGCCTTTGCCTAAGGAAAAGAAGGAAATTAGATGTAAATGGGGCTATAAAGTGAAGCATAATTCAAATTATTATATTAGTAGGTGTATAAGGCAAGATTAATTGGCCAGGGGATATACATAAAAATATGGCATTGACTAAGAGGAGATATTCAACCCATTGCCATAATGGCAAACCATGAGAGCAGTCATTACTATGGTTGTAGTAAAGGGATGGTCTTTACATCAGATGGATGTAAAAAATACAAAGTCAAGAATAATTCAGATGGTTATATTAGTAAGTGTACAAGGCAAGTTTAGTTGCCAAGGGATATACACACATATGGCATTGACTATGAGGGGACATTCAGTCCATTGCCGAGATGAAAACCATGAGGAAAATCATCACTATGATTGTAGCTAAGGATGGATGTAAATAATACATTTTTACATGGTGATTTACAGGAGGAAGTTTACGTGGTGATTTACAGGAGGAAGTTTACATGGTGCAGCCACCCAGATATCAGGATTATGCACATCCATTTTTTTTAAAATACAGGTTGGGCAAAAGCCTTGTATGGCTTGAAGAGCATAGTCACATAAGATAGGAGAGTATCTTGTGACTATTGATTTTTAGATATCCAATGTTGATTTCTCGCTTTGACTCACAAGGGGATTACACTAGTGGTCATCTATGTTGATAACTTGATTGTAAAGTCATCTATGTTGATAACTTGGTTGTCACGTGACAGTGACAGTGATGAGTGATGACATTCATGAGATGAAGATGATGCTTCTTAAAAAGAAGTTTGAGATGAAATATGGCCAAAGACCTCACCCCTGAGTAAGAAGGAGAATTGATAGTCTTGCTCAAAGAATTTCATGATGTTTTTCCTTGGAAATACACTCTAATCTTGTCAACTAGATCATAATCTGGTCTAAACTTTAAAATATGATTTAATTATCATAATTATTTTAAAAAAAGATGAATTTTGTCAATGGGTGGTTAGGTAAGGGTCACCTTAAAAGTAAATTAGGGGAAAAAAACAAACTAGGGATGATGAGACGACCAACGATCGTGTTGGAAGTAAACTAGGGACGACGACCACCATAATTTTTTGGCGTCAAGTAAACTACTAGGGCCCTTGATGCAAGTATAAACTAGGAGGTGAGGTTAAACTAGGGAGAGGAACCCATCAAGTAAAATAGACAAGAGAGGGTAAACTAGGGAGGAGAGGGTAAACTAAGGAAAACTAGGGAGATAAACTATGGGCTTGGGAATTAAACTAGAATGTGTTCAAATAAAAAAAGAGGGTTGATAATATGGTGGTAATAGTGTATTGGTTAAAGCTTAACTCTTTAAACTAGAGGTCTTGGGCTTAATTCCAAGCTTCATCCACCAAAAGTTAACCTTTTAGTTTTTGAAACATCGAACTTGGAGGTAAAATAAGGAAAATAAGTAAACTAGGGGAAAAATATAACTAGAGACGTCAGAAAATGGTTGCGCCAGCCATCGTCTTTACTTTACTTTTTTTTTCCCATAGTTTACTTTTTGATCCGATGCATAAAAAATGGTGGCAACAACCGTGCATGATTTCACAACAATTGATCTCATTTGACAAGGGTTTTAAAGACCCCCATGCCATATAGTGCCGAGGCCCGCTCAGGCCGGAATGGAAGGGGATATGGAGGTTCTCTACCTCATCCCCCTATCCCCTCATGCCTTCCATCTTTGCTTCTATCGTGGAGGTTCCCTACCTCATCCCCTTGTCCCCTCATGCCTTCCATCGTTGCTTCTACCGTGGAGGTTTCCTACCTCATCCCCTTGTCCCCTCATGCCTTCCATCCCCATGCCCCCCTCATGCCTTCCATATTTGCTTCTCCCCCATGATTTTTTTTTTGGGGGGGGTGTGTGTGTGTGCGCACGCGTGTGTTGTGAGGTTCCCTAACTCATTCCTGTCCCTCAAACCTTTTGTCCACACATAGAGAGAGAGAGAGAGAGAGAGAGAGAGAGAGAGAGAGAGAGAAGCATATGTAGCCCACTATGACAAGTCTATCTCTTGACCGCATCCTTAGAGAAACTTGCTGTAGCGCGAACTAGTAATATTGTAGCAATTTTGACCGGGTTGGGCGACTCCGTGAGAGTCGCCCATGTCCGGACTCCGTGTGAGCGAGAGAGAGATCCGACAAAATGTTTGAGAAAAAGGAAAAATACATTAATTATTTGATGGCGAGAAAAAAACGATTTCTTCCTTCAGTAGAGTGCAAATTTCGTCTGCACGCGGTTAGGGTAAGGGTTGTTTCCAGAAGCTGAATTCCTTGTTTTTTACAGGAGGTCGATCTGCTGAGCAACCCGGTACTGCAAACTCTGCTCTTTCTCTCTGTTATTTCCAAGCATGGCCTTTCTCTTCAAGTATTTTGCTATTTTGCCCTTTGCGTTTGGTTTTTGATCTTCTGGTGATAAGCTTCATCGAGCGCCAAAATAAAATTTCTTTGTTGCGAGTTTTACTAATCTAAGGTGCTAGGGTTCGATCAGCCCGCAGCCATCAGAGTATCTAGGGCTGGGCAGAGCTGTATTTCCACGATGCTCAAGTGATCTTCTCACCATAGGACAACTCCAAAAGATGACCAACACCAAAAGTTTAGCTCTTTGCTGCCTGCACAGCCCTGATTATGGGATGTAGTCAGGCTGTAGAAACCGACCGAACAAGAGCAGCAGCAGTAAGTTATCTTAGAGTAGCTACAGGTGGGTGTCATGACCCAGTGTATTTGTACAGTGTATCCGAACGGGCATGGTGGTCAGTGTGCAGGACATTGGTTAAATGTGGAGTCAAAGGTGACCCTAGGAATTAATAAGGCCCCTTTTCATAACCCATGGGAACAAAGGTTTGAGTTACTACCTTTTTTTTGGGATCGTGGCCTCTACGCTATTATTGGAGAAAGACTCGACTTTGGGAGGAAATTGGCTCCTTGGAAGGCTGGCGGCTGGGCTGCAGGGAACGGAGGGCTGAGCAGGTTCACCCACTTGCCCTCTCTCTCTCTCTCTTGCTAGCAGTCGGGCAGCAGCACACACAGGGCTCTTCCTCTCTGCAACAGGCCGGCGAGCCGAACCGCCTTGTCTCTCTCTCTCTCTCTCTCTCTTGCAAGGAGGCGGGGCTGGACTGAGCACGCTCTCTCTCTTTCGCTTGGATGCATGCAGGCTGGCTGCAGGAGGCGCACAACAAAACTGCAGGAAGGCGTCTCAAGCGCTCTCTCTCTTGGAAGGAGGTATGCTGAGAGGACCAGAGGACTGGCAGTTTGGACATGCATATGTATAAGCCATGTTGTACTGAGTTGAACTCTTCTTTGAATGTGAATAAAGAAATACTAAAAGGGGCGCCAAGCTTTGGGGCCAACAGGTGGCATTGTTTCCTTACAAGAGTGCTCTAGCTCCCTTTTGTTTGTTTACTTTGTTGATTTATAGCCGTGTTAGGGCGATAGTTTGTCCACCGCACTTTGGTTTCTACTAAAGGCCGGTTTTAAGGTTCCATTGTCAGGACTATCACCAACTTTCCCAAGGGGGTGAGCTCGTGGTTGTCTCGAGGAAAGTCGCTGCTGTAAATTTCAGCAAGATGTCTGATCGAGAGGAAGACTATGATTATGATGAAGAGGAAGAGGAGGAGTTGAACGCAATTTTTTCTTCTTCTTCTTAGGCTCAGAAGGGACCCTCATAAATTCAACAAACTTCTCACTCTGCATGAGATGCATGAGCGCATCCATTGTACCTACTAATCGGGCTTTAAATTCTTCTCACTCTGTGTGAGATGCATGAGCGTATCCACTGTACCTACCAATCAAACTTTAAATTCTTCTCTCTGCGTGAGATGCATGAGCGCATCCACTGCACGTGCCAATTGGGCTTTAAATTGGGCATCCTCTTCCTCCTTACTTGGCATCTCTTCTGGCTGCGTTATATCCTCATAACTCGCATTTGCTGTAGCCTATTCTTTTGCATGTGTATCCTTACAGGTCAACAGTAGTGCTATCCCTTAGGACGCTACTTATGGACAATTTTCCAACATGCAGAACACTTATGGTGCTAACCCACAGAATTCCTTTTTTGGGTAGTCACCTATTCCGCAGTAATCTTTGCGTCTAGGTTGTTTTGGTGGCGGTTCCGTGTTCCAAACTATGACTGGGGGTTATCTTCAAGGAGGCATGGGAATGCAAGGGAATTTTGGTGCTAGTTATCAGCCTGGAATGCAAGGCAGCATGCATGTCTCAGAATACACAGCGGAGATGATGACCAGATCTGGGACACGAGCAAAAACGCATGCAGAAAAAATACAGCACAAGAGAGAGAGAGATGTAGGCGTGTAACTCTGCTCTGATACACACAAGAAGATCCCGGTATGATACACAAGTGGTATGGGGGCTGGGGGCCTATATATATGAAACCGGCCTCTGATAGAAAACCAGAGTGCGGTAGATTAGCAATCACCCGTCCACTTGTAGTCTAGATGTGAAACAAAACAGATTGGAGCTAGAGTGCCCAAATTTGAAAACACAGCGACACCTGTTGGCCCCAAAGCTTGGCGCCCCTTGCGGTATTTCTTTATTCAATTAAAATAATATGAATGGCTGAGTACAACACAAAAATCAGCCAAGAGTTTACACTTGTATATCCAATCTGACGGCCCACAAATCCTTCTTAGCACAGAGGATCTATGCACACAGATCTGTGTCTCCAAATAACACACTGTGCCTCCCTCTGATCAGCCAAGATCACTAAGCAGGTCAGCCATGGGTATACATCTGGCATAACTCAAGTGCTTGATACATCATCTCAGCTCAAACATACATGTGCTGTCCAAACTCTGTCTCAACCCTTGTCAATCTGCCATACCCCTCCTCTCACAAGGGGCCAGATAACTCATATCTGCAACAGACATCAAGCAGTAGAAAGAGAGATAGATGAACAGAAACGGAGCTTACCAAATTCAGCTCGTGAAACATCACTGGAGGAAGCAACAACACCAATCTGTACTTGCAGGCACTTGTATCCACAACCTTGCTTCACACATGTGCTTGTACTTGCCTGTACCCTCCTCCTGATGTTGACTCTTATGCTGTCCTTGAAAGTACAGATCTGAAAAACAGCCCCGTACCCGTCTGCACCACCTTGGGATACGTGCCAGGAGTTGTACTTGCACAAGCAGCCTGCTGTCCTGATTCTGGTCGCCTGAATCTGTGTAACCAGGCCTGTCCAGCACCTGTCTGCACCGCCTGCAGCAACTGTACTTGCTGTACCTGGCTGTCCGTACACTGTACGGCAGTCGTACAGTTTGGTACTGGTTGTGTACTTGCTGGTACAGCCTGTACAGGGCCTGTGCGCAGAGAATCCAGCAGAGAGAACACAACGCTTGCAGCAGATTTTAGCAGCAATACAGTACTTGCAGTCGTACAGTGAAGTACGGGCTGCACACGTGGGTAGTACGGCTGGATATGCAGAAGAAAACAGCAGCAACAACAGTCTTCCACAGCCGCCTCCTTCTTCCACAGCTTTTCCACGCTTCCTCTCTCACTTTTGCTCCACGACTCCCAAAAGGGAAGAGAGAGAGAGAGAAGAGAGAGAAACACTCCAAAAGTGGCCCTCTTCCCCAAAATAATCCCTAGGGCCCCAAACTTTAATAAGTCCCTAGGGCCACTAAGGCCTAGGGACAAACTTTAATAAACATTAAAGTTTAATGTTTCTAGTTCCCCCCTTCACACCTAGGGATGTCCACACATCTTAAACTCTGTCCGGGCACCCCCCATGTGAATCATAAGATATTCTGACTCTGCAACCACCATGCCTACACTTGTACTGTTCCATTTTCACAGGGCCATGACATACCCCCCTCTTGAAAAATGGCAAGCGTCCTCGATTGCATTCTGGTGATGCATCAAAATATCCAAAGTGAAATATACAATATGGCAAGATCAGCGTCCCAATCTCTCTAAGCCATACACATGTATCAACATTCACTGCAAACCAATGGCATAGTAATAGTCCAAGTTGTATACCACTGTGAACCATACATATCCACAAAAATCTCATGTGACTAGTACACATATATCATAGAAGTCCCATAAACAGATGTACTGTCAGCCTCAGTACCTTCGGGTGAGAGAAAATCTGCACCAAGCGACCTCTAGATGTCATCTGAGCCTGTCTGTATCAAGGGAGTGGAGGTGCTACCCCCCTCTTGAGCATCAGGTAATGCTCCAGACCCATGCTCTGCTGAACCTGAATGAGCCACAATAAGAGTCGGCTCTAACTCAAAGGCATCGAGATAAAGCTGCAAAACCTGAGGTGAATCTGTTAAGTCATCTTCCTCCATCCACTTCGCATCCATCGGTGAATAGTTCTTGAACTTCACAAGATAGCGACGGGAAACTTTACCTCGTACCTTCCTTTCTTTATGTGCCAGTATCTGCTCTGAAATCAGAACCTCATCAAGTTCCTCAACTTCCGGCTGAGCCTCATCTGATACATCCTCAAGCACATCCCCACGGAAAGGTGTAAGAAGACTCACGTGAAAAGCATTGTGAATCCTCCAGTGATCTGGTAACTTCAAACGATAGGTTACCTCACCAATCTTTTTCAAAACCTGAAAAGGCCCATAATATCGCATGCTCAATTTAGGGAATAAGCGCTCTTTACCCTTCATCTTCTTGAGTCTAGCCTTTTCAAAGCGCAAAAGAACCCAATCACCCAATGCAAACTGTAAATCACGTCTGTGATGGTCTGCGGCTTTCTTTTGCTTCTGCTGAGTTTTCTGGAGGGCCAACTTAACTCTCCGGTAAGCTTCATCCAAGCTTTCCACATACTGATCAGCCTCAAAGATCTTATCCTTTGTATGCAAAATGGGAGGAACCTTCTTCCCTCCTTCTACAATCTCAAAAGGCGCCTTGCCTGTCGAGCTATGTACAGTGTTGTTATATGCAAACTCCACCAAAGGAAGATACTTTTCCATTGTTGCTTGTGCTTTGACACATAACACTTGAGAAGATCCAACACTGTAGAGTTAGCCTCTTTTGACTGACCATCTGTCTGTGGATGAAATGACGATGAAAACTTGAGAGTGGTACCCATGTTGTCAAACAACCCTCTCCAAAACAAACTCGTCATCCGTGGATCACGGTCATCACTAATGATAGACGTAGGCAAGCCATGATACTTGAAGATGTTCGCCATGAACAACTTCACCATATGATCCACTTTAATTGTCTTCCGCACGGGAATGAAATGAGCCTGCTTACTGAACCTGCATATGATAGTCCAGATGCCATCATTTCCCGTTTGTGTCCGTGGAAGATCAAATACAAAATCCATGGCAATGCTCTTCCAAGGTCTATCCGGAATAGGTAAAGGCTGTAATAACCCAAGTGTCTTCTGACGGTCAAACTTTACCTTCTGACATACGATGCATTGCCTCACAAACGCATCAACATCTCTTCTCAAGGTTGGCCAATAAAAGAAAGTCTCCACTGCTTTAACCGTGGCGTCAATACCTCTATGACCTGCATACGGTGGAGCATGACTTTCAATCATAACCTTGAGTCGCAATGGCCTGGTAACACACAGTCTGCCATGCATCAATAAAAACCCATCTCTGAGAGTATAATGCTCATGCCGCTGACCCTCATAGACATCTGATCATACAACCTTTCAAAATCCTCATCATGGGCATACTGCTCTTTCATTTCATCAAGCTCATGATGATAGGCAAGTGAAACTGCAGAGACCTGTGGCTTGCGTGACAAAGCATCTGCCACTACATTCTTTTTGCCTTCCACATGCACAATCTGGAAGTGAAACATTGACAAAAAGTTTGCCCAACGCATATGCTTCTCTGAAAGCTTAGTCTGCGTGAGGAAATAACGCAAGGTCTGATGATCTGTCTGTACAGTGAAATCAGCCCCAAGCAAGTAGTGTTTCCATGTAGAAAGAGCGTGAATTACAGCCAACATCTCTTTCTCATATACTTGTAAATGCTTCTCAGCATCTTGCAAAACTCTACTCTCATAGGCTATCACATGTCCCTCTTGCATGAGAACTGCACCAATGCTACTTCCACATGCATCACACTGGACAACAAAAGCCGTTCGGAGGTCCGGTAACACCAATACTGGGTCCGAAGTAAGCTTTTCTTTGAGCTTTTTGAATGCTGTAATTTCCCGATCAGCCCATCTAAACGGAGTTGCTTTCTTCGTCAAAGCATGAAGAGGCGAAGCAATTTCAGCAAAGTGCCGTATGTATCGCCTGTAATAGGAACACAATCCTATAAAACTGCGTACATCATGCACGGTCCTCAAAGCTGGCCAATTAAGTATTGCTTCTACCTTTGCTGGATCCATACGGACTCCATGCGCAGACACAATATGCCCCAAGAAATGTATCTCCTGCAAGAAAAACTCACTCTTCTTGCCATTAACCACCAATCTATGGTTTCTGAGTTCTGCAAACACAATGGCCAAATGCCTTCTATGCTCTTCCTCAGTTCGTGAATGGACAATCATATCATCAAAGAATGTGTCCACAAACTCTCTATGAGGTCTGAAAATCCTGTCCATCATTCTGTTAAATGTGGCAGGCGCATTTGTCAAACCAAAGGGCATAACCAAGAATTCATACAATCCAAACGTGGTTCGGAATGCTGTCTTATGCACATCCTCGGGTCTAATGCGTATCTGATGATACCCGCTTTTCAAGTCAATACGACTAAAAACTGTGGAGTCCTGTAAGCGGTCCAAAATGTCATCGATCCTCGGTATGGGGAATCGATTCTTGATAGTATTCTTATTCAGCGCCCTGTAATCAATACACATGCGCCAAGAACCATCCTTCTTCTGCACTAAGAGCACAGGTGAGCAAAAGGGTGATGAGCTAGGCTGTATCAACCCTTTATTCAAAAGCTCCTTCACCTGACTCATAATCTCTTCCTGTTGGGCTGCACTAACACGGTACGGCGGTCTATTCGGTGGAGTACTACCAGGAATCAGATCTATGGCATGATCTTCTGGCCTCTCAGGAGGTAATTCTCCTGGCAATGACTCGGAAAAACAGTCTTGAAACCCACTTAAGAAATCAGTCCTGTCCTTATCTAACATAGACAAATTAGACTTAGACTCATCATCATGTGCATCCTTTACATAAATCAAGTACGCGGAAAGATGCTTTTTCATTACTGATGAAATCGCCGAAGCGGATACAATAGGAACAGATTCTCCTTTGAGTTTTACATCCAATACATGCTCTTTCCCTCTATGAGTCAGAGTGATTGTCCTATTGTAAGTATCCACCACCGCATGTACCTTGTGGCACCATGGCATCCCCAACAAAACATCACAGCCATCCAAAGGCATGATGAAAAACTCTTCGCTGTCCACATAACCCTGCAAATGAAGCCGAAGCTTCCCAATAATAGGAGTAACGGGTTCTGCATACCCTGGACAAGCCATATTAGCCTCATGTAACGGCCCCATCTCCTCTGCGCGAATCCCCAATCGGCCAGCCAAATCTGGTGATATGAAGTTGGCTCTAGCACTTGTGTCAAAGAAGATCAAAGCATTCTGATCTCTCACTTTGCCCCATGCCCTGCACAACTCTGTAGCTTCACCACCTAGCTGCTCCCCCACAAGATCAGGAACTAAGCCTGCAGAAGGCTTTGGTTTCTTTGGCTTGGGCTCTCCTTTATTGTGAGGGTCCTTTTTGGACGTTCTTTTGGGACAATTGAATGACATATGCCCCTCTTCAGTATAGTAAAAACACTTTTGAGCATCTCTCAAAGCCTGTCTTTCCTCAGAAGTCCTCTTGGGCATTGGCAACTTCTTATACTTTGTCTCTGAAGACCCTTTAGCATCACGAGAAGCATGCCCAAATTTTTCAGCTTTCTTGCTCAATTTCTTACTGCCTTTAAACCCAGATGAACCACCTGTGAGTAACGCATTAGCTGTCATAGCATTTTCAATCATCTGTGACATGTTCGTTACTCTTGTCTTTATACAATAATCTCGTACCTCCTTGGGCAGCCCACAACAATATTTCTCAACCTGCTCAGATAATGGCCCGGCACGATAAGAAGTCACTGGGAGCAGAGCTTCCCAAAACTTCTTGTTATAATCCTCCAAACTATCACACTTTGAAGCATCCAGCTTGTGCCATGCGGTCATAACATCCACCTCAAATGTAGATGTGAGCCATACGGAAGAGAGAACCTGTTTAAATTGGACCCATGTGGTGGGTGCTATGCCCTGCAAAAGAAGAGTAGACCACCACTGCAAAGCATTGCCCTTGAGAAAAGTGGCAGCTTTCCTCACCTTAGAGGACTCTGTGTAATTCCCACCAGAAAAAGCAGCATCAAACTGCTGTAAAAAGGTAAGTGCTTTCAATTTATCCTTGGCCCCACTGAATGTGTCAAACTTCACTGCAGCTCCCCCTTCCTTGTAATCCTTCGCCTTTCCCATAGGCGTTAGATTATCATATGGAAGTGGTTTCGCAAGATTGCTGCCCCCAACATTCATACCCATCATTGGGTCAACATTTCGCATTCCCATGCCAGGCATACCATACATTCCAGCCATGTTTCCAAACATTCCGTTATGCATACCTGGCTGCATACCACCAAACATATTGCCTTGCATTCCAGGTTGCATGCCCCCAAACATATTTCCTTGCATACCGGACGGCATACCACCATACATATTCCCTTGCATGCCAGGCTGAAAATTGGCTCCAAAAGGCCCATACATACCCATGCCTCCCTGAGGGTAACCCCCAGTCATGGATTGGAACACCGAACCACCACCAAAATAACCTGGATGCATATTCTGCTGAGGAATAGGTGGCTGTCCATAGAAGGAACTCTGAGAGTTTGCACCATAAGCATGCTGCATGTTCGGAAACTGGCCAAAAGATGGTTCCTGTGGGATGGCTCCACTATGACCCTGAGGAAGATTCTTCGAACAAACCTTCTTCTTCTTTTTCTGGGGCTCTGTGTGGGGTTCTGTGCGAGATCTCATAAATTCAGCAAATCTCTCGCTCTGTGTGAGCTGCATAAAAGTATCCATAACACTAGCCAAGCGATCTTTGAACCGAGCATCATCATCCTCTTTACCATGCACATCTTCTGGCTGTGTTACATCCTCATAAGGCTCAACATCTGCAGCCTGTTCTCCTGCAAAAATATCCTCAGATACATCTCTTTCAGGAGAAGTCTTTGGCTCTTCTTCTTCATGATAGAAGTACTCATCCTCTGTATCAGACATGTTTGCTGAATTTTCAGCGATGGCTTTCTTCAAAGCAACCACGAGCTCACCCCCTTCAGAAAGTTGATGATTGGTCCCGGCAATGGAACCTTGAAACCGGCCTCTGATAGAAAACTAGAGTGCGGTAGATTAGCAATCACCCGTCCACTTGTAGTCTAGATGTGAAACAAAACAGATTGGAGCTAGAGTGCCCAAATCTGAAAACACAGCGACACCTATTGGCCCCAAAGCTTGGCGCCCCTTGCGGTATTTCTTTATTCAATTAAAATAATATGAATGGCTGAGTACAACACAAAAATCAGCCAAGAGTTTACACCTGTATATCCAATCTGACGGCCCACAAATCCTTCTTAGCACAGAGGATCTATGCACACAGATCTGTGTCTCCAAATAACACACTGTGCCTCCCTCTGATCAGCCAAGATTACTAAGCAGGCCAGCCATGGGCATACATCTGGCATAACTCAAGTGCTTGATACATCATCTCAGCTCAAACATACATGTGCTGTCCAAACTCTGTCTCAACCCTTGTCAATCTGCCATACCCCTCCTCTCACAAGGGGCCAGATAACTCATATCTGCAACAGACATCAAGCAGTAGAAAGAGAGATAGATGAACAGAAACGGAGCTTACCAAATTCAGCTCGTGAAACAGCACTGGAGGAAGCAAGAGCACCAATCTGTACTTGCAGGCACTTGTATCCACAACCCTGCTTCACACATGTGCTTGTACTTGCCTGTACCCTCCTCCTGATGTTGACTCTTATGCTGTCCTTGAAAGTACAGATCTGAAAAACAGCCCCGTACCCGTCTGTACCACCTCGGGATACGTGCCAGGAGTTGTACTTGCACAAGCAGCCTGCTGTCCTGATTCTGGTCGCCTGAATCTGTGTAACCAGGCCTGTCCAGCACCTGTCTGCACCGCTTGCAGCAACTGTACTTGCTGTACCTGGCTGTCCGTACACTGTACGGCAGTCGTACAGTTTGGTACTGGCTGTGTACTTGCTGGTACAGCCTGTACAGGGCCTGTGCGCAGAGAATCCAGCAGAGAGAACACAGCGCTTGCAGCAGATTTCAGCAGCAATACAGTACTTGCAGTCGTACAGTGAAGTACGGGCTGCACACGTGGGTAGTACGGCTGGATATGCAGAAGAAAACAGCAGCAACAGCAGTCTTCCACAGCCGCCTCCTTCTTCCACAGCTTTTCCACGCTTCCTCTCTCACTTTTGCTCCACGACTCCCAAAAGGGAAGAGAGAGAGAGAGAAGAGAGAGAAACACTCCAAAAGTGGCCCTCTTCCCCAAAATAATCCCTAGGGCCCCAAACTTTAATAAGTCCCTAGGGCCACTAAGGCCTAGGGGCAAACTTTAAAAAACATTAAAGTTTAATGTTTCTAGTTCCCCCCTTCACACCTAGGGATGTCCACATATCTTAAACTCTGTCCGGGCACCCCCCATGTGAATCATAAGATATTCTGACTCTGCAACCACCATGCCCACACTTGTACTGTTCCATTTTCACAGGGCCATGACAATATATGCCCCCACATGAGCAGTCGGCCTGCTGAAAAAGGCTCCACGATTGCATCATCAGTCGGCCAGCACTAAATGAAGCCCACGATTGCATACATCCAGTTCTCAGAACTGCCTCCCAAGCCACAGAAAAAATGGAAAAAATAAGGGAAAAATGCGGAGAGTGGGGAAAAATGATAAAACACTTCATAAGGGCGGGCACACCCACAACAAAGGTCCTAGTGTATAAAACTGGACAGGAGATGACTTCTAACACTCCCTCTCAGCTACTGGCTGTGAAACCAACCACTGGGAGCTGGGGTGCCGCCTGAGCAAATCCTGAGAGAGCGACTTCGTGAAGAGGTCCACCGTACTGTCCTCCGTCGAACAGAACTCTAGCAAGATGTCATCAGCAACGATCTGTTCACGAACAAAGTGCCTCTGGAGTTTGGATGACCATGGGTTCCTCCAGTGGAAGCCCAAACGTGCAATGCAACCTCTGCATTCTCACCACCTCACAAGTAGCATCACAAGCAGCTCGGTACTCTGCCTCTGTGCTCGACAAGGCAAAAGATGACTGCTTCTTACTGCTCCATGAAACTGCTCCTGGGCCTGAAGTAGATCTCCTCGTGTCCGGATCTCCTCCCCAAACTCAGTCACTCCAACCGTGGAGTCGGACTCCACCCAACAACCCCCCTTCTGTGTACAAGAGTCCATGATCCTTCGCATGTCGCAGAAACCACAGAAAACGCAATCCTGCCTCCCAAAGAGTCATCTGCAACCATGAGCTCAACCGCCTCATCAGGAAGCTCCCGTCCAATCTGGTGTCCATCAACCAGATCCATGAACCATACTGCTTCTGAGTCAAAGAGGCATCACACTGCTCACAAGGATCAACACCTGTTACGGTGCAAAAACAAGTCCTGGAAACCTTATGAAGACCACGGAAGGCCTTCTGAAACCTGTCAACCACCCCCTCTGAATTCGGAACCACAAAGCCTGGAGAAACCACCTCCTTCTGCAAGTAATCACCCGCCACCTACCTGGCTTTCCGAAAGGTCCCCATGGAAAGAACATCCTCATCTACTGGAGGTTCGTTGTCCCGAACACGACGAGACATCAGAGCATAAGTGACCTGTTCAGTTTCCTCTGACTCACGAACACAAGAACCACCAACATCAGTACTGGAAAGTTCCTGCCAACTGCTGCCATCTACTGGTAAGCTATCCACCATCTGGTCTCGGAAAGCCTGTACCTGCAGCGTATCCACACTTGAGTAGCCATTACCAGACTGCCACTCATCACAACCCTGAGGACCTGGGAGAGAGAGTGCTGAAAGCTTGTAAACTCCATTCTCCACTCCGCCTTCCCAAACCACCTGGCCTGTTGCTTTGTCTCGGAGAGCAACAAAATGCTCATCAAACTCCACCCATATGCCAGTCTTGCAAACCTAATGCACTGACAACAGATGAAAACCAAGTGTCGGAACATACAACACGTGGGAGGAATGCTTCCCCCCTCTGCCATCGGGAACTATCTCCATCTTGCCCTCACTGTGAACTGGGATAGTGGATGTATCCCCAGTAAGAATATGACCAGAAAGCCTGCAGAGATCCTGTAAACCGGAACGGGAAGGAGTCATGTGCCTGGAAGCACCACTATCGAGAATCCACTCCCGAGTATCCGTTGCGGAGAGTCCTCCAATCTCCTCCCTGTCTGAAGAAAATGAAACATCGGTGTCCATCACCTCCAGGTGCACAAAAGCCGGAGTCTTCATGATTGCTGCTGCGGAGTCTTCACCCTTCTCGGTCTTCCGCTTGGGACACTGCCTCCAATAGTGGCCTTTCTCGCCACAATCATTACAGGTCCTCTCTGCCTTCAGTTTCTCGCGGTCAGCGTCGGACTTCTTCTCAGAAGACTTCTCCGATGAAGCCTTCCCTTTGCCCGAGTTACGGCCTTTCGACCGTTGGCCAGTTAAGGCCTCCGAACCTCCACCCTGAGGAGGGTTCGTGAATCGTTCCTCCTGGTCCAGGACCATGGGCACAAGCTCCTCCCACGTGATGGTGCTGAGCCTGCCACTGGTAATCAAAGACGAGGAAAATGCTGAGTACGAAGAGGGCAAGTGTGACAGCAACGTTATGGCCATGTCCTCTGACGATATCTCCTTCCCTGCCTGAAGAACTTCCTGCTGAAGAGCCTGCAGCTTGTTAATATGCTCTCTCATCGTTGACGACTTTGCAGGGCTCATAACCCGCATTTGTACTTCCAAGGAAATCCTCTTCATGGGCAATACCCTATTGTAAAGTGAGGCCAAATGCTGCCATATACCTCTGGCCAGCGTCATATGCTTTACATGATTGATTACCTGCGGTGTGCAATTGAGAAAGATAAACGAACGGACCCTAGCGTTGAGACGATCCCACATCTGTGTCTGAGCCTCCCGGTCCTTTCGGATCGACGGTAACTCCCATTCCTCTACTTCCGGCCGTGGAACACCAACAACGACAAAATCTGCGAGGTCGTAAGATTCCAGAATAGATTCCATCATAACCTTCCATATGCCGTAGTTACTCCCATCCAACTGACGGTCCACCGGGAACGTGGGGAGTTGCGGGATCTTCACATGCCTCTCGGCCATCTCAAACAGATCTGCCATTGTGGGGATGTACTCTGAAAAGGGTGGGTGGGTGGGAACAAAGAAGAACTAATACCTGCAAGTGGCTGTCCAGCAAATCAGCCCGCCGTCCTCTTGCTTCTCCTCTTCCCGAACAGTCCAAAACAGTCCACCAATCAGCCACACAGCAGTCCCCCTCTTGCTCACACAAATCCCAAGAACTATCTAGAGCCCAAAACAGTCCACCAATCAGCCACACAACACTCCCCCTCTTGCTCACACAAATCCCAAGAACTATCTAGAGCCTAGGCTCTGATACCATGTCA
The DNA here is from genome assembly GCF_041138505.1 of Cibotium barometz. Taxonomy (NCBI): domain Eukaryota; kingdom Viridiplantae; phylum Streptophyta; class Polypodiopsida; order Cyatheales; family Cibotiaceae; genus Cibotium; species Cibotium barometz. Next base: position 8,850,871 of record NC_141056.1, on the reverse strand, counting down.
GAATACGCAACGGAGATGATGACCGGATTTGGGACACAAGCAAAAACGCATGCTGAAAAAATACAGCACAAGAGAGAGAGAGAGATGTAGGCGTGTAACTCTGCTCTGATATACACAAGAAGATCTCGGTATGATACACAAGTGGTATGGGGGCTGGGGGCCTATATATATGCCCCCACATGAGCAGTCGGCCTGCTGAAAAAGGCTCCACGATTGCATCATCAGTCGGCCAGCACTAAATGAAGCCCACGACTGCATACATCCAGTCGGCCAACAGTACAGAGGTCCACGACTGCTGTTGGGCAGTCGGCCAGTCACCTTTCTGCTGATGGGTCAGTTGGCCAGCCACTCAGTGCTCCTGCCAACTTAGAACTGCCTCCCAAGCCACAGAAAAAATGGGAAAAATAAGGGAAAAATGCGGAGAGTGGGGAAAAATGATAAAACACCTCATAAGGGCGGGCACACCCACAACAAAGGCCCTGGTGTATAAAACTGGACAGGAGATGACTTCTAACAGCATGGTGGTATGCAGCCCGGAATGCAAGGAAACATGTATGGGGACATGCAGCCCAGAATGCAAGGGGAGCATGCAGCCGAGAATGCATAGTGGCATGTTTGGAAACATGGGTGGATCAAGAGGACTAGGACTGCATGGTATGCAGGGTGTGGGAATTGGCAATATTGACCCTAGTATGGGCATGAATGCAAGGGGTAGCAATCTTGTAAAGCCACTTCCTTACGATAATCTAACGCCTTTGGGTAAGGCGGAGGATTATAAGAAAGGGGAAGTTGCAGTGAAATTTGACACATTCAGTGGGGCAAAAGACAGGCTCAAGGCTTTTACCTTTTTACAGCAGTTTGATGCTGCTTTTTTTGGTGGCAATTACACTGAGTCCTCGATAGTGAGAAAAGTTGCTACTTTTCTCAAGGGTAATGCATTACAGTGGTGGTCTACTCTTCTCTTGTAGGACATAGCACCTGCCACCAACTACTTGGGTATACTTTAAAGAGGTGTGCTCTTTTGTGTGGCTCACATCTACATTTGAGATGGATGTAATGACAATGTGGCATAAGTTGGATGCATCGAAGTGTGAGAATCTAGAGGATTATAACAAGAAGTTTTGGGAAGCTTTACTCCCAGTTACTTCTTATTGTGTAGTGCCATTGTTTGAGCAGGTTGAGAAGTATTGTTGTGGATTGTCCAAGGAATTGTGTGACTATTGCATTAAGACCCGAGTAACAAATATGTCTTAGATGATATAGAATGCTATGATAGCAAATGCATTACTCATTGGGGTTTCAACAGGATTTAAAGGCATCAAAAGCAATGGCAGGAAAACTGAGAAGTTAGGGCATGCACCTTGGGATGCAACAGTGGTTGCAGAGAAGCGGCATAAAATGTTACCAATGTCTAAGAGAACTCTTGAGGAGAAGCAAGCTTTCTTGGATACCAAGAAATGCTTTTTCTGTATCGAAGAGGGACATACGTTTTTCAATTGTCCTAAGCATAAGTCTAGCAAGGACTAAAGGGGAGCCCTATGTCCTTCAATTGTCCTAAGCATAAGTCTAGCAAGGACTCTGACACTAAAGGGGAGCCCAAGCCTAAGAAACCGAAGCCTTCTGCAGGGTTAGTTCCTAATCTTGTTGGGGAACAACCAGGTGGTGAGAAGACAGAGTTGTGTAGAGCATGGGGCAAAGTCAAAGATCAGACTGCTTTGATTTTCCTTAACACAGGTGCTAGAGCGAACTTTATTTCACCAGATTTGGCTGGCAGATTGGGAATCTGTGCAGAAGAGATGGGCCCTATGTATGAGGCAAATATGGCTTGTCCTGGGTATGCAGAACCCGTTACCCCTATCATTGGGAAGCTGAGGCTTCATGTGTAGGGTTATGTTGACAGTGAGGAGTTTTATATCATGCTACTTGATGGGTGTGATGTTTTGTTGAGTATGCCATGGTGCCATAGGGTACATGCGATAGTGGATACGCACAACAGGAAGATTACTTTGACTCATAGAGGAAAAGAGTACATTTTGGATGTAAAGCTTAAAGGGGAATCCGTTCCTATTGTAACGGCTTTTGCCATTTCATAAGTAATGAAAAAGCATCTTTCTGCGTACTTGGTTTTTGTTAAGGATGCAAAAGATGATGAATCTCAATCTAATTTGTCTATCTTAGATAAAGACAGGACCGATTTCCTATGTGAGTACCAAGATGGCTTTTTCGAGCCATTGCCAGGAGAGCTTCCTCCGGAAAGGTCAGAAAATCATGCTATTGATCTTATTCCGGGGAGTACCCCACCAAATAGACCGCCATACCGCATTAGTGTAGCCCAAGAAGAAGAAATCTTTGAGCCAAGTACAGGAGTTGTTAAAAAAGGGGCTAATTCAGCCAAGCTCCTCGCCTTTTTGCTCACCTGTGCTCTTGGTGCAAAAGAAAGACGGTTCTTGGCGCATGTGCATAGATTAGAGGGCGCTAAACAAGAACACCATCAAGAATCAATTCCCTATTCCGAGGATCGATGACATTTTAGACCGCTTATAGGGCTCAACAGTCTTTAGTCGGATAGACTTAAAAAGCGGGTATCACCAGATCCGCATTAGACCTGAGGATGTGCATAAGACAACATTTCAGACCACCTTTGGGCTATATGAGTTCTTAGTTGTGCCCTTTGGCTGGACAAATGCTCCAGCCGGGGGGGGGGGGGGGGGGAGAGGGGTTTTGGCCTATTCCAGCGGCCTCTATGAGGTGTCACATGTGCAAGCTCCATTTTCAACATTTGTGGATGTTTTGTCCAGCTTTTATGTTTTATGCAAAGTGATGATGGATATGTGTTAAGGTTGTGGCCATGTTTAAATGTTTTAATATGCATTGATGGTATCAACAAGTGTGTCAAAGGCGCTAGTCCCCCGAGCACCGCCACAAGTTACATTGGTATTAGATCATAGGCTTTCTTGGAAGCGGAGGCTTCCTTCTATCAATAAGGAAGAGAAAAGATCTCAAGTGGGGACCACACTTACCATCATTGCTGTTGAGCATGGCCAGCCGCTTCATAGCTTATGAATCAAGAGCATGACCAATAGACAGCTTGTTGATCTAAGGATTTATGAATTCACAAAATTTTATCTTAGAAGTGTGCAGTTGGCTTTATGTGCACACTTTTATCACTCTTTCCATATGGATATTGTGGATTATATTATCAAGTTTACAGGCAAGCTATATGGAGATATATCTTGGGATATCTTAAAGGATATGGTGAGGAGATATTTCTTTTGGCTTCATGACCAACCTGGCAAAGAAAAGCTAAGTATACTTTGAGTTTGCAAAGTTGGCGCTTTTGCTATTTACTATGAAGTGTTTTTGATGTTCACTAATTCTTGTATAGCCATGCAAGGAGAAAGGTGGTGTTGTTTGCCTTGAGATGATTTTAGGGAAACATTGTTATGGCTCCCTTTATTGGGATGGATTATATCTATGAAGATTTCTTTCTTGGACAAGATTTATATAGATATTGGGCTTCACAAGCAATTTCTATGGACGAATCTGTCCGAGTTTATAGAGAAGAAATCTTTTTATATCTCATGGATATGATGCTTTTATGGATAAAGTCCATCTCTACTCCAAGGTGTGTGGTTAGCATGGAGTATGTGGTAAGGTTATGGTATACAGGTCTATGGATTCCTGGACCTCTTTTCTAGGGGTTTGGATCTATCCTTAGGTTTATGGATTATTCTCATAGTCACAAGGGACGGGGGACGAGGACGGGGACGGGACGGGGGACGGCCATAAGTAGGGAACGGGGACGGGGGAGGGAACGACACTCAAAAAATACTTTTTTTAAAAATTTTTCTACTCTACACTTATTCTACTTTGGAAGTACATCAAAATGAGCACAAATTTACACTAAAATGGTAAAGCTTTTGAGTCATATTAACAAAATACGGCAATCAAAGAGTGAAGGCGTTCACGGTTGATTGTATTAATAATTAAGTAGATACCAAGGTTGGATCAAAACGTACGTACGGATCCAATCCGTACCGTACATCCGTACGCACGGATCGATTCGTACGCTTTTTTTTTTTTGGTTTTTTTTTTTTTGGTGTGGCTTTGCTTTGCTTTGGTTGCCTGCGATAAACGTTTCGCCTGCGATAAACATTTTTTTTTTGGGGTTTCGCCTGCGATAGCGTCTGGACTCCGTACGGCGCACACCTTCCGGTAAGGGCCTCTACAGTCGCACTCTCTCTCTCTCTCTCTCTCTCTCTCTCTCTCTTCGCTACTGTCGTCGTCACCCTTGCTCAGGCCCCCAAGGCAGCAACATAACTCTCTCTCTCTCTCTCTCTCTCTCTCTCTCAGAGCCTTAGCCCACCCTCTGTCGACCGTGCATAGAGCTCTCAGCCTCTCTCTCCTTCAAGTCTCTCTCTCTCTCTCTCTCTCTCTCTCTCTCTCTCTCAGCTGAGCTGCCCACTAAATATTATGCATTGCATGATTGCTGAATCCTGATTGAAATTGTATGGCATTGTGCATTGAATTTGTCAGAGCAATCATGCATTGACTTGTGATTCTAATTTCTCACTTTTGAATTAGTAGGTTTTTGACCTTGTTGTGTCTCTATTTCGAAAGTTTTATATGTCAATGTGGACATGGACTGAAATTTTATGTAGGTGGCTGAAATTTCTGAGATTTTATGTATTTTTACCAATGGTACGTATTTTTACGTACCTTAAAATTTTTTTCCGTACCAAACAACGTACAGTACGTACGGATCCGTACAGTACATAACGTTTGGAACCACCTTGGTAGATACAAAATGAGTCAGGACTCAAGAGTCAGGACTAAGTCTTAAGGAGGCAGAATACATGGACGGACTCAAATGAGTCAATGACAAAAAAGCGCTAAAGACTAGAGGCTAGAGGCTAGAGCTAAGTAGTAAGGCCCATGAATCATGATCCATGAATGATCATCCACGTGAAGTGCTCGCCTCATGGTCATGGGTAGCTTGTGCCAAAGAAGCATCAAGCTCATCCTCAGTCTCATCCTCACTGGCATGCTGCTCCTGCACCTCATCCTCTTGTTGCTCTTCTTGTTGACTAATCTCTCACTCGGTGAAGGAATCTGCCTTCTTGGTCACGCTCTTGCAAAGCATTTGCAAGTTCGCTCTGACGAAGACAAGGTCATTGGCACGCTCTACCCCGAGTCGGTTCCTCTTCTAGAGGCAATGTGGCTCTAGGTACTCCAAGTTGCTCCAAGCAAGAGGAGCTGACGGCCTGGCTAAGTATGCGGATGGCAAGCTGCTGCAGCTCCGGTCCATCCGAACCAAAGTCCTCCCACCATAGAGCAGCACCAGCTTTGGAGCGGTCAACCTGTGCATCATGACAGCCATAGGAGCCATGAAATGACTTGTACATCGAAAGCTGGTCCCTGATCTTGCGCCTAACTGATGCATCAGGCACAAGACGATCCAAGATGATCCTCCATCCAGCGCTCACCTCCCGGTCACTCTCCTGCTTGTTGCCTTGGAATTCTGGGTCCACCGCATAAGCTGCTGCATGCAATGGAGAGTAGTAGGAATTCCATCTTCCTAGACACAAGGCATGGATCTCGTATCTATCTTTGTTAGGCATGAAGTCTTTCAACTTCTCTATCATGCGATCCATGGCCTCGTAGACCTTGCTTATGCAGTGCATGGTTGCATAGCGTCTACAATCCTCAATAGGTGGACTATGGGCCTCACGATAGCATCTGTGGTCTTCACATGCTCCCACTAAGAGGCGTCATCCGCCCGTAGCCTACACTCTTGACGAGTGTTTGTATGGGACTCTTGCATGGCGGCAAACTCGTCGCTAAGGAAAAGCCCCCTCAAAGCACCGCTACAATCCTTCAACCGACCCAACATGGGAAAGTTGTAGGCAAACCGGGTGTCGGAATATTTGAGGAGAGAGAGACAGGACCTCTTGTTGAATTCATGCCGAAGTCTTTGGTGGTTGAGGACAAAGGAAACCATGGTATTGGCCTCCTCAATGAGCGGGCTGATCCATGGTAATGCCCCGATGTCCTTGAGGAGGTTGTTTAGGCAATGAGCCATACAAAAGGACACCGTGACATGTCCATACATACCTTGGAGAATAGCTCCTTGTCACATGCTGCATTACCTCATGGTTTTTGGGCTGAAGCTGTTATGACAGCCGTTCATCTTATAAACAGGTCACCTAACTCGAGGCTTGGTGGGAAAGTGCCAGAGGAAGTATGGAGAGGGAAGCCTCCGTCCTACAAGCACTTGAGAGTGTTTGGTTGCGTTGCGTACGTGCACATACGCAGGGAAATGCGCACCAAACTTGATCCTAAGTCTCACAAATACATATTCCTAGGATATGGTGATAGAGGTGAAATGGGGTATAGACTTTGGGATCCAGTGAATAGAAAGATTATACGCAGCAATGATGTCATTTTTGATGAAACATGCATGTATAAGGAGCCTGCAAGGCAACAGGAGCCTGGCAGAGTCATCTTTGATGATGATGGACATCATGGACAACAACCAAGGGCTGTAAATCAGCCATTACAGCAGCAAAACCAGCCCTTAAATGGTGCTGAAAATGGTCCAAATGGACAGCCAGAGATGGCAGAAGATATCCCTATGGATATCCCACAGTTAGAGGAGATACCGGGCATGATATTTCAGCCTTATGGCATGGAACATGAGCCACCAATAGGTGATATGCAGGCTGGACAGCAACCTGCAAATGATGGTCATTGGGTACGGAGGTCCACAAGACCCTCCAGAGCCCCTGACAGGTTTGTTCCAGGGGTTGACTACTTGATGCTCACTGACTGTGGGGAGCCCTCATGTTATAAGGAGGCTTTACAGAGGGCAGACAAGGCTCTTTGGGAGCGTGCTATGAAGTCAGAGATGGATTCTCTGCACAAAAATGGAACATGGAAGTTGGTGCATTTGCCTACAGGCAAGAAGGTTTTGCCATGCAAGTGGGTTTACAGGCTCAAAGTTGCACGTGATGCAAAGCCAAGATACAAAGCCAGGTTAGTGGCTAAGGGCTTCAAGCAGGAATATGGTGTGGACTTTGATGAGATCTTCTCTCCAGTGGTCAAAATGACCACACTTAGAGCTGTGTTAGCTTTGGTTGCTCATGATGATCTGGATTTGATTCAGATGGATGTGAAGACTGCTTTTCTTCACGGTGATCTCCATGAGGAGATATATATGCAACAGCTAGAGGGTTATGCAGTAAATGGAAGGAGAAGCTTGTATGCAAGCTGAAAAAGAGTCTTTATGGGCTCAAACAGGCACCAAGGGAATGGTATCATAAATTTGATACATTCATGAAATCCCAGGACTTCAGGAGAAGTGACATAGATCACTGCTTATACACCAAGAAAGCTTTGGATGGCAGTCTATTGATCCTCATCTTGTATGTTGATTGCTGGGAAATCTCGTAAAGAGATGGATGCCTTGAAGAAGAGGCTGCATCAAACCTTTGATATGAAGGATTTGGGTGATGCAAATCACATTTTGGGTATGCGGATACTTCGGGACAGAAATCAGCATGTGTTGTATTTGTCTCAGAAGGATTACATTGGCAAAGTTTTGCAGAGGTTCAATATGGACGGGGGGAAGAAGACTAGTACTCCTTTGCCTCCGTATGTGAAACTCAGTGCTATGGACAGCCCACAGTCGGATAGTGACAGGGCTGATATGGCCAAGATTCCGTATGCTTCAGCTTGTGGCAGTCTCATGTATGCCATGGTTGCTACTAGGCCGGACATTGCATTTGTAGTGGGAGTGGTTTCTAGATACATGGCCAAACCTGGCAAGAAGCATTGGGAAGCAGTGAAAGGTGTCATGAGATACCTGAAGGGCACACAGGATATGTGCATTTGTTTTGGCAAACAGGATGCATTAGTGCATGGTTACACGGATTCGGATTATGCTGGTCATCCAGATAACCGGAAGTCTACTACCGGTTATGTGTTTACATTCACAGGAGGTGCTGTGTCATGGATATCCAGGATGCAGAAGTGCACTGCCTTATCTACTACAGAGGCCGAGTATATTGCAGCCACAGAGGCTTGCAAGGAGGCATTATGGCTATCTCGGTTAGTGGTTGATTTGGGTTATACAGGGGATATTCCATTGTCGCATTGTGATAGTCAGAGTGCCATCCAGTTGGCAAAGAACCCTGTCTTTCATGCAAAGACGAAGCATGTGGATGTGAAGTATCACTTCATCAGAGAGGTGATAGAGAACAAGCAAATTCAACTTGTTAAGATTCATACGGATGACAACCCGGCTGATCTGTTGACAAAGAGTTTGCCTCCGGAGCGGTTTGCTCATTGCAGACACTTGATAGGCATTGGATGAGGCCAGTTTCAGCCTTGATATGGCCTTGTATATTATCATGTACATGCTGATTTTTCTTTTCCTTCATTTAAGGGCACTTTGCCTTTAAGTGGGAGGTTGTTGGGGTAAAGACATTATGCCCACCCTTGTAGTGTGTACAAGCCCATAAGTTATAGTACATAGTACACTTAGTACTTTTAATGTACTAAGTGCACTATGTGTACTAGTGCAATATACATGTGTGATAAGGGAGTCACACACTCACACTTGGTGAGTTGACTTATCCCCACATGTCTCTCTCTCTCTCTCTCTCCCTCTCTCTTCTTCTCTGTGTGTTTGTCTCCCACATGAAACCCTAACCCTAATTCTCTCCCATTCACATGGCTGGTTACTCCCTTTGTACAAAGGGGATAAGGTCTGGGCGGTGGACATTGGGTTATGTCCACCTCGGGACATCAGTGTGTGTGAACATCGGGCTGGTCATAATTTATAAGTGAGTTTGGTCGCCCAAAACTTAATGAAGTGTGTACACACTCACTTATAAATTAGTGCTAACTCCTAAGGCTAGTTTTATGACCAATACTTACCACCTCTCACATGCCACATAACCATGTCAGCAGACAGTTTCACACGCACGGTTTACGGCCGGGCGTCCCCTTACGTGGAACCACACATTGGTCAAGCAAACACATAAAGATGCTATGCAATGCAGCATTGGTATGGACAATCCTCGTTCATGAGACTATACCAAGATAGACGTGCTCCAAGCAAGTACACGAGGTACCAAACCCAATGGAACACCAATCCACCAAGCATTTCCGGGCATGTACACGAAGGCACAAGTCCCAACGGAAAGCCAAGTCCACAGTATCACATGAGTGGCATCAATCCTCGGCATATACAACTGCCATGGACACCAGTCCAGTGTACATACATGAAAAGAAAGCACGGGTGGACCAATTGGGTGGCCAAATGGTGACATCCCTTCCGGCTTGTAAATAGTTGTCCGCAACTGAAAAGCATCCAAATATGTGTGAAGCACATGCGGGCAATCTCTAAAGAACTCTTTATTTACCCATTTAGCATCAATGGGAAGATAGTTCTTAAACTTCACGAGGTAACGCCTCACAACTTTGCCTGCAACAAGCTTGCGTTCCTTGTGATACACAATCTGCTCTGGCTGCAAGATCTCATCAAGTTCATCCACTTGTGGTGGATCCTCAATGACCGTCTCACTGGGCTTCGGCCCTACATACTTGCGAAGGAAACTCACATGAAAAGCATTGTGTATGTGCCAATGACTAGGTAATGCCAATCTGAAAGCCACTTCATTGATCTTCTCGATTACTCGAAAAGGCCCATAGTACTTGGTTGCAAGTTTAGGATATGCACCCTTCTTTGCCGGGCCTCTTTACAAGTCTTGCTTTCTCAAATTTCAGCAATACCCAATCATTCTCTTTAACATCCAATTGCCTTCTATGCTTGTCGGCAGCCTTTTTATGCTTGTCTTGTGACCTTGCAATGGCTGTCTGCACCTGAGCAAAAGCAATATCCAAGTCTCTTACATACTCATCAGCTCTGCAAATATCTCATCCTGTGTGCAAAGGATGGGTGGCAAAACCACCTTACCATAAACAATCTCAAGCGGGGCCTTTCCCGTAGATGCATGCACCGTGTTGTTGTATGCAAATTCCACAAGCGGTAAGTACTTCTCCCAAGAAGACTTCTGATCCGCCACATAACATTTCAAGAGATCCAACACAGCCGAATTTGCAGCCTCACTTTACCCATCCGTTTGAGGGTGATAAGCTGATGAGAAGTCTAATTTGGTGCCCATATTATCAAATAAGGCCCGCCAAAAGAGACTTGTAGTCCTGGGATCTCTCTCTTCCACAATGTACTTCGGCATTCCATGATGCTTGAACACTTGTGCAAGATATATTTTAACGATATGCTCAGCTTTGATGGTCTTTTTGACCGGCAAGAAATGAGCTTGCTTGCTAAACCTATCCACAATTATCCAAATTGCATCATTACCCTGTTGGGTGCGTGGCAAGTCCATAATGAAATCCATTGTAATACTTTCCCATGGCTGCGTGGGAATAGGCAATGGCTGAAGCAAACCTGGTGCCTTTTGCCTATCAAATTTCACCTTTGACAAGTAATACATGCATGTACATGTGCCTCTATGTCCTTCCGCATACCTGGCCAAAAGAAATACCACTCAATCATGTGCGTAGTAGGCATTATGCCTCTATGACCAGCATATGGAGGAGCATGGCACTCATCCAAAACCTTTTGCCTCATGTTAGACACCACACATAGGCAATTATCTTTCATGAGATAAGGCTCTTTGATCACATATGAGGGATGTGCATGACCAGCCATCAAATCAGCCCAAATAGTGGCAAAATCAGCATCCATATGATACAAATCACGCATGGCAGACAAGTCCCCATGAGAGGCAACGGAGATAGTTGCTACATACGGCTTTCATGACAATGCATCGGCCACTACGTTCTTCTTTCCTTGGGTGTGCAAGATCTGAAAATGAAACATAGAGAGGAAATTGGCCATCCTCATATGCTTCTTTGACAACTTAGTTTGGGTAAGAAAATACCTCAAACTCTGGTGATCTGTCTTCACAGTGAAATCAATCCCAAGAAGGTAATGTTTCCATATAGTAAGTACATGAATTACAGCCAAGAGCTCTTTCTCATAAATGCCAAGAGATAGCTCTCCATTATGCAATCTACAGCTCTCATAAGCCTCGGCATGTCCCTCTTGATTAAGGACAGCTCCTATGCAATTTCCAGATGCATCACATTCCACACTAAAAGGCTTTTGCAAATCTGGAATGGTCAACACTGGACCATGAGTAGTTGCATCTTTCAATTTGAGGAATGCATCCCTCTCTACATTAGTCTATTTGAACACGGCCTTCTTCTTTGTCAAATCATGCAAAGGAGAAGTAATCCATGCAAAGTGCCGAATGAACCTGCGGTAGTAAGAGCATAATCCAAGAAAACTACGGATCTCATACACCGAACTCAATTCGGGCCAATTCCGAATTGCATCAATCTTTGCAAGATCCATCCGCACTCCATCTTTGGACACAATATGCACAAGATAATGTATCTCTGACAAGAAGAACTCACTCTTCTTTGCATTTATGAAGAGTTTATGCTTATGGAGTTCTTCAAAAACAATGGCCAAATGAGCTCTATGCTTTTCTTCGGTCTTCGAGAAGACTAGGATGTCATTAAAGAAGACACCTGTAAATTTCCTGTACCCACGGAATATGCGATCCATCATTCTATTGAATGTAGCCGGGGCATTTGTAAGACCAAAAGGCATAACAAGATACTCATAAAGCCCAATTGGTGTCCTGAAAGCAGTTTTGTGTACATCCTCAGACACTACACGCACTTGATGATACCCACTCTTGAGATCAATTCGACTAAAGCATGCCGATCCATCCAACTTGTCAAGGATGTCATCTATGCATGGAATTGGAAACTGATTCTTGATGGTAAGCTTATTCAAAGCTCTATAATCCACACACATACGAAAGAATCCACCCTTCTTTTGAACCAAGAGGACGGGTGAACAATATGGGGAAGAGCTTGGCTGAACCAAACCCTTTTCTCAAGAAGCTCATTCACCTGCTTCATGATCTCCTCTTTTTGGGATGCACTTACACGATAGGCTAGCCTATTAGGTGGTGAGCTACCCGTCATAAGATCAATGCGATGATCTTCCGGTCGTACGGGTGGCAACTAATTTGTAACTCATCAACAAAACAATCATTGTGCTCTTGCAAAAATTTCAGCCTATCATTACTAAGAGTGTTTACATGTACATTATTTTCCTCAACATGATCTTGTACAAAAGTTAAGTACGCAAAAACACTCTTTTTCATTACTTTCTTAATTTGTACATGAGATACAAGGGGAATGGTATCACCCTCTTCACCAGCATCAATTACATGCTCTCGGCCTTTATGCACGAAGGTGATCCTGTTGGTCTTGTAAGCCTTGCATGGATCAATTCGTGTATGCCAAGGCTTTCCAAGCAATACATCACAGCCATTCAAAGGTGCCACAAGAAAATCCTCATGATCCACATAGCCTTGAATGTGTATGCGCAACTTGCCAAAAATAGACATGACCTGCACTTCTCTACCAAAAAGGCAGTCCCTGCTTCAATTTGAGGACCCATGTCCTCCACTTCAATACCCAAAGCAGCTGCCATCTGTGTGGATATGAAATTTTCTGATGCACAATCATCAAACATAAACAAAGGGGGCTGATCCTTGAGCTGTGCCCAAGCTTTACATACAACCTTGTCTTTGCTATCATGTGAAGTGTTGCCTTGCACATCCGGAACCATATGCACATTAGGCTTTGATGCATTTGCATTATCACGCTTCTTCTTGTTTGGGCATGCCTTTGCAATATGCTCTGTGCTACCACAAGTAAAGCATTTCCCCTTACTCATATATTGCTTTTTCTGCCCGGGAGTGAGACCATAGTCTACTTTGGACCATTTTTATCTTGGTTTTGGTCCTTTTTAGGTGGTTGTCCAGTATTTTGCAGGTTTTGGACAGCCCTCTCTTTGCCTTGAAATGAGGGTTTAGCCTTATTGGATCGACTCAATTTGAGTTCCAATTGCTCGGTGGCGGTGGTGGTGGCGGCTACGATTAGTTGGTGTAAGGTATGACCAGGATACATTTGTAGTTCTGCTTTGTACACGGGTTGCAATCCCAATTGAAACCTTCTCTTCCTTTCCGCCTCGGTGACATGCATAAATGGAGACACCTCCAAAAGCACTTTCCAAAACTTTTGTACATATGCATTTACCGATTCCCTCCCATTTTGCTTCACCCAATCGCACTTCATTGTTATCTCATTCAATGCATTGGGAGGCAAGAATTGAGCATAGAACCTCTCCTTGAACTCTTTCCATGATCTAACAGGATTTCGTGAGAGCTTCTCCGTGAGCCACCAATGGGCAGCAGTGCCTTTCATGAACATGCTTACATGCTGGATCATGGATTTCTGAGTGAAATCCTCATCACTGAAAGCAATATCAAACTGGGCAATAAAAGCAAGTGTCTTTGATGTATCATATTTCCCATGATATGTGTCAAACCTCACAGATTTGTCTCCGGCTTTGAAGTCACGAGACTTTGATGCATGTGCGTGCATCTCAACATGTTTTTCCCCATGTTTGTCCATTGGGACAGCCCCTGTGAGACTGGCATCATTTTAGGACCAAAAGGTGATGCATAAGGCATAGATACATGTGCCCTGTAAGCATGAGGCATGGTTGGCCCCTCAACATGCATTGATACATTTTCAGCCATAGCTTCTCCCTCACGAGCACACTCGAAGGCATGTGCACCAACAGAAAATTGCAGCCCATGTTGCATGTGTTGTGCATGCATATTTTCAGCCGGCAATGGCATTTGACATACATTTTGACCACTGCCATAAACATTGTATCCTTCACGGGCTACATAAGGTATTCTTGCAGGGCGTGAAGTCACTGATTGTTCCTCTCCCATAGCATGGAGATTCATCCTCTTAGACATAAGTTCTTGTTCGGGCACCTGTGGGGATTCCAAGACATGTGGGATGGTTGCCTTTTCTGCATAGGCATCCTCGGTACGAGCCAAGTATGCACGTGCTGCATCCCTCGGTTGCATGTGCAACTCTTGAACAATCATTGCCATTGCATGATCCATATAAGATTCAGCTTTCTTGGCCTTCAAACGGTCATGTACCAATGGATCCTCGCTGCGGTAGAGGTTCAATTCTTCTTGTTGTGCATGGAGAAGAGCCTACATACGAGTAAGTTCAGCCCTCAAGACTATGGACTCTTCTTCCTGCATCTTCTCTTTTGCCACGGGACGGCTGTCCCATATATTCATGTTTCCTATTGTGCACCACATGAGTTTGCTCGTCTTGTAAAGCATTGGAGACATGCATTTCATTGTCCCTGCCTCTTGTATTAGCATCTCCAACATTCATTGTATGGCTGTCCATAATGTTCATCTCCAACATTCATTGTATGGCTATCCATAATGTTCTGAGTGTAGAGATAGCTAGTGTTCACGGTGATCGTCTCTCACGATAGAAGTGAAAAAGAACCGTATGCTCTGGTTAGCACGGGACTTATGGGACTGATTTGTCTCGCCCATTTACTTGGGACATGATTATGATATCTGGACTTATGGGACTGTTTTGTCTCACCCATTTATTTGGGACATGGATTTATTTATTTTTAAGCCATATTAGAATCACTATCTCCCCATACAGATGTCAAAATACACAGCGGGAATGATAACCAAACTTGGGTCCACAAGAGCAAGTAGAGTGCAGAAAATAGACAGCACAAGAAACACTAAGAGATAGGCGTGTAAACTCTTCTCTATACACAAGATCCCGTACAAAATTGAATGAGAAAATGGTGAGGAACATGGGGCCTATTTAAATGCCCCATGGATGCAGTCGGCCAGCGCTTGAGGGCTCTCCACCACGACTGCATAAAGCAGTCGGCCAGCAGAAAATATCTCCACGACTGTACAAAACAGGTTGGCCAGCATCAGAACCTCCACGACTGCATCATAGGCAGTTGGCCAGCTACCAGGAGCACATGAGGTGCAGTCGGCCAGCACCAGGGGCTCCTGCCAACATGTGGCATCCATCCACACCATGGAAAAATGGGCAGGGTGGGCACACCCACAACAGAAGCCCTAGTGTCTGATTAAGACAGGAGATGACTTCTAACACCCCCTCTCAGCTCCTAGCTGTGCAATCAACCCAAGGGAGTTGGAGTGCCGCCTGAGCGTAGCTTGAGGTAGAGACTTCGTGAAGAGGTCCGCCGCATTGTCCTCCTCCTCACGTACAAAGTGATACTGTATCTCTATGTGCTTGGTCTGGGCATGGGAGACCGGGTTCCGAGCAATAGCTATACAACTCTGGTTATCGCACTGGATGACTGTGGGCTCCTTCTATGGAAACCCAATCTCACCTAGCAGCCTCCGCAACCACACAACCTCGCAAGCAGCACCACAAGCAGCCCGGTACTCTGCCTCTATCGAAGAGAGGGCAATAGTTGGCTGCCTCTTGCTGCTCCAAGAAAACTGTATCCTGAAGTAGATCTCCTCGTGTCTGGATCTCCTCCCCAATCTGAGTCACTCCAACCTTGGAGTCTGACTCCATCCCCTCCTGTGTAAAAGAGTCCTAGATCCTTCGTACTCTGTAGATACCGCAAGATCCGCAATCCTGCGTCCCAATGAGACTTCAATGGCGTCTGCATAAAAGAGCTCAACAGCCCCACGGAGAAGCTTAAGTCCAATCTAGTGTTCAGCAACCAGATCAATGAACCAACCAACTTCCGGTACTGCGAGGCATCAAGCTCACAAGGATCAGTAACGGTTAACTTTGTGTTTGGGTCCATCGGCGAAGTAATAGGCTTGCAGTTCTCCATCCCAAAGGCCTCAAGCAACTCATGAACATACCGCTACTGAGAGACAAAAAACCCCCTCTGGGTCTGCCAGATCTCCAATCCCAAAAAGAAGTGGAGTAAGCCCAAGTCGGTCATCTCAAACTCCTTTGACAAGGCAGCCTTCATCACACCAATGTGCTCCATATGACCGCTGGTGAGAATGAGATCATCCACATAAAGGATGATTATCGTAACCATGCCGCGTTCCCGAAAGAGATACAGGTTAGGATCTGCAACCGATCTCTGAAATCCAGCCCGAATAAAGAAGGAATCAATCTTCTGATTCCAAGCCCTGGGAGCCTGCTTAAGACCATACAAGGCCTTACGTAACCTGGAAACCATCCCTTTTGATCCTGGAACAACAAAGCCTGGAGGCTGCTCAACACACACCTCCTCCTGCAAGTCACCATTAGGGAATGCAGATTTAACATCCATTTGAAACATGGGCCACCTTTGAGAAGAAGCAAGGGCAAGAACGGTCCGAATCGTGGACATCCGTGCTGTCGGTGCAAAGGTATCCTCGTAGTCGATGCCTGGCCGCTGAGCATAACCTTTAGCCACAATTCTGGCTTTGTGTTTGTTCACCGACCCATCAGACGCATATTTGGTCTTAAAGACCCATTTGACACCAATGATTGACTGTTTCGACGGCCTCGGTACCAAATCCCATGTGTTGTTCTTCTCGATGGCATCAAGTTCCACCTGCATGGCTTTCCTCCAAGTATCCTGTGAAAGGGCTTCCTTGACGGAAGTGGGCTCTTTGTTCCGCATAATACGAGACATCAGAGCATAGTTTACCTGAAGAAGCTCTGCTGTATTGCTTTTATCTTGGACTCTGTGTGATCTTCGAGGGCCGTCCTCTGTGGTCCACTCGGAGGGTAACTCCGTGACACCTGACTCCCGAAGGGTGTCTAACAACCACCTAGGTACTCGAACGGATCGTGGAGCCTCTTGTGGTCACGGGGGCTCTACTCCAGCTGCGGGCTCATCCTCCTGTACTGACTGAGGTTGATCAGCTACTGGAATAATGGTCTGGGAATCATCATCAGACTCCTCTGGATCTCCAAGAAGTGGCGGCTCCTCGACAGTGGATATTGGAACATGCTCATCAAAGACCACATCCCGGCTGACAACAATCTCGTTCCTGTTTGGATCATACAATCTGTATCCCTTGGAAAGAGAATTATACCCCACAAATACAAGCTTGCGGGACTTGGAGTCAAGCTTCCCCCTCTGCTTCTTCGGAATATGTACATACACATCACTCCCAAAAACACGGAAGTGCGAGACATCAGGTTTCCTGCCAAAGTATGCCTCAAATGGAGTCATATGAGGTACTGAAGTCGTCGGAGATCGGTTGAGGGTATGGACAGCCGTTGCCACAGCCTCTCCCCAAAGTGGACGAGGAAGATCACGATGCTCCAGCATGGTCCTCGCCATCTCCACCACAGTCCTGTTCTTACGTTCTACAACTCCATTCTCCGAAGGTGATCCTGTATTGGCCAGTTCCCTCTTGATGCCATGATCTGCACAAAATCTGAGAAATACAGTCGAGGAGAATTCACCTCCTTTGTCAGCCCTGAGAGTCTTTACCTGAAATCCAGACTCTTTCTCCACCATCATGTGCCAATCCTTGAACCGTGCAAAAGCTTGGTCCTTCTGGGAAAGAAAGTAGACCCACGTGAATCTGGTACAATCATCAACAAGCAGCATAAAGTAGAGAGATCCTCCCAAAGATGGTGTCTGCTGAGGTCCACACAAGTCAGTGTGAATCAACTCCAATGGTTTCGAAGCCTGCTTCGGAAAGGATTCCCTGTGCTGCTTACCACGTATGCAAGAACTGCAACGCCCTTACCTACTGCCAACATCTGGCAAGCCAACCACCATCTGGTCTCGGAAAGCTCGCCGAAGTGCATCCACATTTAAGTGGCCAAAACGAAAGTGCCACAAATCTCCGACCTGAGAACCTGTCAACGAGGAGAGTGCAGAGAGCTTGTAGATACCATTCTCCACACCGCCTTCCCAAACAACCTGGCCAGTCTCACGATCCCGTAGAGCAACTGAATGCTCCTCAAATTCCACCCGAAAGCCA
Source organism: Cibotium barometz (assembly GCF_041138505.1). Taxonomy (NCBI): domain Eukaryota; kingdom Viridiplantae; phylum Streptophyta; class Polypodiopsida; order Cyatheales; family Cibotiaceae; genus Cibotium; species Cibotium barometz. The sequence continues at coordinate 8,832,911 of NC_141056.1, read as the reverse complement.
GTCTTGCATACTTCATGCACTGACAAAAGATGAAAACCCAGAGCAGGAACATAAAGAACATGGGAAGCATGCTTGCCCCCCTTACCGTCGGGAATAATCTCCATCCGGCTCTCACTATGTATCGGAATAGTGGAGTTGCCGCCAGTAAAGATGCGACCTGACTGCTGTTTCAGATCCAAAAAGAAGTCACGGGACGGAGTGGAAGCACCACTGTCAAGAATCCACTCCCGGGTATCCTTCGCGGTGAAGCCAACTGCCTCCTCGCTTGAAGACGATGAAGCATCAGAGTCCATCATCTCTAAGTGCTCAAATGCAAGAGTCTTTGTAGCTGAGGTTGAGGAATCAGCACTCTTCCCAGTCCGCTTAGGACACTTCCTCCAATAGTGGCCTTTCTCGCCACAATCATTGCAGGATCTTTCGGCCTTCATCTTCTCTCGTTCTGTGTCAGGCTTCGGTGAAGCCTTCCCTTTGCCCTTGTAGTTATTTCGACCTTTCGACCGTTGGCCAGTTAAGGCCTCCGAACCACCGCTGGGAGGAGGGTTCGTGAAACGTTCCTCCTGGTCCAAGACCATTGGCACAAGCTCCTCCTAGGTAATGGTGCTGAGCCTGCCACTCGTAATCAACGAGTAGAAAGCAGAATACTGAGCAGGCAAGTGGGACAGCAAAGTGATGGCCATGTCTTCAGATGACATCTCCTCCCAGCCTGGAGGACTTTGTTTGAAGAGCCTGTAGCTTGTTAATGTGCTCCCGCATCGTCGATGACTTTGCAGGGTTCATAACCCGCATATGCACTTCCAAGGAGATCCTCTTCATGGGTGCTACCCTGTTATAAAGAGAAGCCAAGTGCTGCCATATGTCTCTGGCCAGCGTCATGTGCTTTACATGATTGATCACTTGTGGTGTGCAATTGAGGAAAATAAATGACCGGACCCTGGCGTTGACACGATCCCACATCTGTGCCTGTGTCTCTCGGTCCTTCTTCATCGACAGTAACTCCCCTTCCTCTGCTTCCGGCCGTGGAACCCCGATGACGATGAAATCAGCAAGGTCATATGACTCCCGCACAGACTCCATCATAACCTTCCAGATGCCGTAATTGTTTCCGTCCAACTTGACGGTCCACGGGGAACGTGGGGAGAGTCGGGATCTTCACATGCTTTTCAGCCATCTCTAACAAATCTGCCATCGCGGGGATGTAACTGAAAAAAGGTGGGTGGGTGGGGAAAAAAAAACCTTAAACCTGCAAGTGGCTGTCCAACACCTTAGCCCGCCTTCCTTTTGCAACTTCTCTTCCCGAACAGTCCAAAACAGTCCACCAATCAGCAACTTAACTATCCCCCTCTTGCTCAGAAAATTCCCAAGATCTATCAAGAGCCTAGGGCTCTGATTTCATGTCAAAATACACAGCGGAAATGATAACCAAACTTGGGTCCACAAGAGCAAGTAGAGTGCAGAAAATAGACAGCACAAGAAACACTGAGAGATAGGCGTGCAAACTCTTCTCTATACACAAGATCCCGTACAAAACTGAATGAGAAAATGGTGAGGAACATGGGGCCTATTTAAATGCCCCATGGATGCAGTCGGCCAGCGCTTGAGGGCTCTCCACCACAACTGCATAAAGCAATCGGCCAGCAAAAAATATCTCCACGATTGTACAAAACAGGTCAGCCAGCATCAGAACCTCCACGACTGCATCATAGGCAGTTAGCCAGCTACCAGGAGCACATGAGGTGCAGTCGGCCAGCACCAGGGGCTCTTGCCAACATGTGGCATCCATCCACACCATGAAAAAATGGGAAAAAGATACGGGGAGTGAGGAAAAATGATAAAACACCTATACAAGGCGGGCACACCCACAACAAAAGCCCTCGTGTCTGATTAAGACAGGAGATGACTTCTAACAACAGAGGCTAAGAGGTTCATTGTTTATCTCACCATGCACGTGGATTCATGTGGGATTGTGAGAGGGCAATTCAATGAACACTCCACCATACACGTGGATTCGTGTTGCGATTGTGGAGTGAGTGTTTCATTGTTTCCACACCATGCTTGTTGATCAGAGTTGGGATTGTATGGGAGAACATGGGAACTGTTGGGATTGGGAGAAAGGATTGCCAGAACTATGGAGAACCAGCTTTTCTGTCACCATGGTTTGTGCTCTTGAATGGCACTAGTTTGTGCGCATAGCACATGTTTTTGTGTGAGGCACTAGTTTCTTATGCTTTCTACTGACTTCTATATGCATGAATGATTCTCTCCAAGTGGGTTAATGGACTTGATTGACTGACTGACTCTCTAAGAATGAGGAATGACCTACGTAGCTCGTGCCTTACATATCCTGGATTGAGGATTACAATGGGGTCATGACGCATGACAAATATCAAATCCTAAAGGGTTCTATTTTCTTAGAGTGTTGCACTGATGATGAGCCATCTTGTCACCATGCACTATAGTGCAGAGTGCATGTGACATGTATGGCTGCTGACAAAGTGCTTCTACACTCGGACACATCATGCAATGAGATAAAGTAAGATTGCCCTCTGGAATAGGCAATGACACCATGAATGGATCTGGACCAACTGTCGCTCCACCCATCTGCAATAATTGTGATGCCATTCTGTCTCACAAGAGGACCTAACAATCCTTGTAGCTGTAGCAATTTTGCCCTTCTCCTTTGGTAGTAAGGTGGTTCTCAATGCCTCTGATGACGGAGGACTGTAGGTGGATCCATACTCTGCAATCTTGCGCACTATGTCCTTGAAGTAGAAGCTACGAGCAGCTTGAACAGCAATGGCATCATGGTAGAAGAAGCACGCAACACTACCATCCATCTCCTCCGTCTTCTTTGGGTCTCATCTACTCTGAAGTGTACTCTACCTTGAGTGAGCAGTTCCTCTTATAAGGTTTTATAACCTTTGATGGTTCAAAAAGCTAATTTGGGAGACGCCTTTTTGCTATTGCTCTTGCTTTTTAGGAGAAAAGGGGGCTGGCGGGCGGTTTTTCAGGCGCTTCCCTATTGGTGAAAAGAGAGGGGTTGAAGAGCAGACTTGGGTGCTTATTCTTGGATCGCTGGTCACCAGGGAGCACAAGCGGCACACAAAGCTGCAACGCAGGACTTTTTATGGGCTTTTCTTGGCAACAGGATGGCGAGCAGGGTTGCAGCTACATGCATGGTGCTCTCCTTTTGGCGACTAGTGGGCTGCAGGGAAAAAGCACAGGGCTGAACGCTCTCTCTCTCTCTCTCTCTCTCTCTCTTCCTCTCTTCGCTTCTGGTGGTGCCCCTGTTCGCTTCCGCCGCCCCCCCCCTCTCTCTCTCTCTCTCTCTCTCTCTCTCTCTCTCTCTCTCTCTCTCTCTCTCCCTCTCTTCGCTTATGGTGGTGCCCCCCGTTTCCCGCCCGCCCTGTCTCTCTCTCTCTCTCTCTCTCTCTCTCTCTCTCTCTCTCTCTCTCTGTCTCTCTCTCGCCTGTTCTCCCTCCCGCCTGCTGTCCCCCCTGCTCGCTGCCACCGCCCTGTTCGCTTCCGCTGCCCTGTTAGCGCTGCCTGCTTCACTTCCGCCGCCTTCCCTCCCGCCTGCTGTTCGCCGCCTCCTCTCTGTTCGAACTTTCTGTCACCCCCTCCCGCCTGCTGCCCTGTTCGCTGTACGCCGCATAGTTCTGCTGACAATGGCCAGTCTATCTATCCGTTAGTGTCTGCCCCTTTCCCCACCCACCCTTGCTCAGGCCCCCAAGGCAGCAGAATAACTCTCTCTCTCTCGCTTCTTCCATGGCTTCCCCCTTGCGCAACCCGACGAAGGCGACCTTTATGGTCACAAACAAGAGGATAACAAATGTGGAAAAGGAAATGAAGGAATGGAAGGCAGAGATGGAGGGATGGTGGAAGGAGAAAGCCAACTTTCTCCAAATGGTATTCAATGAGGGTAAGCGGTGGAAAGAGGAGAAGGAGGACCTCATAGCGGAAGTCAAAGACCTTCACGGGGAAGTCAACACGCTCAAAGGCGTAATTTCAGCTCTTCAGAGGGAGCTTGCAGAGGCCAAGGCAAATGGTGGACTTGAAGAAGGTGAAATTCAGCCATCCATGATAGAAGAGCTCAAGGTTATCAAGGAACAAGTACGGGCAATTAAGGAAGAAGAGAAGCAACACGAAGCAAAGACTTCCTCATGGGTGGAAGTCATCACCAAGACTCAAAAGAAGATGGATGAAGCGGAGAAGTGGATAGAGGTCGCCAAGAAGGGTAAAGGTAAGGAGATAACAACCCCTACACCTACAATCATTAACATGACTTTGGAAGAGGAACAACGAAGACGTACACGTGCTTTGCATGTGAGGATTACCGGCCTTAAAGACGGGGATAAAGTTGAAGAGGAGGTGAAAGAGCTTATGGTGTTGATGGGGATTGACAGTCCGGCACACGCAAAAGCCTGGAGAGTGGGCAAAAAAAGCGGAGGCAACGGGGAAACATCAAAGGAAAGAGCTCTCATACTTCGCTTCCCCTCTATTGAGGCGAAGAAGGAGTTCTTGAAGAGACGACCCACTTTAAAGAATACAGGCATTTTTCTTGGTGATGATCTTACTCTTTCACAGCTTGCACATATGAAGGAAGTCATGCCAGAGATTAGAGCGGCAAGAGAAAAGGGAAAGATAGCATTTTATAGAGAAGGGAGGGTGGTCATCGTGGAGCGACGCTCTACATGACGATGCGAGACCTATGGGACCAAATTAAAGCTGGCAGCCTGGAACTGCAATGGATCCCTCAGACTTGATGTAGGTGCCTTTGAGGACAGCTTTAGAGATAGAGATATAGTCTTCTACTCGGAGACTCACCAGGCCCCTGGTCAGATGATGCCACAGGTGACAGGATACAGATGGGAGACAGCTTGCAGAGTAGGGACGAGATCGGTACACAGTAGTAGAGGATCAGGAGGGTTGGCAGTTCTTTTCAGGGAGGAGCTGCAACTGCTTCTACACATCGTTCGGAGAGATGATCAGGCCAGATATATGTGGGTGAGACTGAGGGCCGACACAGGCAGATTCCTGTATATTGCCATATGCTATTTTGCTCCTAGTACATCGACATATGCAGCACCTAGAGGGCAGTCTCCTTTCTCTGTGCTAGATGATGACATATGGGAGTTCTCTAGGGATGGAGACATCATCCTGTTAGGGGACTTTAATGCCCGGACAGGCAACCGCCAGACAGCCTTTTATGATACCTCGGAGGAGATGCTGAGAGAGCTGGACACTCTGGATATGGGATTAGACAGACGCTCACAGGATGTGGAGTGCACAGAGTATGGGAGATATTTGGTAGATATGGGGATTGCACATGGGTTGGCCATACTTAATGGCTTGCAGAGGTTTCCGTCAGCAGCTGGATTTACTTGCTTTCCACATAGACATGGTGCTAGCACAGTGGATTATGTTATGGCTATGCCCAGCTTTGTTTCATGCATTGAGGACTTCACAGTTGGATCTCGGCCCATTGGGGTAGTAGTGGATCGTGCATTGTTGACATTGACTCTCTCTTTTCACTTTACCACAGCTCAGAGGACACGAGGGGCAGATCACACTCGATATACTTTTACCTCAGAGACTGATGCTGTCTACACAGATGGGATTTATAGACGTCTGTACACAGAGGAGCCAGGGAGACCTTTGGAGGAGTTGACCCATATACTGACAGAGACTTTACAAGATGCAGCGAGAGAGGCATATCCACATACTCAGTCTGGACAGAGACAGCGTTCTAGATGTATGCCCCAGAACAGCTGGTATGATGAGGAGTGCAGAGAGACCAGAGCCCGACTGCAGCGGGAGGTTGTTTTGGGAGTCACTACTCACCGACAGTGACGTATTGCCTTCCGACGCCTTGTGCGAAGGAAGAAGCGGGCCTTCCTTGCTCAGCTAGAGCAGGAATTATACCAGGTGTTCTTGAGCCAGGATTCGAGGGAGGCTTGGCGTCTGTTTCATGAGTCCTCCCCTGCTTTGGCCATCACTTCTACAGAGGTCTGAGGTAGTTATGCAGCATCTCTATATACAGTTCCTGGACAGACACCTTTTCCTGACCCGCCAGCACCATGCCCACAAACATGTACTTTCTTTACCGCAGAGATGGTAAGGAAGGCCATTGATAGGATGAAGACTGGGAGAGCATATGATCATGATGGATTGGTCGCTGAGCACTTTATTCATGCGAGAGACATGCTGGCAGAGCTTCTAGTAGTGATGTTCAATCGTGCTATGTGCGAAGGCTTACCCGAGACTTGGAGTAGGTCCACCATCGTGCCTATCTTCAAGTCAGGGGAACCTATGGAGCCAGGGAATTATCACACTATTATGATTGGTCACACACTAGCACGATTGTATGCATCCATTCTTGAGCAGCAGTTGAGTAGATGGGCAGAGAGAGTTGGCATTCGAGCAGAGGGACAGGCAGGGTTCAGGAGAGGTTTCTCTACTCTTGACCACATCTTGACTCTGCGGGCCATTATTGAGGAGGGCAGGTCGCATGGGCGACGGATTTATTGTAGCTTTGTGGACTTCCGCAAAGCATTTGATACAGTGCCCAAAGCCAGATTGATGAGGCGATTACAGGAGATGGGGGTACCCACAGAGCTCATATGGGGGATTATGGCTTTATATAGATCAGTTGCAGGACAGGTACGCACCCCAGAGGGGGTCTCTACTTTGGTTCACTCCACTATAGGAGTGAAGCAAGGTTGCCCGTTATCTCCTTCATTGTTTGGTATGTATGTGGATGAGGCTTCTGACTACATTGAGAGATTGGGGGACAGAGGAGCCCAGCTAGCAGGTACATGGATCCCACTATTGTTATATGCTGATGATATTGTGTTGATCTCTGACTCCCCTGAGGGTATGCAGCGTCATCTGGATGCTTTACATGAGTTTGCACATGATAGTGGATTGTCTGTCAACCTTGGCAAAACCAAGGTTATGGTGTTTAACACCACGCCACAGTGGGTTAGGCGATCAGCTTCCACATTTACATATGGGCAAGAGATTGTGGAGTATACAGATGCATATACATATCTTGGGGTAGTATTCAGTGGGCCAGTGTTTTCGATGAGGAGAGCAGTAGAGACTAGATTGACTAGAGCACATGCAGCCCTGGGTGGTTTGGAGAGGTGTGTTCGCAGGTTCAGTTTCAGGAACTTCGAACGAAACTTTGGCTTTTTGACACTCTAGTGACATCAGCTATGCTTTATGGAGTGCAGATATGGGACCTTCAGTGGGCCATCACAGCGTAGGCGGGTGGAGAGGCATGGAGAGGCCTTTGGTATCGATGATTGCTAGGATTATTAGAGCCAAGGCCGTGGTACCTCATGAGATTATTCGAGCAGAGCTGGCGGCTGCCCCTCTGGTGATTGAGGCTCTTACGAGATCAGTCTCCTACATACATGGCTTGTGGGATCTCCCCCGAGACAGATATGCACGCCTCGCCCTGGAGTCCTCCTGACAGTTAGCTTTACAAGGAGACACGGCTTGTTGGTATGGACAGATGACATCTTGGTTCCAGGCACATGGTTTTAGCATGGACAGATTGCCTCCCTTCCAATATTCTCTGGAGGCACCCTCTCTCACTCTCACACGGACAGAGATTACCAGACTCATTCGTCAGGATTTAGTTCAGCTGGACATTAGGAGGACATGGATACAGCCGACTGAGGAGCTGGGCACGAAGATGGCTTTCTACAGAGAGCATTTTCTTCAGCTCACAGCAGATGGTTTTGTGATCAGACCCAGTTACATGGATGTACACTTGTCTCATGCAGTACGATGTGCTATTGGTCAAATTCGCATATCCTCACACCAGCTTGAGATTGAGATTGGCCGATATAGAGGTATACCAGCTGAGGCCAGGATATGCCGAGTATGCCATGGGGAGCCAGAGACAGAGCTGCATTATATATGCCATTGTACTGCATACTATGAGATACGTGGTCGTTTCCACTGTTTATTCAGAGAGGGTTTTGGACCACTTTCCAGAGTCATGGGGTACGAGGACCAGAGGTGTTTGGGATTGTTCTTGCTTGAGCTGCGGAGACGTGGAGATAGCCTGCTTAGGCGCACAGAGAGCTAAGACTCAGAGGCACATTACAGACTTCTTTAGTCCAGCCATCACTGCGCCAGATGGACCACAGCAACAGCAGGACATGGATATCGCCTACACCAGGGGTACATTGATTGATCGTGCGATTGAGCTTGGGTGGTCCAAACGCCCACGACTACGGAGGAGGGCATCCCAGCATAGACGGAGGTTGCAGCGGCAGATTCGGATTTTTCTTGCGAGGCATGCGGGACACCCAGTCAGGGTGCTGACCACAGAGGATATTGAGGAGATCCGCCAGTGTCCGATGCGGCACATATTATGAGATGGAGGCACCTCCATAGTGTACCCCTCCGTTCCACATGATATTGTATCCCCTCACTATATTCCACTCACCTCCATAGCGTACCCCCCCTCACTATATTCACACCCTATAAGGGTTTCTGTTTACCTTCCAGTTCCAGTTTCATTTTCTAGGTGCCAGTAGTATCATCTTTATTTTTCATTTTCTGGGTTTTTTTTATCCAGACATTGTATCGGATCCACCATGATGTAACTTTTGGTCTCATAGGTCATTATGGCCTTTTGAAGACGTTAATATAACATTTCATTTCATTTCATTTCTCTCTCTCTCCTTTGGAAGGGAATGGCAGGCTGGAGGATAGGAAGCACAGGCTGGACTGCTTACTCTCTCTTTTGATAGGAGTCGGGCAGCAGCACAGACAGGGCTCTTCCTCTCTGCAACATGCCAGCGAGCTGAACCGCCTTCTCTCTCTCTCTTGCAGGGACGCAGTGTTGGACTGAGCACGCTTTCCCACTCTTGCTTGGATGCATGCGGGCTGGCTGCAGGAGGCGCACAGCAGAACTCTACAGCCGAGAGACCTCTCTCTCTCTCTCTCTCTCTCTCTCCTCTCTCTTGGTAAAAAGCAAGGCAGGCACAGGAGGGCTGGACTGCAGGCATACAGGGTTGCATACTCTTCTCTCTTGGTGAAAAGCAAGGCAGGCAAGGCTAGAGCCCGAAGCGTGTGTTTTCTCTCTCTGGGAAGAGCCGGCTGCAGTACACGCACAGCCCAGAGGAGCTTTTCTTTGTCGTAAGGCAGGGCTGTAGGCGGCTGCAGGAAGTGCACAGCCGTGTGGGTTTCTCTCTTTTATGGAAAAAGCACAGGGTGCTGCTGTGGAAAACAGCCCTGGTTTTGGCACCGTGTTTGGATGGTGTATCTGTAGGTTTCTCATGGAAACAGGACATCGGTTTTTCGAGAGGAAATCGGACTTCGGTTTTGGGGATACAGGTCTTTAGTTTCATGTGGAAAACATGTCTTTGGATTCATGTGAACAGGTTGTAGGTTTTCTCGAGGAGATTAGTTACATGCAAGCTCTGGTTATAGGGAAGGACATGTGGTTTGGTACAGCCCTACTGCTGTTTGGGAAAGGGGTTAAGGGATCCATGGTAGAGATGGAGAAGACCTTTGGAAAGCAGGGAGGTGTTGTATAGGTGTGCCTTCTCTATGGTACACTGTGCTGTAATATCGAGAGTTCTCTTTTGGAAACAGATAAGAGTCTTTGCTGTGAGACAGGAGCACTGGAAGTATCGGGATGTGTACCGCTTATAGGGTGAGAGACTATGGGTTGTTGTGGCAGCCCTGATCGTGGGAGAAAGCTTCTGTATGCAGGACTGATGTGAGAGAGTCTTTCGATGTGAAGCCATGATACAGGGTCTTTGCAGGCTTCAGGGGTTCTACTTTGACGGCTGAGTTTCCAGCCTTATTGTAATCCAAGCTCTCTTATAATAAATTAAAGAAATACCGCAAGGGGCGCCACTGCGTTTTGGAGCCAATCGGTTTCCGTGTACTTTTGCAGGAGCACTCTAGCTCCCTCTGTTTGTTTTCCTTTTCCAAGTCCTCAAAGGTGTTGAAGTGTTTTGTGTGTAAGTGTTTGTTTCTCACCGCCCGTCAAGTATCTGAAGGCCAGTTTCATGGTTCCGTTGCCGGGATATCGTCGACTTTCTCAAGTAGGCGAGCCGGTGGTTACTCTGGTCGGGACAATCGCCAACTTTCCTAAGGGAGCGAGCTTGTGGTTGTCTCATGAGAGTCTTCAACATGTGGAAAGTGAAAAGGAAGTGCAGGAGACAGTGCATGATTATGTGTCTTTGCCTGTATGAGGTGAAGAGAAAAAGCTGAGGATGAAGCTCAGAAGAAAAGACGCCAAGGACAAGAAGTAGTCGGTCAGGAGCAAGAAGCAATTGAAGTGTTATGGTACAGAATTTGGGCTGAAGGCTATGGCTTTCGACAGTTTGTCGTCAGTGGTATCTTCATGGAGGCTTCATGGGTTCGGAAGGCAGCTTCTTTCTATGTTTAGCAGTGGTGGTCTACTATGCTTCATGAGGGACTTGTGCTTACCACTTGGGTGAAGTGCAAGCATGTTTTGGGTGCCTGAGGATGTATCAGATGAGACTCAGACAGAAGCGGAGGAATTTGATGAGGTTCTTATTTTCGAGCAGATACTGGCACACAAGGAAAGAAAGGTGCAAAGTAAATTTTCCCGTTGCTATCTTGTGAAGTTCAAGAACTATTCATCGATGGATGCGAAGTGGACGGAGGAGGGTGACTTAGCAGATTCACCTTAGGTATTACAGCTTTATCTTGATGCCTTTGAGTTGGAGTCGACTCTTGCGACAGCTCATTCAGGTTCAGCAGAGCATAGGTCTGGAGCATTGCCTAATGCTCAAGAGGGAGATAGCACCTCTGCTCCCTTGTTACAGACAGGCTCAGTTGTCATCTAGGAGTCGCTTGGTGATATCTTTGTATTCACCCGAAGGCACTGGAGGCTGACAGTACATCTGCTTATGGGACTTCTATGATATTGTGTACTAGTCACATGAGATGGTAAAGTTGGGTATGGTTCACAGTCGGCCGCACCATGAACTATAGCTGCAACTATGGATGGTTTTTGCCTTTGGAACTAAAGTATGACTGAGGAAGATTGGGACATTGATCTTTGTCATATGGTTCTAGTGGCTGTTCTTGACCACAGGATTGGTCAATTGGATATTGAGATGATGCTATTTGTGGAGTTGGTCTCCTTTGGAATGGCATGATTTGGTTGAGCTCAAAGTCTGCAGCAACCTAAGCTAACACTTCGAGACTCTATGAAGGGCGTAAGTCTTGCGAGGAGTCCTAGAGTTAGTTTGGTTCATGGATATATGGATTGAACTCTATTTGTGCATGTATGCATACACTTTTTGAGGTATTATTGTATATTGGTGCCATTGGATCCTAGTACCATTGAGAATACTTTGGGTAATACTCTGGATTGTGTCGTGTGATGCATGTATATTGGTATGATACATCAAGTACTTTATTATGTTCATGGATGCACCACTGTGCGTGACTCTTGCGGGATGGCCATGAGACATATGTGGGAAGTACTTAGTGGATGTATTGTTTGGATGCATTGAGTGCCTTCATATGCTCATGTTGTACCTCCAGTCGTGTCCATGGGCGTAAGGCTTGTGAGCAGCCCTTAGGCTGTTACTTTAGAGTAGGTAGGTAGAGCATTTTGAGGAGCATATTGTTTGCGAATGCATATATGTGTCGTGCATATGTGTGTCATATGTAGAATGATGCATGGTTTTGTTTTTGGCTAACACAGGTTACGTGTTTCCACTTGGTTTTAGACTTTTGCTCCAGGTTTTGAAGGAACAAGCAAGAGTTGTTTGTCACTTTCACATGATGGTGTGGCCTTATTGTGCAAGATGATTTTTTTTCATCACCCAGATGCACTTGAGGGCCATTGCTTTTGTCATATGGGGAGTCTTTGCTCATAAGATGCCTTATTGCCATTGAGTGCAATCGAGGACTCTTGCTATTTTTCAAGAGGGGGGTATGTTACGACCCTGTGTTTTTCTTTGGACAGTATGCAGGTGGGCACGGGGACATGGTAGACAGTGTGAATGGCATTGGTTTGGAGTTGATAAGGAAACCCATGTGTGGACAACCCCAAGTGTGAAGGGGACAAAGAGAATTAAAGTTTAAAGGTTTTATAACCTCTGGTACAAAGAGATTTTAATTTATAAGGTTTTATAACCTTTGATGGTTCAAAAAGCTAATTTGGGAGACACGCCTTTTTTCTATTGCTCTTGCTTTTTAGGAGAAAAGGGGGCTGGCAAGCTGTTTTTCAGGCGCCTCCCTATTGGTGAAAAGAGAGAGGGGTTGAGGAGCAAACTTGGGTGCTTATTCTTGGATGGCTGGTCACCAGGGAGCACAGGTGGCACACAGAGCTGCAACGCAGGCCTGTTTATGGGCTTTTCTTGGCAACAGGCTGGCAGGCAGGGTTGCAGCTACACACATGGTGCTCTCCTTTTGGCGACTGGTGGGCTGCAGGGAAAAAGCACCGGTCTGAACGCTCTCTCTCTCTCTCGCTCTCTCTCTCGCTCTCTCTCTCGCTCTTTGGAAGGGAACTGGCAGGCTGCACGATAGGAAGCGCAGGCTGGACTGCTTACTCTCTCTTTTGATAGGAGTCGGGCAGCAGCACAGATGGGGATCTTCCTCTCTGCAACAGGCCAGTGAGCTGAACCGCCTTCTCTCTCTCTCTCTCTCTTGCAAGGACGCGGGGTTGGACTGAGCACGCTTCCTCACTCTTGCTCGGATGCATGTGGGCTGGCTGCAGGAGGCGCACAGCAGAACTCCACAGCCGAGAGACCTCTCTCTCTCTCTCTCTCTCTTCTCTCTTGGTAAAAAGCAAGGCGGGCACAGGAGGGCTGGACTGCAGGCATACAGGGCTGCATACTCTTCTCTCTTGGTGAAAAGCAAGGATGGCAAGGCTGGAGCATGAAGCGTGTGTTTTCTCTCTCTGGGAAGAGCCGGCTGCAGTACACGCACAGCCTACAGGAGCTTTTGCTTGTTGTAAGGCAGGGCTGTAAGTGGCTGCAGGAAGTGCACATCCGTGTGGGTTTCTCTCTTTTATGGAAAAAGCACAGGGTGCTGCTGTGGAAAACAGCCCTGGTTTTGGCACCGTGTTTGGATGGTGTATCTGTGGGTTTCTCATGGAAACAAGACATTGGTTTTTCGAGAGGGAACAGGACTTTGGTTTTGGGGATACAGGTCTTTGGTTTCATGTGGAAAACATGTCTTTGGATTCATGTGAACAGGTTGTAGGTTTTCTCGAGGAGATTAGTTACATGCAAGCTCTGGTTATAGGGAAGGACATGTGGTTTGGTACAGCCCTACTGCTGTTTGGGAAAGGGGTTAAGGGATCCATGGTAGAGATGGAGAAGACCTTTGGAAAGCAGGGAGGTGTTGTATAGGTGTGCCTTCTCTATGGTACACTGTGCTGTAATATCGAGAGTTCTCTTTTGGAAACAGATAAGAGTCTTTGCTGTGAGACAGGAGCACTGGAAGTATCGGGATGTGTACCGCTTATAGGGTGAGAGACTATGGGTCGTTGTGGCAGCCCTGATCGTGGGAGAAAGCTTCTGTATGCAGGACTGATGTGAGAGAGTCTTTCGATGTGAAGCCATGATACAGGGTCTTTGCAGGCTTCAGGGGTTCTACTTTGACGGCTGAGTTTCCAGCCTTATTGTAATCCAAGCTCTCGTATAATAAATTAAAGAAATACCGCAAGGGACGCCACTGCGTTTTGGGGCCAATCGGTTTCCGTGTACTTTTGCAGGAGCACTCTAGCTCCCTCTGTTTGTTTTCCTTTTCCAAGTCCTCAAAGGTGTTGAAGTGTTTTGTGTGTAAGTGTTTGTTTCTCACCGCCCGTCAAGTATCTGAAGGCCGGTTTCAACCTCATCCCACCAAGACCACTCCGTAGATTTGGACTTCTCTGAGGTGGGCTGAGATTGATCCATGGATGCAAAGATTGTAAAGAAGGTTCTTCTTGGATGCATCTGGTATATACACATAACATTCATAGCCAAATGTTTTGAAATGAGACAATGAAGTTTCTTACGAGAGTAGGCCTCTTGTGGTGTGATACCCTTGAGCGCCATTATATAGCTCCGATTGAGGATGTAAACTATTGTGCTTACGGCTTTAGCCCAGAAAGTGTCTTATAACCCTTTACGTTTTAGCATGCATCAAACCATCTCCACGACGGTTCGATTATGTCATTCTACAACACTATTTTGTTGAGCTGTGTGAGCAGTGGTGGTGAGTTGGCGCTTGATGCCATTTTTCTTGCAGTAGCTATCAAATTCCGTTGAAAGAAATTCTTCTCCTTGATCTGTATGGAAACTTTTCACCTTCTTTTTTATCTCATTCTCACAAGCTTATGCCAATGTTTAAACTTGCTAAAAGCTTCAGCCTTATCCCGAAGAAAATAAATCCATATCTTTCTATTGTAATCGTCAACTAACAACATAAAGTAAGGTCTCCCCAATGCAGTAGAAGACATCTTCCTTATCCTGAAGGAAATAAACCCACATCTTCCTTTTGTAATCGTCGACTAGCAACATAAAGTAAGAAGATTCCCTCAATGGGGTAGTAGACATCTTATTTCCTTATCCCAAAGGAAATAAACCCACATCTTCCTATTGTAATCGTCGACTAGCAACATAAAGTAAGAAGATTCCCTCAATGCGGTAGTAGATATCTTATTTCTTTATCCCAAAGGAAATAAACCCACATCTTCTTATTGTAATCGTTGACTAATAGCATAAAGTAAGAAGATCCTCCTAATGCAATAGTAGACATCTTATCATAGAGATCAATGTGTACTAGCTCTTGAGGAGTCTTGCCCCAATATTGCATTTTTGTGAAAATGCCTTGCACTGTTGCTTTCCCATCATGTAAGCCTCACATGGTTCTTGTAATTTTGAAAATGAAGATAAATTAGCTGCCGTTCTCTTTTTCTGCATCTCCTCTCCTTCAGCATTGTAAATTTGATGTGACCAAATCGCTCGTGTCAAAGCCTACTCATACTCTTATTTGCAGTCGCTGTAAGGGTACTCAGCTCGTATAGATTGTTGCACCTTACTCCTTTGGTAACTAACTTGCTAGCAACATCTAGAATTTTTACGTTAGTTTTCTTGAAGTGTACTTCAAGCCCACGATTTGTCATCGTCGCAACAACTGACACCAGATTTTTCTTAATTTGAGGTACATAGAGCATGTCTAACAGCTTCTTCTCTTCACCTGGAGCTGCCACAAAAGAGATGGTTCTAGATCCTTCGACTGAACATTTAACACTGATGGGTTCATATACGGTGTAGAGGCTTCCAAGAACTATACCAGCCCTTTTTACTGGTTATATGTCGTGATGCTTCACCATCAAAAATCCATGAATCATCAACAATTGGAGCTTGAGCATATGAGCATATCTCTTCAATGGTGATCCAAAGTTTAAGCTCGATCTATGCATTATTAACTGACTCATTTTCTTGCCATGAAGACTTCAGGGTGCCGTTCTTCTCGTCAACCTACTTCTTTCTACGGTCTTTGACAGTGTAAGCTTTCTTGTCACAATAATAGTAGCTCCCTTGAAACTTCTTCTTCTTGTCATAGAAGATGTCGCGCCTTTGCCTTTAGCATTGGTCACTGTCAACGCGGGTCTTGAGCCGTATCTCCTTCTCAAGTAACATAACACTAAATTCTTTAAATAATAGAGGTGGTACTATAACGTGAGTCTTTGGTACCGTAACCAAGCCATCATACTTTTGTGGAAGAATTTGGATGCACCTCTGAGTTAGTTTTTCACTAGTCTTTGTAATCTCTACTTCAACCATTTGATCCGGCTGGTTTTTAATCTGCATGATAAATACTTCAACAATTTCTCCTTCAGTAAACTTCTCAGTAGCAAGCTGATTCTCCAAGTTTTAAATCCTAGTCTAATTTCGGATCTCATATCGATTCCTCAATATGGTCTAAGCCTCCGATATCTTAGTTGTGTTGAATCAAAGTAAGAATTGAATCACTTACACTAGTAATGATGGCACAAAGTGCGCTAGCATCTGTCTCCTCAAACATATCTATAGTATTTGGTGGAAGTGTGTTCGCGCTGTTGTTGGGGTCATGGTTTTGCATCCGTTCCTAGAACAGTTTCTAAAAGATCATATAGAGTGACGTTGATTTTGAATTTCTAGAGAGGATAGTTTGTTCCATCAAGCTTGCCTTCTGTGAAGGCTAGTGGACGAATGCAAAGGACTAGTGCATCAGCAACAGCCAAGGTAGAAGCCATCACTCCTAGTATTCCTTTTCTATGCAAAGAAAGATTAGACTTTATAAACTATTTCTACTAAAAGTACCGAAGCTATGATACCATATAAGAATATGGCACAACGAAAAGATAGATAGCAAAACAAAGTACAATAGACAATGCAGTAGATAGAGAATGGAGAGAATTTAAAATTCTAAGTCACGTACAATGGAGAGAATTTACCATCACATTGCACCTACTTGAGAGCGCACGAGTGGACAGTACCGTCACATTATATCTTTTGTAGAATTTTAAATTCTCTCCATTCTCTATTTGTTGCATTGTCTATTGCACGTTGTTTTGCTATCTATCTTTCCACTGTGCTATATTCTTATATGAAATAAGAGCTTAGATGCTTTTAGCAGAAATAGTGCATAAAGTCTAGTCTTTCTTTGCATAGAATACTAGGAATGATGGCTTCTACCTTGGCGGCGGCCGCCACATCAGTCCTGTGCATTCGTCCATCGGCCTTCATAGAAGACAAGCTTGATGGGACAAACTACACTCTTTGAAAATTCAAAATCAATACCAGTCTAGATGCTTATCAGCTTCTAGAAACTATTTTAGGAACGGATGCAAAATCGGTGGGAACCCCCGACCCCAATAACAACGTGAACACACTTCCACCAGATGCTACACTTCTTTGGGTATGGAAGAGATGCAATGTTGACACACTTTGTGCCATCGTCACCAGTGTAAGTGATTCTATTCTCACTCTGATTCAACACACAACTAAGGCATCGGAGGCTTGGACACGAAATTAGACTAGGATTTAGAATATGGAGAATCAGCTTACTGCTGTTGAGAAGTTTACTAAAGGAGAAGCTGCTGAAGCATTTATCAGGTGGATCAAAATCTATGGGATCAAATGATTGCCGTGGAGATTACAAAGACCATTGAGGAACTAGCCTAGAGGTGAATCTGAATTATTCCTACAAAAGTATGATGGCTTGGTTACAGCACTAAACACTCAGGTTAGAGTACTACCTCTATTATTTGAAGAATTTAGTGCTATGTTGCTCGAGGAGGAGATGTAGCTAAAGGCTTGTGATAGCGGGTGATGTTACATTTTTGGCCAATGCTAATGGCAAAGGCACGGCATCTTCTGATGACACGAAGAAGTAACCAAAGAAGAAGAAGTTTCAAACTTTCAAGAGGACTGCTATTAGTGTGACAAGAAGGGTCACATTGTCAAAGATCGCAGAAAGAATCAAGCTGACGAGAAGAACAACACCTTGAAGTCTAAGGAAGTCAATTAACAACGTTGAGACCAAGCTTGAACTTTGGGTCACCATTGAAGAGGCATGCTCATCTTCTCACGCTCCAATTATCGATGATTCATGGATTTTGGATTGTGGAGCATCCCAATATATAACCAGTAAAAAGGAATGATATAGTTCTTGGAAGCCTTTACAGGAACTCATGAGTGTTGTTGGGAATGATATCAAATGTCCAACCAAAGAGTCTGGAACTATATCTTTTGTGGCAGCTACAAGTGAAGAGAAGAAGCGGCCAGACGTATTCCATGTATCTCAAATCATGAGGAACCTGCTCTCAGTCGCTGTAATGAGAGATCGTGGACTCGAAGTACGCTTCAAGAAAACTAAAGAAGAAATTCTAGATACTGCAGGCAAGTTAGTCGGCAAAGGAGTAAGACGCAACAATCTATAGGAGTTGAGTGCTCTTACAGTGATTGCAAATAAGAGCATGAGGAAGCTTTGGCACGAGCGAGAGCATCTGGTCTCATTGTTAACATGGCCTTGATGGCTAAGATAATGGGAACAATGAAGGAGCCAACCACCTTGGACGAAGCCGTAGCATATCCAAAGTGGAAAGCCGTGATGCAGTTTGAGTATGATAGCATCATAAAGAACAACACCTAGGAGCTAGTTGACTGCACCAAACAAAAGGTAAGTGGTACCAAATGGGTTAGGAAAGCTTGATGCTCACGGGAAAAATACAAAGCTAGGTTAGTTGCACAAGGATTTTCACACGGGGAGGGTTTTGACTTTGCCTTGGTTGCTCATAAACAGTGGCCAGTTTTTTACATAGATGTCAAATCAACACTTTTGAACGGACATCTCAAGGAGGAGGTATATATAGCTCAACTAATTGTACAAGCTGAAACAGGCCCCAAGGGCATGGTATCATAGACCAATTTTATGAAAAGATTAGGTTTATTATTAGTTCTTTTGATTGCTTTAGTTGTCCTGTATGTAGATGACTTGGACATCACAGGTGACAATGAAGAAATGATTTAGCAGACAATGGATATGTTGAGCCGTGAGTTTGAGATGACAAACTCGGGTCATGCATTTCTGTTTTGGGATTGAGGTCTCCCAGGAGTTAGGCAAAATCTTCATATCACAACCGAAGTATCTGTGGGAGATTCTCATAGCATTTGGGATGACTGACTGCAAACCTGTGGAACGCCTATGGAGGTGAACGTGAAGCTTTCTGGAGAAGAAGATTCTTCACCATTAGTAGACATTAGGAAGTACAGGATGCTGGTGGGAAGTTTAATTTTTCTCACTAACACTCAAGATTTGGATACGGCCTTTGCATAGATTCAGAAGGTGTGATATGCAGCGGAAGTCTTTGTATTGGAAGATCCTGTCACACAAATGCTCACACCGTCTTCTGTATCCTGAGTTTCGTGAGTTTAGCAATCCACTTTAATACTTCAAACTTTAAAGAGATATGAGAGAGAGATATGAGAACTGTACACCAGATTGGGTCCCGAATTACCCACTGAAGGGCCCCCTATCCCGATAACGAGATAGTATTTGCTTATTTCTTTAGAGAGAATGACTGTGGACTGTAGATAAGCCAAACGCAAGATCTCGGAGGATCGGAGATTGGCTGAACTGTACACGGCTATAGAAACACCTCGATGAACTGATCTCGAGCCTATGCACTCTTCCCAAGGGCACGAGGAAGGGCTACACACCTGAGGCTGAGAAAAGAAGATGGTGGACTGTTTTAAGCTATGTTAGAATGCTGTAAATGCTTATGAATGCTATGTTACCTTCACCAGATGACTGCTGCATGTATGGATGATGCACAGAGGGCTGGACACTGCTGTAGAATTGATGCAAGACTGAAAACGCAGGCTGTAGGACTGAAACGCAGGCTGTTCTGCTGCTGGACAGAATATGTACTGCTGCTGCTGGACAGAAACACTGGTTGTACGGCTGCTGCTGGACAGGAAACGTAGGCGACTGTACGGCTGCTGATCTGTAAATGCAGAGGACTATAGGCTGCTGGTGCACATGCAGAAAACGCTGGACTGTATGCTGAATTCTGGCGTTTTTTTGAGGCTCGACTGTATGCTGAATTCTGGCGTTGAGCTGAGGCTGAATGCAGGCGCCTAGGGCTGTAGGGAGTGCTGAACTGCAGGTCTTGGATGAACAAGGCTGGCTGAAGCAACCTCAAACACTCCAAGGGCTGGATGAGACTAGTCTAGTGCTGAAGGCAAGGGAAATTCCTAGGGCTGAGGAGGAAAGCTCTTAGCACACTGAAGACTGAATGATAAACTAATCCCTATGCAAGCCTATTTATACTAACTGTGTATGCTGAATTCTGGCGTTTTTTTGAGGCTTGACTGTATGCTGAATTCTGGCGTTGAACTGAGGCTGAATGCAGGCGCCTAGGGCTGTAGGGACTGCTGAACTACAGTCTTGGATGAACAAGGCTGGCTGAAGCAACCTCAAACACTCCAAGGGCTGGATGAGACTAGTCTAGTGCTGAAGGCAAGGGAAACTCCTAGGGCTGAGGAGGAAAGCTCTTAGCACACTGAAGACTGAATGATAAACTAAGTCCTATGCAAGCCTATTTATACTAACTGGAGGTTGGTCAAGTTGGCTGGTCATTTAATAAAGTTTATATTTATAAATGACAATAAATGCTAAATAAATACTATAAAATATAGGAAAAATACCAGATAAATCCTAGTAAATTCCCTAAGGCTTCTGGGATGTTCTAAATGATGCACAGGCATATGCATGCATACTATGTAGGATGCAGAGTGCTTTCTGATGCAAACCCTAAGGCTTCTACTAACTCTACATGCATGAATGATTCTCTCCAAGTGGGTTAAGGGACTTGACTGACTGACTGACTGACCTGCTAAGGCTGAGGAATGACCTACATAGCTCGTGCCTGACTTATCCTGGACTGAGGATGTACAATGGGGTCACGGCGTACGACAATTATCATCCTACTGGGTTCTAATATTGTACAACTGTTGCACTTCTGATGATGAGCCATCTTGTCACCATGCACTGAGTGCAGAGTGCATGTGACAGAAGGCTATTGAGACCTCTCAAGCCTAGCAAAAGAAAGCTGTAAATAAGCATAGAAGAAAGGTCACTTTTGAAAAAGAGGATGCGATTTGAAAAAGCAAGACTTAGAAAGTCTAAAGCTAAGGAGCACAAGGAACCCAAGCTAGCTCCCAGATATATTATGGACCTTTTCAGGTTATCAAGAAGATCAATGAGGTATGTTATCGATTGGACCTTACTGATCATTGGAGGATATATAATGCCTTCCATGTTAGTTTATTGAAGCCATATACGGGACTTCCTCCAGAGGAGCCTATATTGGAGGATCCACCAGAAGTGGAAGAACAAGAAGAAATCTTACAATCGGAACAGATTGTATTCCATTTCGTAAAAAAAAGAGGAAAGACAATGGTCAGGAAATTCCTCTTGAAGTTTAAGAACTATTCACCTATGGATGCGAAATGGATGCCGGAAGAGTACTTCAAGGACTACCTAGATATTCTTCGAGCTTATGAGAAAGCACTTAGTTCATTTGTATTTGAAGTACAGACTTGAAAATCTAGACAGATATAAGAGGGAGGGATTGTACCTCTAGCTCTCTTCATTGTATATATTTAGACTGAAATGAAATTGATCATTATCTTGCTTATGTAATGGTTGATTAGATATGCTCTAGTCTGGGTGGCAATGATTCCAGAAAGCCCAAGGAGCAAGATTTGTATATGGGAGGCAACGATGCCAGAAGACCCATTGGATGGCAACAATGCCAAATATTTTGGACTTCGCAGTCGGGCGGTCATTGCGACCAAATGATTGTATTGGATCTCATAGTCGAGCGGTCAATGCGACCAGATGGCCCAAATGACTATGGAAGAATTCTCGGGCGGTCCTAGTGACAAGATGGCCTTGAGGATAGTCTCAGCGGTTTCCTCGGGAACCAAATGGTTGAGCGCGGTTTCGATCAAACCAAACTGAACAATCCATGAACAGGAGGATCATTACTTGTGCATTGCATACTGATGTATGTTTGAATTTCTTTAACTTTGTGTGCTGTTTTTGATGTGTGGACAATGGTTGGATTTATGGCATGTGATAGTCCATTGGGCTCCAGACTATCTAGCTAGTACCTGGAATACCCAATAGACGCAAATGATGCATACTTGTTTGTTGACTAACTTGTGTCTAGTTTTTGCAGAAGGTGAGTATGCATTTATTATTTGTAACACATGTGACACAGGCTATCAAGAACATGTACCATCAAGAACAAGGACATTGGTCAAAGAAAGGCATAAAGATGTTGCCAGAGGAGTAGAAGGCACCACTTATATGAGGAAAGACCAGATGCACAAGAGCACCAGATGGGGCTAGTACCACGATCATATGGTATATTTATATCCCACAGTTGAGGACAACTATTATATAAGAGAAAGAGAATGTATCTATTTGGACTTACGCTCTTTTCACATGATAGAACTCATACCACATGGGAACAGGGTTCCTAAAGCTGGCATTGGAAAAAAAAGAAGAAGCATGAGTCTTAGTCAAAAAGCAAGAAAAAGCAGAAGGTCAAACTATGTTGAATGAAAAGTTGAGGGCACCATTGGAAAGAAGACATCGAACTGGATCAAAAAGCTAAAAGCTGCCTTTTCAAAAAGCAACTCCAGGGCCAAAAAGCAAGGCCCTAAAGCTACAAAAAGTAAATCAAGAACTTTGGCTATTATTAATAATATTGAAGGAGAAGGAAAAACAAAAGCCAAAGATGGCAAAAGCAGGCACCCTCATCAAGTATATAAGGAGCTTGTTCTATCTTGAAGATGCATAGAAGTACTCGTGGAGATTTTTGAAGAAGAAGTTGTGGAGATTCATCATTATCATCTTTCTCTCCACTGCCCACAGCAGCGCTTTGTCCCTCCATCTTCGCTGGCAGCCGCCTCTGTAAGCACCCATCTCTGCCAGCTATTCCACCCTACTCCGCCTCTATGCTGTTGCCTCTGTGTCACCCTGTGAGCAGCACCACCGTTGTTCTGCCTTTGCGCCTCCTTGTACCTCCTCTGCACTGCTGGTTGTGCCGCCGAGAAGCACCCTAAGAAGCGCCTACTCCGCCATCATCGCTATTGCTTTGTCACTGCTCTGCATGTTGTTCCTGTGCCGTCTACCATTGCCTTTAGTCACCGCCCGCCAACAGCACTAGCCCTAGCACCGCCTGCATCAAGAGAAATGCCTCTAGCACATCCGCCACTTGTTCCTCCTCAAAGCACTGCCATTTTCCAAAAACCGTCACCATCCGCCACTATCTTGATGGGTGCCTTTTTGGATTCTCTCTGTCCAGAATTGGTGAATGGGTATATGAGAGTATCATACTTGATTCAGACATCGGATATTGTTACTAGCCTGGTGTAAGACTCTTGTGGGTCATCCTCGTGGTGAGCTCTTTATCAGGGATCTTGTGCCTCGACATTGACTTCAGCCCAACCTCAACATTGGCACTTTTGTTTGATATTGTATTCATTGTATTGGTCCTAGCTTGGAAAAGCCCGTGGATTGTTCCTGAAATAAATTCCTGAAAAGGGAGCGGGGCCTGTTCCCCGCTCAGCGTGGTGTACTGTGTGAAACCCCTATACCCATCTCTTTTTCCCTTCTCTCTCTATCTATATCTCTTGTACACGTGGTTGAATCTGTCACTGCTCGCTCCGTTGGGCTTACAGTATCACATACAGTGGAGGTGACACTCTTATGTTATTGTGATTCAGATTGGACAGGAGATTGTGATTCCAAGAAATCAGTTTGTGGATATTGATTTTTGTGGATATTAGTCGAATTTGTCACTGCACGCTCTGTTGGGCTTACAGCATCACTTACAGTGCAGGTGACACTCTTATGGGTTATTGTGATTCAGATTGGACAGGAGATTGTGATTCCAAGAAATCAGTTTGTGGATATTGATTTTTGGTTGGTTCTGGTGCTCTCTCTTGGAGCAACGAGAAGCAACTTACAGAGGCACTTTCTTCTAAAGAAGCTGAGTACAAGGCAGCTTGTTTTGTTGCTTGTAAAGCAGTGTGGCTAAGGAGGATTCTAGTGGACATGGAAGTTCAAATTAGTGGGGCTACAACCTTGCAATGCGACAACGAGAGTTGCATGGCTATTGACAAGAACCCTACGTTTCATGCTCAAATGAAGCACATTGAGATTCAGTATCATTATGTGCGAGAACTAATTGAGGATGAGATAGTGGAGTTGAAGTACTGTTCTACGGACCAGAACTGCGTCGATATCTTCACGAAGGCTCTTGGAAAGAACTAGCTCACGTGGCATCTTCATCGACTTGGCATTGGGCCAAGAACATAATCTGTCTTCAGGCAGACATTGAGGGGAGCATGTATCTCACATCTATGTTTGGTGCACATTTGTAAAGGCACCCATTATGAGAAGAAGGCATTGGTGTACGTGCCTTTGGTGGGAACCCCGACTCGGACGTCGATGGAGTTGTTATTGTGACCATTGATGGTCATGGGTTTGAGCATTAGTTAGGATCGGGCCCCCCCCTAGCCAGCTGTCCCTAGTGGTGGTCCGAGGGGCGGGACCCTGGTCGGGGAATGGTCGGGGAATCAACGGTTTGGGTTCATTATAAGTGGGTGGTGGTCAGCTGGCCACATTTTGAGGGCGGTGACCATGTCTATGCCATGTAACCACCCATGTTGTATACACGCCTACCACACCACTTGCAGTACTATATATGGATATAATTATCACAAGCTAAGGCATCCAATGCTTGTGAGTAGCCACATCCTCTACACTTAGTATATCCTCTATCTAGAGTCTGTCTAGATTGTCGTCTAAGCTCTACTTCAGAGCGCAGGGGTGCTGCTTTGCCACAAGAACTGATCTGAGAGTTAAGTCGTGCCTTCCTTTGAACACACACTCCCAGCGAATGCTTTCCTCCGGCTTTGCTTGTTGCAAACCACCTCATAATGCTACCTTTGTTTGTATTCTGTTATGGATTCCTAGGACACTTTAGAGGGCTAAGCCTGAATGCTCTAATACCAATATTGCATGCATGGAAGCCTTGCTTACTTATCCTCATTCGTAAGCCTGATGAAGAACAATGATGCAAAATTTAATGATGATTAGATGGAGAGAAGGGAGAGATGAGTTGTGTGTTCAGTGTATTATATGGTACAAAAAGATGATGATGTCTGTACAGCATGTGAGGCCTTTGGCCTGACCAAAAGGTTGACTCTAGGCCTTCTATTGCATGCTTATGACCTGATCCCAAAGGGGGATTAGATGATATGTACAAATGAGAGCTTGGCTTTTATTAGGGAGAGAAGGAAAATTTGTAATCTAGTTGATTTTGCCTTTTCAGCCCACAAAACTTTGTCCAAAAAGTCATCTTTTGTGTCCAGATTGTGCCCAGAAGATGTACTATATATGGGTGTATGTCCTAGGCAGTTTAGGAGCCTATCTAAATCTGCCCCTAAAACATTGCCAAATCCAAGACTAATGATAAGGTTATCCATGTCCATTGCTATATACTCATCTTTTTTGCCACTATAGAGCAGCATGAGCGGGATGTTGAAAAGGTCTTGCAACTATTGCAGGAATGCAAAGAAGAGCAAATTTGGAGTAGTGGAAATCCACTATCTATGATATGTCATCAATGCAAACGGGTGCTCAAGTTGGCTTCATAGGTGATTACCGATGCCCAACAATTTAGCCATTGAAAATAAACAAAAGAGAGAGAGTAGAGAGAGAGAAGACACCACACTAGGCGTCGAAATAGCCTTGCGTCCCCCCCCTCCCCCTCCTCCTCCTCCTCCCCCCCCCCCCCCCCCCTCCCCCTCAGCGGTTATATTAGATAAAACTCCTTGGAGAAGTCTTTGAGTACAAATTCTTAGAGCTGGAGAGCTCTCGTCTTTTTACATGTCTCAACAATGAGAGAATAGCTGAATTTTTAGTTCTTGTCCAAAAGCACTTGAGAAAAACGCTCTAAAACTCACTTATAGTCCAAAAAGCATCTTATTTAATAATAAAGGCTCTTCTCTCTTCAATTTTTAAAATCTTTTAATCTTTTGCTTTCCAAAAGCTAGTCGCATGATTCCAAGCCTGTAAGGTGACCTTGCACTCCTTTTTTGCCACGTCACCATCACCATGTCATCATGCCACACACCTCTTTTTTTTTCAAAACTTAAAAAAAAAAACTTTTTTTTGGGCACGCGTTGCGTTTGGCATCTCAGCAACTTGTATTTTGATGCTTCAGTGACACTAGCACTTGATGCTAAGCACCATGGAGTTCCCATACTTAACACCAGCCAGCATTCAAGGCAATAAACAGTTAATTTCCAACATATATAACAAGCAGTCAGCATCTAATGTTGGACCAGCATTTAATGCTAACATTAAATGCTAGGCATTGACATTTAATGCCTAATCTCACAAGTTGTGTGTCACGTGCACATCCATGCCATGGCATAAATCTCAGCATATTCCCTGGCTTAGACAGCATTTAGGGCATTAGCAAGGCTAGGATATGGTCTTTTGAGCAGTCGGCAGCATGAACAGCATCAAGGTCACGTGTGTGAACATTTAATACTGAATTTATGAGATCGTGGACATATAAACAGGCTGACAGCCCCTACATCTCATCGATCAGCTCTACCGAGGCCTATATAAGCGTTAGGCATCATTTGTAGAAATCGTCTATTCCCCCTTTTGGGCTTAGGTCATCATGTAGGTAGTAGAAGTGCATCAGCCACCTTTTGGGCAGGCCAAAAGCCTCATGAAGCTGTGAAGTCTTTTTGTAATATTGTAATATACTGAATACCAACATCCATCTCTCTCTCTCTCTTCTCTATCTAATCATTTCCTTAAGCATCTACAGGTTAATCAGGGGCTGGATCAGAGAAGGCGGCCTCTGCATATGCAACATCGTGGGCTGGAATACCTGGATGACAGCAGCTTACTAGCACCGACGAGCATCATATTCACCTATATAAGCAGCCCCTAGTTCATTGCATAAATCATATCGTTCTATAGAAGTTTAGTCAAGCAGTCAAGAGAACATGTGTGCTTAAGTTCCCTCAGGTTCTTGGAGCATACAAACAGCCTCAAACACTACGTGCTTCAGTCCAAGGCACAGCATAGAACTCAGCTAGCATATGTGCATATCCTCAGCAGTTCCAGGCCAGCCCTCATTTTGACGACTGGGTAAAAAGAACTTCAGAAGGGTCCTGCAGTCTTCAAAATGAAGGCTGGCTGCCCCCCCCCTCCATCTTCCTTCCCTTTTCCGTTCTGTGCTTCACTGATATGAGAAAGAATGCTACAAGGCTGGAAACTGCAAGTAACCTTACTAGTGCATTCTTCTGCATAGACAGACGGGAAACTGAGCAACAAATTGTACTTTCATCTCCATCCAACACTACTTAGTACTCCTAAATTTGTAGGTTGCTTCTGAATGTGCCGCAGCTGGGGTAGCTTGTGGGCTATGTTTTCACTGCTGAAGGCTGATAAAACAACACTTAACAACACCAACACCCCCCCCCCCCCCCCCCCCCCCCCCCGCGCCCCCCCCAAAACCCAAAAAGAAAAAAACCAGAACACCAACCCTTAAAAAAAAACAGTTTCTGGTTTTCTGTTGCTTCCTGGTTCCCAATCTGCCCATTCAAATTTTTCCTTGTACATGACCTCAGATAGGAACGGCAGATGCATTTGAGACTTAATGCATGACAAAAGGAGCTTATTTGGCAAGGCTTTTAGGAGAATGGGAGATATGCTTGGATCTTCTATAAATTGATACTTGAGCTGTTTGACAAGGCTTTTAAGAGAGATTTGCCAGCCAGATGGGTTTTTATGGCTCTGGGAAGGGTGCTGAGGCAGCATCTGCATCACTTTTTACTCTTTTATCAGCATTGATTGGTCTGGCTAATACAGCAAAGGCAGGCAAGATTGTTTTTTTGCTTGGTTTGTTATCACCTTGGTTGAGCGTAAGTTCGTGTAAACATTGTTTACACAAAATATAGGTTGGAACCTTTCGGTTAACACTAGTTCGTGGTTTCTATTGTTTTGTTCCAGGTTTAACATGGCATTGGAATGGGCTGTTCTGGCTTATGTTGTGGGAGCGGAGGCCATCATTCTCTTGATGGTGAGCATGCCTGGGTTGGAGAGTCTACGCAAAGGTGTCATTGCGGTTTCCAGGAGTTGTCTGCAGCCATTGATGGCAATCATCCCTTTTTGCCTCTTCCTTCTTCTGGACATTTATTGGAAGTTTGAGCACATGCCAAAGTGTGACGAACCAAATTGCACTCTGGCTGAACAGACAAAGCATGCCAAGTCCATGATGAAAAGCCAGCGTAATGGCATCCTTGTCCTTTCTGCCCTTCTTCTTTACTGGCTCCTGTACTGTGCTACTCACATGTTGGTACAGATTGATAACCTTAAGCAACAAGTGAAGCAGTTGAAGCAACGTCACTCTGATTGATGTATTAAAGTCTCTGCCTTGGGGGCATATGAAGCTTTGTCTCAGTATGCCACTTTAGAAAAATTGATGGGACAAGCCGCCTCACTGTTTTGCATTACTATTTCTCTCGACTTGACAGCCATTTGCCAAAATGTCTGAAGTTTGTGGATACCATGTTTTTAATCCGATGTGGAAAACAAATTTAGGTAGCACTACTCTGTTCATAAAAGTAAGGGTGTTTCACTGCCCACCCTAAAGCAGGGTTGTTTCCTCATTCATCTCATCTTGTCCTGCCTGAGGTATCTTTAAACAAAGAGTAGGATTGTTGGTATGAGTCTTTGCATTAAGATGTGTTATCAATCGACTAAGTGGAATCTTAAGTACGAATTGTGCAATGACACATATCCTTATTAAAATGCAAATAGGGTTATCCTTGAAATTCCATGAAAGCTTGAGCTTGGTGGTATTTTATAGGGTTTCCAGGGGGCTTGGCTTTGCAATGTTGCAAAGTTACAATGTATCCGTGGTAAATGTAACATGTCATGTAATGAGGGAAATTACCAAGCTAAAAAAAGAGGATGCAGGATATCTCCTCTGCATTGCTGAGCTCATAAATGCTCTACACCATCGTCCATGTCTTTGGAAGCTTTGAGGCTATTATCAAACCACACTTAAATGTGATGACCATGATATTGGTGATGCCTACCTCTCAAACTACACACACTAAGTTCTCTCTCACAATTGTTAGTTTTGAATGGTGGTCTTGGTGTCTTTGTCGATGAATTTAAATCCATTGTTTTTAACAAAATATATATTACCCATCCTCAACAATAAAATAATATTTCAATTTTCAAAGGGCATATAAAATTAAAGTTTTTAGGGAGAAACTAAAATTTAAGTATATAAAGCTAAGTTCTTTTGTAAAAACTATGTGACGTTTGTTTTGATAGGAATGTATTCATTATATCAAATGTCTTTGTTCTCTAATGTTTTGTTTGTTGGAAATATACATGGAAAGCACTCTAGAAAGGCTATGTCCGCATGTCTTGTAGATATGAAAAAGGAGTCATTCATGAGGGCTTATACAAAGAGGACATGGAGTCAACAAAAAGAGCATGCAAGAATGAGGACATCACATCACATTACCTCCCATTTAGGGAAGATAGGACACTCCAGGCTTGTGGCACATCCCATTTAGTGAAGGGAGGACATTACAAGGTATGGCACACCTTGTGACTTACTAGCTTGTATGCTAGTTTGATTGAAAGATGGAAATTTTGTACCAACTTATATGAGATTTGAAAATATGAAAAAGATTATGGACGACAACCAACTATTGAGAAGACAAAGTTTACTATGTTGCATATATATAGAGTGCTTATTTGAGACTCCACAAGAGAGGGAATGTGTAACAAAGCTATTTTCCACAAGCAGATGTACACATTGGGGTTTAGGCACATAGACTTTGGACATGGGCTAGTTTGGACACATTTTAGGGTAAGTGGCTATATAAGCCACTTGGGGGACAACTATTATATCTTTTATGACCTTTATGACATTACACACTAGATCTTCAACTTTCTTTCTCTAATCCAAGCATTTAAATCATTCTCGAATTAGATTTTTTTTAATAGTTATTTCTTTGAGTGTTCTTGATCTTTGATCATTGATTAGAGTTGACTAGGTTAATCATTCTTGAAATAAGGTTAATGGCAATTTGTAACAATGAAAATTTTGAGCTTATATTAATTTTCTTGATTAGTATTTACTTAATAATCTTGATTAAGGAATCTTAATCTCCAATACAATTTTATAGCAAATTTTGGAATCATAATCTTTATCATTAGTGTAAGATTTACCTTGATTAGTGGTTCCTTTCATCAAATCTATTCATAAACCTTGGTTTTCTTTCACAATTGTCTAGTTTTTAGAGAATCTTAGCAATTTCTAGTTGTTGCGCAAATCTTGCGGTAGAGTGTGAAGATCATAGTTCTGTTTGCAGATTTATGTGAAGATTATAGTTAAGTAACATTTAAGCAGATCTACGTAAAGATTGCAGTTTTGTTGAAGATTTTATGTAAATTTATGTGAACTTTACAGTTTTGTTATAGATTTAGACAAAGTGTATTATGCAGAGTGAAGTTTACAAGAATCTTGGTGCAGATGTATAAAGTTTGCTTAGTACAAAACTATAGCCATGGGTGGTTCTTGATCAAATCTTTTATATCTTGATCATACTTTGCAAGAATTGTGTTTATTTAAGAGAAATTGTAAAAAACTTCAAGAAAATCGTGAAAGATAACAAAATTTGATACAAGATAAGCATAACAATTGTATTCTTGTTTAGTTTGATGCAAGAAAGCAACATTATTGAATCTTGGTGGAAGTAGAGCAAGAGTAATGCAATAGTTTGATGCATATTGGATTACAAGCTACAAACATAGAATAGATTTCGGATCTACTACCCAAACAAGAGCTCCTAACTTGCACAAGTGTCATTAGGTTGAGAAAGAACTAAACAAGTGGATTGGTGTGATTGTGGGCTCGCAACTGATGTTGTCTAGGACTTGGTAGGCAGCTTGCTTGATGCTAGTAAGGGTCATCTCTACAAGCACGATCTCTTGCTAGTTGAGGGGCAAAGGCTATGCCACAGTGAAGTCTCTTTGGAAGAAGATGAGGATAATGATGTGGGGATGATTGATGTGATGCACATGGGTTCACCAGGAAAGCCAAGTGGGTGGCTACAGAGAGGCTGTGGTGCTCAGCCTCTCCTTAAGTGCATAGATGGGTAACTTCACCCTTAAGCTTCCCAAGGCTGCAATTTCCAGCAGCTTCTTGGTATCTTGCCCTTTGCTTTTTATCTAGGGTTTGCTAGTTTGCAAGGGGTTACTACACCATTGATTACACAAGGCACTATTGCAAAGGGCACGTTGATTACACAACCCCTATACTTTGGGAGAAGGCAGCGTTTCTTCCTTTCACAACACACTTTATCCCTAAACTTTAGGGTTTTACCCTTTTCCACAATTTGACCTTTCACACCTTGCTTTTCTCTCACACTCCCCTAAACCCTAGTGTGTTTCTTCCTTTCACAAAACACTTTATCCCTAAACTTTAGGGTTTTACCCTTTTCCACAATTTGGCCTTTCACACCTTGCTTTTCTCTCACACTCCCCTAAACCCTAGTGTGTTTCTTCCTTTCACAAAACTCTTTTATCCCTAAGCTGTAGGGTTTCACCCTTTTCGACAATTCGGCCTTTCACACTCCTCCACACCTTGCTTTTCTGGACACTCCCCTAAACCCGTCATTGGTCACTTCACACACACACCTCCATGCCATATTTTTTTCCTTTTGCACCCTCATTTTCCCTAAGGATTTTGACCTTTTTACACTTTCCTACCCTCACCCGTCTGCACACTTTTCCCAACTTTTCACACATCCTTTTTTACAATTCTCCACATATATATATATATATATATATATATATATATATATATATATATATATATATATAGCCTTGCCCTTCTACATTTTGGCCTTACACCTACTTGCCCATCCAGACTTCGTCTTGCCCACATTACCCTCTCTTATCCAAGTTCATTAATCCTCCATCCCCAAATTCTTTTTCTTTCACACTTCCCTCTACATTGGTTCGTCCAAGGGGGTTATTCACATGTGTTGGGAATTCATGGGATCTATTCACACTTGTGTCTTGTGGGTGGATTTGCACTATTTCAACCATTCACATTGTATGTTAACGGTTCACATGCATCATGATGTGGGCATATATATGGTGATTGTGAGGTGTTCACATACGTCATAGCTTTTGTGTGTTGTGGGGGTTTATTCTCGCACTTGGGGTGTTTGTGAGGGACGATCACTTGCGGTGTGAGATTTTAGTGCATTGTGAGAGTTTGTTCACATGCTTTGGGCTTTTGTTGGTAATTGTTCACATGTGATGTGAGTTCCTTATGCATCGCTAGCCCTTTTCATATGCCTAACGCATTGTGGACACACTTGGGGACTTTTGTAGGCCTTGTTCACACGCTTTGAGCATTGGTGTTATATTCACACACGGAACCATGGTTTATTACTACTATCCTTTTGCTACCCGCACCATGATCCTTCTCTCTGTGGCATCAACATCATTTGGTCACTCTCAATTATTGGGGGCACATGTGTGATGCTAGATTTCTATTGGCGGTTCTTCACACGCAATACCATGGAATAACTGACACGATCAGATCATACATCACCTTTGCCGACTTTGTGCATACATTTGGGACATCTAGTAGACTCCAGCTCATTGGATCCTTCATCATCTACCTCTCATGATGAGGAGATAGTCCATTCAAGCCATAGATGGAGGATGGAGTTGCAAAGTTTATTGACTCTACATATCTCACCATCTCTAGGATGAGAGAGATTGGTACATTCGGCGATCCCTTGATTGTTGGTCATTGAGATACTTCCTAGAGACAAACGGGTCAGTTTTTCTTAGTTTTGCTATGATCGCTTATTCGAGTGTTTTATATTCTTAAGTAATCGTGATTATATTACTGAGTACACATATGATGATATTGATACATGTGCACATGATGATACACATGCACGTAATAATGATGTTGTTAATGCATTCCTAGGGTTAACAAGAGCTACTACTATTATCTTATATCAAGGAGTCAAGGTAGATACACCAAACGTCATACATTCAAGATATGAAGCAATGGTGTCCAAATCTACAACTTAGATGGGCACATCTTCTTGTTGGATGTATTCCAAGGGGGGTTTGAGTGAGCCATAACATTTTTGGCACCACTGTCCAAGGAATTATCCCTTGGCATTTTTCATTGTTTTTCTCTAATCTACGCATTACCCATTGTCTTGATTAATGGTTTTCCATCAAAAATATATGGTTTTGATGGTGATTTGTATGTGATTTGATGAAGAATAGCTCTCTTTTTTGTTTTGTAAAAAGAATGCACTTTTTTGTTTTGTAAAAAGAATGCACTTTTTGCTTAATTTTTGGCTTAAATCGTTGTTTTGGTTGTTGATAGTTTAGTTTTTAATGTTCCTAGGGCTTGCACATAGAGTGTGTTAGGCTTTGTTTGCTTCCAAACTATCAACAATAAAAACAACGATTTAAGCTAAAAATTAAGCAAAAGAGCATTCTTTACAAAACAAAAAAGAGAGCTATTCTTCACCAAATCACCATCAAAGCCACATCATTTTCATGGGAAACCATTAATAAAGACAATGGGTAATGCGTAGATTAGACAAAAACGATAGAAAAAGCTAAGGGAAACAAAAAACACACAAATCAAACAAAAATTAATGATTTTAGCTCTATGTTTGACTCTAAAGAGAGCTAAAAATCACTAAAATTGCATTGTATTGATTTTAGCGTTTTTTTAGCTCTCTTTAGAGTTAAACATAGAGCTAAAATCATTAATTTCTGTTTGATTTGTGTGTTTTTTATTTGATTTATATGCATTAGAGTGTTAGCAAGTATTAGGGGTAGCTTAATTCTTTTAAAAAATTCACAAAAACTCTTGAAATCGTCTAATCTTCCTTAATTGACTCGTTTTTGTCATTAAGGAGATAAAAAAAACTAGAAAATGTGTTTTTTGAGGTCAAAATTGATCATGTAAGAGATCAAAATTAGTGTTTTTGAGTATTTTGAGAACATCTAGATGTATCAAAACACCTAATTACATCAATTGGAGAAATTTTTCTCTCTTTTGCTTTATTTTGTATAAAGAGAAGAGACTAAAATTAAGAGTTTAATTAATCTTGAATTACACATTAGTTGATGCACATAGCTTAGTAATTTCATGCTCTATCGTGTGAATTAATTAGTGATTAGTCGTTAATTAGAGCTCTTAGTTAGTCCAAAAGGGAGAAAATTTAGTGAAAGAATTAATCTTTGATTAATTCTTAATCACCTTTTTTTATAACTCATTAAGGCTAATGAGCATTGAATGAAAAGATACTAATGAGTTGTCGAATTGTCCATTTTGGGGGGTCATTTATGAAGGGTGTAAGGGGGTGTCATAGAAGTGTTGACTTTTTTATTCCCACTTGCCTTTTTGGAAAAATGTACATATCTCCCCAATATAAAATTCAAAAAATATTCCCTCCACATGAGGAAACTCGAATTTCCCACTAGACTCCCAAAAAAAAATTCGACGTTTCACAAGTTACTGTTTCACGGCGTGAAACAAACCTCACAATAAAAAATAAACAAATCAATGTTTCACGAGTTAGTGTTTCATGGCGTGAAACACATCTGTTTCACATCGTCAAACAAACCCCCGCACATAAAAAAATCGACGTTTCACGAGTTAGTGTTTCACGATGTAAAAGAGACCCCCATAGCCCTTTAAAAAAAATCGTGAAACGTACCTGTTTAACGAATTAGCATTTCACGGATTAAGCAGTTCATGTATTAGTGGTTCACGCCCCCAAAAATTTTATTTAATTTAATTTTTAGTGTGAAGTCTATTTCAAGTCATGAAACCCTGCTGTTTCACAGCGTGAAGAAACAAGCCCGTGGGAAAAAAATAAAAATTACTTAATTTAATTTAATTTTTAGCATGAAGTCCATTTCACGTTGTGAAATCCTACTGTTTCACGGCATGAAACATGTTCGTGGGTAAAAATAATAATTTATTTATTTATTTTATTTTTTTAGCATGAAGTCCATTTCACGTCGTGAAACCCTACTGGAGGCTCATATCTCCTAAACCGTGAATCCAATGAATGCATGTTAGTGCTCATCGAAAAATCGGCATCAACCTCTTCGAAATTAATCTTGAGCATCCGAGGGAAAAATCTATCATTTTGGGTTCCAACCAATAGCCTCAAAGCTTGACCCGAAAATCGAGGCAAAAAACCACCTTAAAGCACTAAAAATCACCCAAAATAGCCCGAAAAAGATTGCAAACCATATTCGGACTACTTTTTTAGCGTCTAAACGACAAAATCACGAAAAAATCAGAGATACAAAGTTTGTGCTCCAAAAATACAACTCTCATACAAAGTTTTTCCAAAGTGGAACACATTCGAAAATGGGCTGCGAAACAGGAAAAATCTTTCCAGAAAAAAAATTCATCTCGAGACAATGATGGAAAATAGGTTTTGATACCTCCTCTTCCATCTGGGATGTTAATGGCATGCACTTTTTTTTGAAAAGTTCATCCTAAGTGGACGCTCATGCACTTTTGAGACGGCGACTTCCATCTAGAACACCAGTGGCACACACTTTTTTCAGAAAAATATCTCTAAGAGGTCGTGGACACTCATTTAACCCAGCGAAGGGTGCGCCAGGCCTCCTCACTGTAATGAGCTATAAGAAAACCTAAAAAGAAAAAAAAACATGCGCTTGCTCATTAAGGAGCAATTGGCAACGTTATGATATGGCAACAATAGAGGGATTATGTGGACTCACACTCAGACTAACCCATCCAAGCCCCAAACGCAACTCCCAACACCATCTGCCATGCCAACAACAAACACGTCATCAAGTTTTACACCTCCTGTCACATCAATCACTCCAGGATTTAGTCCTTTGTCTAGCACTACCACAAGACCTAAACCTTTAGAAGTGCTAGGTACCAACCCTTTGCAACCCCTAGATACCCACACCTTGGATATATCGACTAATCTAGAAAGGGGGGTTTCCAAGGACTACGTGAGTCCCCACCTACATTAGCACCCACACACGGCCTTCGTGACATACAAAAACACAGCCGTATAGATTTCCAAAATCATGGGCAAATACGATGGAACGATTGATCCTATTCAATTCATACAAATGTTTGAACAAAGATGCAAAGCCCTTGGAAATTTAAACTACCCCACCAAGGTACATGCATTTGGAAGGGGCCAGTTGATGATTCATCACATTGATGCTGGCGATTAAGACAAACTTCAGGACCTTGAAAATAGCCTTTATCCACGGCTTTTCAAGACAAGGTGATCAGTGGAGTGTAGCAAAAGAACTCTATTCAATTAAGCGTAAACAAAACAAAACCATTAGAGATTTCATCCTTCAGATAAAAATCTTAGACTCACAATGTGAGCCATGGGAGAAACTAAACGATTCTCAATTGAAGAGATGTTTTATAATGGGCATAAAGAATAAAAGCTTATATAACTTTATTATTCTATCCAATCTGGAAACATTCGATCAATGTTATAAAGAAGCAATACAATAGATGACAACATAATAGAAAATGATAACGATATGAGTTGTTCCTCATCTAAACCAAGTGAGGTAATGGCTAAAGAAAAACTAATCTCGCAATTGTCATTCCCTGAATTCTATGTAGCCTTGCTTAAAAGCTTTGAACCAAACACTATTGTCGTGATGAGGCTCAATGTATCTTTGTGAAAGAACAATGCCTATTGCATGGGTAATAGGCAAAAAGGTGGGCCCATGCAGAAGCTTCTTTTAGTGAAAGCTCCAACACTACTTTTTTGATGAGCCTTAACTTGTTGAGCATACAAGGAGGAATTATTTACCCTCCTTAATGCTATCACAAGGCCCTCTTAACACTAGAGGATATTTTGAAGCAAGGATAGACAATAATAGTTAATCACCTACACCAACAAAGAGTGCCTCAAAAATAACACCAACATTAACCGTTAACATCACCACATCGAGGCAGAGAGAGGCTATGAAGCATATTAAAGAAAGGGGGAAAGAAAATAGAGAAGACGCAAGCGGTCCTGAGTGCAAGCAAAACTTTAGCAGACTGCTACACAAAGAGAGAGCATCAATCGCTTGTGAAGAAATCAACAGCAACCATAGCAAGCTTGAATAGGCTTATGTAGCAGTCACAGCCTGGTTCTAGCAGGAGGCCTCTACGCATGATAGTGCCAAGAGCAAGGCATTTCTATGTGCAACTCATCCCTGCAAACTAAAAGAAGAGTCAGTAGCCTCGACAATTAGAGACAAGCCTCGAAAGAGAGAAAATCTTGGTGTCAGCACAGCGACACATTGGGAACAGTGGATGGTCCAACTCCATGCTCCATGATATTATTGAGATAAGCTTCTCTGATGTTTTGGAAAAATCTTAGTTTTCTTTTTTTTTGGTGTGAAGAGCCTCTCTCACTAGATGTTGCTCACATGCTTGATGCATGTTTCTGGAAATATCTTGTCGAAGCTAAGTAAAGGCATATGAAAGGTGTATGTATGCCCAAGTCACATATTTATGTAATTGAGGGGGAGTATTGGAAGCATAATTTGGGTAATATCAAAGGTGTAAAAGGTAAACACATGGGTAGATGCTATCTTAGAAAGGTGACAACTCATGGATAAGGATGCCACATGAGTCTTAACTAGAGGCTAGCTATATTAGAAGCCTCTCATAGTATGGTTATAATCATATTATTATACATTTGGTTGAGTGTGCTCATTACAGTCCACATTTATTAATCATGGATTATTTAGATTATTTTAAGCCTCCCTAATCTATTCTCTCTCATTATGTGCAACAATCTGCCACGCCTATTCCTAGCACCTTATACTCTCAACATCACTTGCACTATGTAAGCTTATGGATTGGTTTAGTTTGTTGCTTGCCGGATGTGTACATCTTTTGAGTAGAAAATTTCTCAAGGGTGATTCCCGAGCGAAAAATTTAGTGACTATCTTGTAGAGTAATTTCTTCAAGAAATAGGTAAGTAGTAGCTAGGAAAATTACCCACAACCAAACACAAATAGGTAATTATAAAGAGAATTATTACTTGGCAAAACATCTCCCTAAGAGTACATTTGCTAAAGCAAAAACCCTTTATGGGAAAACACAAATTACCCACAACCAAACACAAATAGGTGATTATAAAGAGAATTATTACCTGGTGAAACATCTCCCTGAGAGTACATTTGCTGAAGCAAAAACCCTTTATGGGGAAAATACACACAAAGGGACTCTAAAGGGTATTTCTATTTGAGAAAATATCCCCCCTAATTACCTTCTTATGGACCTCAAAGGGTAGTTTTTGGAGGGGGAAATGCTCACTCAAGGACCTCAAGGGTATTTTCTTAAAGACCTCAAAGGGTAGTCTTGGTGCGGGGAAAATATTCACTCAATGACCCCAATGGGTATTTTCTCTTGAGAAAATACCCCTAAGGGTATTTTTGTTGGAAAAAGGGCCCCTTCATTACCCTTTGAAGAAACCTAAAGGGTTATTTTGCTAGAAAAAATACCCTTTGAAGAAACCTAAAGGGTTTTTTCGTTGGAGAAAACCCTCGTGTTTTTTTTTGAGAAAATACATCCCAACATTACTTTTGTTAGAGAAACACCCCCTTAAAGACCACTTTTTTAGTGTTTTATATTTTAAAAAATGCACTATAAATTTAACATATATATGCATCTTATGTTTATTCTTAGACAAACTATGTTTTTTAATGAGAGAAAATTCACCCATTAGTTTCCCCATTACTCAAACCACTTTGAGGATTTCGCTTGGAAAATGTATGTCCAATTGATGGCCTGCCCTTGATCGTGTTGCAAAAGAGACGTATCTTGATTGCCACAAGTAAAGTAATAGGGTAACATGGCCAAGGTAGCCATTGGTGGCTTGAGGAATTCCTAACTTGATATCGACATCCAAAGCTTGGAAAAGTGTGGCATTTGACATGGTCTGAGCACTTTTGGTTTGGCCAAACCTTGACAGTCCTAGTCCGGCTCCCTCATTGGAGATTCGCCAAAAGAAAGGACGATTCCATGCCCTTTTCATGAAATTCATGGAGCCATTTACTATGCATGTTGATGAATTTGAGGCTTGGAGGATTATGGTGCCTCCCATTTCCAAGGGTTATGTGGTTCCTCCACCTATGTCTGCGTTTACTTAGCTAAGTCTCCTTGTTTATTAAGGTAAATTCAAAGGAAAGTGGGTTTGGAGATGCATGGTTTAATGTGCTACACTTGATTGGATCATTGTTTCTATAATCATTAGCTTAGATCGAGTTCACATCAAAAGAGTTTCTCTTAAGTGAATCCATTTTAATGCTCCTTGAAAACTAAGTCTAAATGGATTCAGACACGTGTACTACTATCTAAGATTTTTTTTTGGATTTTAGTTTTTTGAACCCCTTTTTTGGGTTTTACATGAGCTTGACTCACGTCACATCTAGATGGTAGTCTCATGCATGGTGGTCTCACATCTAGATGGGTTCACGGTATGGTGGCCTCACATCTAGTCTAGTGGCCTCACGTCACACCTACTAGCATCATGTCACATCTAAGTAGGTTAGTGGACTCACAACACACCTGATAGATGTATGTACGATGGACTCACCTGATGGCCTCACATCACATCTAGGTAGGCTCAAACCTTGTGGACTTACATTTGAATGGGCTTATGTTTGATGGATTCATGTCTGGTGGGCTCACATGTTTTTAATGAAATAGGCTCGTATGATTTTGGATAAAATAGCCTCATATATTTTTTAGATGAAATAGGGCCTAGTGCTCTAGGTGGCAAGTTAGCCATGTGCTTGTGATAGGGTTGGTGATAAATTATTGAGCAATAATTAGGCCTTAATGCTCTCAATAATTGAAAAGGAAAATAAATTTCCTTGGAATTTAAGGTTGATACAGATTTCATGACCAGAAAAATCTTCATAAGACATACATAGGTATAACCATCAAGGCCATTTTAATCACTCGATATAATATTAGGTGTAACTACCATTAGGCTCACATCATGTCTTGCTCGTTTCATGTCACGTCTCATTGGTTTCACATCACATTTTTCTGGTTTCAAGTTATGTATCACGTTACTTCTGATTTTTGTGTGATTGTGTGCTCATGTCCCCAATTTTTCATGTTTCTCATGGTATCTTAGACTTGTATAAGGGTGATTAATGTTTCTAATCCTAATTTGGGGGATTTATGTAAGTGTTTGAATGTTTAATGGTTGTTTTTTATTGAATTTATGTGCTCTAATGTAATTGCAAGAATGCATGAACAAGAAGGAAATTAACTTCTACACTCTATTCTTGTTTTTCATGGTTTCTTAGACTTGTATAAGGATGATTAAGGTTCCTAATCTTAATTAAGGGGGCTTATGTAAGTGATTGAATGTTAATAATTATGTTTATTGATTTTATGTGCTTTAATGCAATTGCAAAAACGTATGAACAAGAAAGAAATTAAGGGGGATTATGTAAGTGATTGAATTAAGGGGGATTATGTAAGTGATTGAATGTTAATAATTATGTTTATTGATTTTATGTGCTTTAATGCAATTGCAAAAACGTATGAACAAGAAAGAAATTAAGTTCCACACTCTAATCTACATAATTTGAAGCTTATGACCAATGTATTCGGAATAAATGTCATTTTCCTAATCATAAAGGCAAGCAACAATGCATGAACAAGAAAGAAGTTAAGTTCCACAATCCACATAATTTGAAGCTTATGATCAATGTATACTAAATAAATGTCACTCCTAATCATAAGGCTAAGCAATCCCTTGGTGCAATGAGATCTAGGCCTTTTTAGGCCTAGATCTCATGCAATGAGCCAAGAAATAGAGTTTTCTTCCTGAACCTGTGCATCAAAATGTCCTAATCTAACTCATAACAAGAATTAAAACAAGATTGAAACTAATAAAATCAACTCATCCAAGACTCAATTTTAGGGTATGACCTCCTAATTAACAGCATCTATGTTGGGTAACCCAATAGCTTGGAATGGATGGGAATCAGTGCTAACCCCTTAGGGTACTCCTCAAAGCAGGTAGCGAAGGGCTTACCTTGCCTATGCTGAAACATGTGTCATTGGGAGCTTTGCCATAGAGCCGCGAAATGCAACTTCCCTCAATTATGGGTGTGCTAGTCTATAGTCCTCACTCCATTGTCACACCATAATCCCTCAATTATGGGTGTGCTAATCCATATCGTTGGTCCATTATCACACTATAATCCCTCAATTGTGGGTGTGCTTATCCATATCCTCGCTCTATTATCACACCAGAATGCTTCCATGGTTATCGATGTGAATGGGAGAGTTCTATCTGAGGGTTACCTTCACAACGATTTAATATCATAAGAGTTGGGTAGAAAGGATCAAACCTATCCATGCATTCTTCCATCGGTTCATATAAAAATACCCAAAATTTTTGTGCTTTAGGTTAATGAATATCGTGCTCTCACTTTGGCATTATTTTTATGCTACATAACCCTAATACTTAGGTTATGTTTTTTTTTAAAGTTTTTTGCAAGGGAGGAAATGCGCCCAAGGAAAGGATGGAAAACACAATACTATAAAAGTGATTCCCAAGGTGAGAGAGAGAGAGAGAGAGAGAGAGAGAGAGAGAGAGAGAGAGAGAGAGAGAGAGAGAGAGAGAGAGAGAGAGAGCTACTACGAGTCTTTAAGCCACATGCTACGTTGTTTCAAGGTCCGCTTTGAGATTTCTTCAATATGATTAACCAAGTAGCAGCAGCAGCAGGAGGCGGTTCTAGTGGCTACTAGCAGCAGGAGGCGGTTCTAGTGGCTACTAGCAGGAGGCGGTTCTAGTGGCTTTCTTCAATATGATTAACCAAGAAGCAGCAGGAGGCGGTTCTAGTGGCTACTAGCTACTATCTATTGATAGGAGAAGCCACATACTAAGTGAAAAGATTAAAAAAGACCAAATTTTGTCTACCTTAGATTAATATCTATTGTGCTCTCACTTTGGGATTCTTTCTCTTTTACATAACCCTAATTCTTAGGTTATGTTTTAAGGGGGAATAGCTTCTCCTTGGTTATGTCTACTATGGCTTCATAGTATGGTAAGACTGTGCACTTTCTTATGGTTTTAGTGAAACTTTGCTTCTTTTATGGTGCATAGAAATCTTGATTTCATAGATTGATAGTTGTCATGGAAAGGGAAAAAATTACTATTGCTTAAATATTTTTTATATTTTCAATTTTAAGTGATGAGGTGGGAGACTTTTTTCTTTTTTCAATTGGCCATAACTTGTTGAAATTTTGGAGAATGTAAAATAATATTCTTGGCATCAATGTAAGCATGGATAATTCCTCCGAAAGTAGTGGAAGGTGGAACACCATAAACTGATGACTTTCTATAAGTAAA
Source organism: Cibotium barometz (assembly GCF_041138505.1). Lineage (NCBI taxonomy): Eukaryota > Viridiplantae > Streptophyta > Polypodiopsida > Cyatheales > Cibotiaceae > Cibotium > Cibotium barometz. The sequence goes on along the minus strand of NC_141056.1, from coordinate 8,790,819 downwards.
ATCATTGAATATCTTGTGAAACAGCTAATTATGATAATGCACTTGAGTCCTTTAGACATGCATGCATTTTAATAATATTGATTGAGTCATTAACATGATGACCCATGATAATTTCTTTTATGAAACCAATTTGATCTTATCTGTGGCTTCTCATTTATGGATTTCATATATTTTGACTCACCTTGTTTTGTAGGTATCTTAATTAGGAAAAAAAGCATAGTTACATTCTTTTGCTTTAATTTAAGAGTGATTTTTTTCTTCATTTAAATACCACTTCAGTTTTACTCTACATGTTTTTAGGTCTCTTAACAAGGCAATAGTTGGCACCATTCCTTCTCATGGGCTCCTCTCACGTGTGGTGGAAAATCTCATGATGACTGAAAATGATATCTAAACACAATTTAAGTTTATTTATCTATTAGCTTAAAAAAGAGTACACTGAAGAAAAAGTTAAGCATACTCATTAATTTTTGTATTCAAAATCAGGTGCACATAGTGGTTATGCGTGGCTTCGTTATCCTTTGCATCTAAAATAATATTCAAGAGATCTTTTTATCGACTTCACAATTAAGGAATTATAGAAGGAAAGATCATGAGCAAAGTACATCGTATATAGAATGACAAGACTCCATCAAATAAACTTGAAGGAGATGTAAACTTGAACATCCAATCTTTAATGAGTATGTGATAACCAATGAAATGATGTAAGACTCATGTAAAAATTGGCAGGAGTAGCACCACTAGAACATTGTCAAAATAACGAGGCTTCTATTCAAAAAGTTTAGCCAACAAGTGCTAGCCTAGTTGGTAAGGGGATTTAGTTTCCTAGAACGAAATTGTAAGTTCGAACTCCACTAGCAATGTTGTGTTGCAGCATGTTGTAAATGATGTATCTATGGTGGTGTGTGTGTGTGTGTGTTTCGAAGTGCACTTGTACTTTAAATCTCCCTTTTAAAATTTTTTAAAAAGTTTAATTTCATGTGTGAGAAGTACTACGAAGATCTCACAAGGTGCATGTAACAAGTTAGTCGAGACACATGATGATTGAAAGAATAAAACATCGAAATGCACATTGAATTCTCATGTGTGTATGAAATGCATGTTAAGGACTCATGAGTGTTGATGAACTTTTGGAACTTTCTCCTTTTGCTCGAATCAAGCTTGAACATGAACTTGACTGATTGTGCTTTGTTGTGAACAAAGTAGTTGTGCTTTATATGAGAACGTAAATCCATATTTTAACTATTAATATGTCTTGGACTAGAGCTCCACAAATTTCCTATAATGTAACACACAAAAGTTTGAAAATATATGAGAAGGTGCTAAGAAGGGATATGGAAGATTAAGATGCTATTTGCAAATAAAGGGGATGAGTTTACTCACAAGTTAAGTTGAGGCATAATGCAACATAAACATTGAATATGAATGGCATTTCAAAATTCAATACATGCTTCAATGACGCCTTGCTTTGGGTGACCATGATTCAACTATGTAAATACTGATTGGCAACTTCTATTCTCACGAAGGTTTATGCTTATTCTTTTCTAAAGCTACACAATGAGTAGACATATTTGATGATTTTGATTTCTTAACCCTATTGACTTTGTGGTGAGAGATCTAGTCTAAATGGACTTTTCTTTTTGTAATTATTGTGTCCTTACAAAATTTTAATAGGAAACAACAACAAATTGGCCATTAAAGCCTATCAATGTCAAATATATATGGCCAATACATTAAGATCCTTCTCTTTATTTATTGAATATGTGCAATGCAAACTTTCATAGGTTGCTTTGATCATTTAGATCAAGAGTTGTGCAACCATGGAAGATATTTCTTCATGTACAAGTTATACATTTGATTATCCTTAGGTTTCTTTAGCTTTTTGGCTAAGATATGGGCAACTGAGATATTAATTTATGTAAAAAATGTTAAGGAAAACTTATTATTTGTGATAGTTATCTTTGCACAAATACAATGATTATATGTGGCGTCTCATTTAGCTTTAAATTTACAATATATGGAGAGACTTATAGAAGGGGAGGTAGGAGGGCTCATAGAAGGGGAGGTAGGAGGAATGGAAGAACAAAAAAGATAAAGGTGAAGAGCGCCATTCACATCACGTGTAGCCCCTGTTATTGGACTATCAACGATTGCTTGGTGGGATGCTTCAGTTTCCCTAGAGAAGGAAATACAAAATTTTACCTAGCCTTAAATAAAAGCTATCATGCACTCAAGGTTGCTATATAACATGCATGGGCCATGTTAGCTTTGATTGAGCCATGAAAGAGGCATTGAACGGTCCTTATCAAGTCTCATAGAGGCATGTCATTGTTTGTTTATACTCTCATATGTAGAAAAACTCAATCTAAGGGATCATCCTCATTTTACAACGGATGGCACTCGCATTAGAGCTCTTGTGATGAAAATCATAATCTTTGAAGGATGAAAGATCTTTGCCGTGGTGGATCATCACCGGCCATTGCTAAGAGGTGGACATTGCTTTGACAAGAAGGCATAAGCATCCAAAAGTACTCATGCATTACAACTACAATAAGTTGCAAGTACATGGTTGTTGCAAAAGGGTGCCTTGTAGTGCAAATGCTATTCAAAACATACATATATACACCAAATCCATAATTTTAAAAAAAGAACATCCACCTTTGTATCTCTTGATGATTGACTTTTTTAAAAACATTAACAATACTTACACAAACAATAAATGCCAATTTAATCATCTCTACACTAAAATAAAATAATTTCAAAGCAAAAACAAACATCCACCTTTGGATCACTTGATGATTAACCCGAGAGCTTTGACTAAATAATTCCCTCCCATTCCTCACACAATGTCTTGCACAGACCATAAATGCTAATCAAAACGTATCTACACCAAATCCATAATTTTCAAATACTTGGGGTTCGAGAGTCCCTAGGTCGTGGGTTCGAATCTCCCATTGTGCGAGTGATGGCACGTGTGTGTGTGGGTGACAACAAGTTGTACTTTCTACTTTCAAGCCAAGAAGAAAAAACAATAAATGATATTTTTAAATAAACAATAACCAGATACACTTACAATAAATGCTAATCAAATTGAATCTACACCAAATTTATTTATATATTATATATTTATATAAAGATTGATGAGTCCAACCGCTTTGAGGCTATGCTTCAAACCAGAATTGAAGCATTAAGCTATGATTATTGAGGGTTTGGGTTATGATCTGAGGTCTTTTGACTGTTATGACTGTGATCAGTTGAACCCAGTGCTGTATCCCAGCCAGTTATTGTAATTTTGTCTCTCTTAATTAATTCTTGCGCTTGTTAGTAAAAAAATAAAATAAAATAAAATTTATTTATATGAATTCAACAAAAATAGAAATTTCAAAATAAATCTCCACCTTGGGTTGACAAGAAAGAGCTGAGTTTCCCCACGTTTCATAAGCCAAGACTCTGAAGAAACTACAAACGATAGAACATTTGGGGGCAAAGATGCTTCTCGGTGTAGTCTTAGCAAGGATGAGTTGTCTCTTAGCATGTGACTCTTCACACGTCGGGGAGCGTGTAAGAGCGCGTCCAGCGTCTTAAATGTATGTACACTCGCCAATAACTACGCAGTTAAGGCCGCGCTCCCATGTTTCTTCTGGCGGTGGAAACATGCACTAGTTCCCTGCACAGAGTATCGCTGGCTTCTCCATAGCCAGGATCGCAGTTCATCCTCTGCAATCAGTTTCTGGCTGGTTAGCGGAGAGGTTGGAGCATTGCCTTTTGATGCAGATCATTCAAGCCATTAAGTGTTGATGGTCTTCAATTCCTCTTTTCTGGAGCCATGGATCTTGCTTATGTTATTATGGACCATGGCGGAGCCATGGCAAATGCTCTCCGGAGCTGGTGGGACAACGTTAATGGCTCCAGCCCTTGGCAAGAAGGTGTCTTTTACACCTTGTGCGCGGCTTATTCTCTGGTTGGTGCTGTCGCATTGGTAAGTGTGCCATAATCATCGAATTTCAGGGTGTTCCATTGCAATTTTTTAGGGTTTCGCTTCACATAGCATTAATTGTAAAGCCAAGGGATTAGGGTGGCTTTTTTTAGCGTGACTTCATGATGTCGTTGCTTTGTGAATTAAACGATCTTCCAAGCAAACTATCTTGGAGGGTACGAGAGTGTTGTTCGGAGGGTGCACCATGACTTGGATGGTTCAAAGGGCCCACTGTGACTTGGATGTTTCGGTGACTGGGCTGCACTAGCAAGGTGGGGGGGGGGGGGGACCATGTCATCAAGTCATGCTGCCAGGCCTTGCCTTTGCGAAGGCGAAGATCAAGTAACATGGAGGCCATGGGCAGAAGATGGGCAATGGGTCTTAATGGGCAGTAAAGTCTTGGACAACTTGCATGGTGGGATCAGCGCTGTGTCCATGTAACAAGTCAGTTGGGGCGCTACACCTCCTTTTGCTAGTTGTCGTAGACTTAATCCCCCCTGATGCATTTAGGGAGTGAAGGGGTATCAGCCTAAGCTCAGATACAAAGGATGTTCTTTGGTTAAAGCTGAGTGATGGTCTTCAACAGCAGGTAGCTTAATGCACATTGCTGGCAGCACAATGCAGGTTCCAGAATGGAGGGCTGTGGTCTAAGCATAATCTCGTGACAGAACCAAGGGCCCATCTTTACATGTAACACAATATCAAGACAGGATAGGCACTCTAATGACGCTTTAGAAGTAAAGGCTCCCAAAGAAATGAGGGTCCCTAGGGTGTAATGATCACCTAATGCAGCGTCAAGTGGTCCGAATCTCATATCCAAGATGTTCATGCACCGAGCTTAGGTTTCCTCTTATATACAATGTGAAGAATGATAACCTTGATGTGGGTTCAAGAGTGAGTGAAGCTCTTCAACATTAGTGGGGTTCTTTGGAAAACTCTTAGGTGCGCTTTCATACATAGATTAAGATGTATAATGGCATATTAAGTTTGGTAGCGAACATCTTCTACCTAAGTGAAGATACAAGAATTGTTCTTTTTGCATAGTTGAGAACCTTTCATTCAGCGTGGTGAGAAAATTGTAGCCAAGTACATGACATTGAGAGTTGAACAGCTCAATCATAAAAACTAAGAGATTGAGAGACGGGGTCGAGAGTACTGATTGGAAAATACCTATGTCTTCCTTCCACTTTGAGAGAGACGTGTGTATATAGATGCAACATTACTGCTAATCTTAGGAATTGGCTAAAATATAATCTAGTTGAACTTGCTACTTTCATTCTATTTCATAGCTTTCCTTGATTCTTATTTTTCTACTGTGTATTTTTTCTGTACACATTCTGCAATTACTCCCTTTAAGTTTATGAACTCCAGACTTTGTAATGTTCAACTGTAGCCAAAGAGACTTGAGTTTTTGGCATGAATTTTGACTCAATGCCCACAAGATTTGTTTTCCTTTGATGAAGGAGGGAGCTTTCTTGTTTGTAATAGCATGCAATCCGAATATCAAGATCCAACTGTTGGATGTGTCTTGTATGTCTTTTCTTGCATGATCATAGGTGCAATGAAACACATTTCATACCTCTTGAAAAGTATGCAATGTTTAAAATCGTTTTGTACACGTTTTTTCTGCTGCCATCAAATAGCAACCTGCCTTGTACAAGAGAACAAAGAAAATGTACATGTCTTCTCCTTTTGCGCATGCGTCGTCCTTAGCAAGTGCCATCCTTTTCATGAAAAGTTAAAACCCATACGAGAGGCGCTTTGTAGTGAAATTGGACTCTTGACTCTTTATTTGTAACTCTCTTCAAATTTTCAATGAAAATAACAAAATTGGTAAAACTTGGTTTCACAACGCAAAATGTTAGATATTCATGATTAAAAATCACAAAGATAGGCAATTTTTTGCATGCTTTATACGCTATGAGACTTTTTGGGACGCTTTCACACCACCCAAAGGTACAAAACGTTTTTGAAATGTTTTTGAACATGTTTCATGAAATACCTGGCAATCGTGTGCATGATTACTTTTGATGATTTAACATGACATTGGTTCAAGTATGGTGAGGCTCCTTGATGCTCACAAGGTTTCTTGTTTGCTAACTAAGGAGCTAGCTTACTTATTTTAAAATCGAGCAATGCATATATGCAGATCCAACTCATACGCATCGAAATGCGTGTACCAGAATATGGCTGGACTACGCAGAAGGTGTTTCATTTGATGAATTTTGTAGTGAATGCTGGTGAGATGTCCATCTTTTCATGGCCTTCTTTCTTGTTTCTTCCCACTTGTGAAGAAGATAATATGGTGAGTTGCTTATGCAGCTCGAGCACTGGTTTTTGGCTTCTATGGGAGTGTGTTTTCGTTTCACATTAGGGTGAGATTTCGATACAGCAGAAATTTAATATAAGCCATTTTGCTTGTAGGTTAAGTATAAATTATTTTTTTAATTCATGTGGCATAACTATGCAGATTTTTAGCGTAATTCTTTTGGACTTACCTGGACTTCTCTTCTTCTCAACGTATTCTCTTCTTGTTCTCTTCTGGGCAGAAATCTATCACCAGGTTTGAGCTCTTTTCACTTGCTTCCACTTGTTTTGTAACCCTTTCCTTTTGTTGGTGGTACTGTATGGAGTTTTTAGAGTGATCTAATGTTTTGTAACAGGCAAGAAGCTTGCCAACTGGTAAGCTCCGTCCTGGATTCCTTGTCATGAATTGTGTGATCTATGCTATACAGGTGAGCATGAACTTGAAAAGCGTTGTCTTTGCGAAGAAGTATTGTTTTATTCCATCGTAGTCAATGGTGAATGTTTTTCTTACAGATTATCATATGGATTTATGAATGGCGAAGCTATAATGCAGTGAGCTTGGCTGTGGCAAGGTTATTTTTTGCAGGTGAGTAATACTAGCTTCTCTTCTCTGAAAGAACATTGGAGCAGCTTTAACCTATGCATGTGGTCTTTAATCTTTTCTGAGAGACTAAATTCATGTGCATTTCCTAAGTTGAATGCCATGAACATTGAACACACAATTCTTCTTTGGAAGGGAACTTATTTTTCTTTTCAGAAATATGGGAAAAAGGCTCTTGGGAAGCCTTAGTATTGTCTTAATGGCCTTATGCCTTCTCGGGTTTTTCAATGTATACAAGACGTTGTGAACGCTTTTGGCCATTGAACATTTCTTAAGTAGGGTAGGCATTCCTCTTTACTACATATTTCTCATGTTTCAGGTTAAGAGAGTGGCATCTTATCTATCCAATGCTGCATTCCCTGAATTTGCTCACAAATATTACATGCAGAGGCTGAGGTGGTTGTGACGTAGAACTCTTATGCCCGTGTGCTAGGGTTTGAGAGTAGAGAGCAGCAGAATTCACACACAGCAGTGACAGCACATACAATAGCCCTAAACTACTAATTGAATTTTGTACAAGAAAAAGGTGTTACGACTGAATTCCATGTACAATAGATGATTGAGAATGTTGTCCATGATTGGCAGCCCAATGCTCCACTGAAGTTTCCCCTTGGCCAGCCTATGGACCAGAGAGTCACTTTGCAAGGCTTCAACATTGAAAATGCAGATGAGATTGATGATTTTCCCACACGCGTATCTGTAGTGCTGTTGGCCTGATCAGAGGACTGCCCACGATCTTTATAATGCTGGTCGATTTTGCCATGTGGCACCTACGCTTATTCACCCACAAGCTTGTGTGCACCACCTTGATGCTTGGGAGATTTTCAGTGAATACTTGTAGGTGTCAATTCTCTCACTTGCATCGCAGCTGTCCTTAGTTGCATGGCCTACAAATAAGCTCTCAACAACAGCGAGACTCGTCTGTGAACTGATCCTCATCAAAATAGACTAGGCATAGCCCTTGCGTAGCTCGGCGGGGTTTTCACACGACTATTAATGCAAGTAAGTCACATAAATCATCCACTTAAACCTTAGGCACAACTTGAGAACTTGACACCACAAAGGGACCAGAATGGGTTGCCCCCTGTTAGGACCACATACTTGGAAACCCTATTTGGACTAGAATAACCCGCATCGAATGATGACTGTGATAGATTGTGGCTAGCGACTCTTCTCCCAGCCATAGGCTCCCTTCTTGAACCACCCTTGAGCTTGAGGTTAGATTGCCGTGAGTTAGCCAAAGCCCCAACAATGCGTCTTCGTATCCCGTACCATGAGATTGCATGTTTGCTACTTTGGCCTTGAGGTCTTGCACTCCCTCTCTGTGAGGATACCTCGTAATAATCATAAGTGACTCCAAACTTACTTATATTTTTTATAACCAGACTATTAGTGGTCCACTGCTTTTATTATAAAGCCCTTAGTTACGATTAGTCTCTAGTTAGCTTTTCATCGACTCTACGTGAATCTAGACCTCATCCTTGCTAGCCCTTGGGCCTTGGGCAGGTCTTATCGGCCACTACGCCTGGCTAAGCCCTAACCCTAACCTTGGGTTAACATGTCTCCTTAATCTTGGGTTATCCTAACCATTGGTTAACACTAGTCCTAGGCCTAACCGATGTAACATTATCTCCCCCTTGTATTGGATTCATGTCCTCATGAATCCAAGTAGAGACAATCCACTGTAAGCCTCACCTAGAATTTGTATATCCCACAGAATCCACATAAGTTTCATGGCCCTTACCTAAGCTAGTATGGAACCCCTATAGTGGATCATTGCTATTGGAATGAGAGAATCCCTATGAGGTAACTTGCTTATCAATCCAATTTCATCGTGATGCAAAGATTGGAATTGGATGGACAGGAACAATATGAACTGTAACGAGTCCCACCATGGACAACTGAAACACTAATCCATTGCACAGTTCAGTCCTCAAGCCAAACTATGTGCAATGCTTGCTAGTTGTCACTAGTTGACTTTGTGCTACAAAGTTTGCGGTGCCTCTTGTTTGTATTTTGCTTCATGACAGTACTCGGAGTATACATTTGTTTTGTCATCAGTTAGTTGAATCAATCCATATACTCTAAGAATTGTTACGTACCTAATAATAATCCTTAGTATTAGTGACCTAATCTAGTAAGGTTAGGAAGCCTTGGGATTAGGTAAATTCATTTACAACAATGGACACTATATAAGTGAAACATGGGTTATTATAAATGTAGCCTTACTTCTGTTCTACGTCTTGACCAAGACTCTAGGCATAGTTGTGGCAGAGTGTAGATTGGCTTGCCTGGAGCCTCTATGAGGCAGATGTAGTTGGGTAGGATTACCAAGCTGTCAGGCATGGATATGTGGGAGTTAAGCCTTAACCTTGGTCCTCCCTGGCTCTAGGGAGGTTGGAAGCATAGAACATATGGTTGGGAGGTGAGCCAGCCTGCACTACTCTCAGGGGGTTTGTACTAATCATGTGTGTTGTGTGTTTATGAGATCTATGGGGTTGTTACCAGAGTCACATGGGGACGGGGAAGTGCCGTCCCGGGGACGGGGTCGGGAACGGCAAAAAAAAAACCTCTTTTTTAAAAGCAATTTAGGAGTTGTATGCGTGACATACATATAGAGACACACTTTGAACAAAATTTTACACCGAATAGACAAAAAAACAAGAGTCATTTTGAGCAAAATGCGCTAATAAAACATCGATGGTACACTGATTATGTGATTGATAGTCTGATAAATACAAAGAGATAAGTACATGCCTCATGGGCAGTGAGGGTTACAAAAAAGAGTGGGTACAAAATAGAGATACTAGATAGATCATAGATGATAGATCACAATAGATCATGGCCATTGGCAGTGGGCACAAAAAAGGTGAGATGGCTCAAGGCTCAAGAGTCAAGCCTCAAGCTCCTGAAGTGCTAGCCTCGCGGGAAGCTTGGAAGTCGAAGTCGTCGATGCCATTTGAAGCTTCCTCCTCCCCCTCAGGCTGTAGCTCCTCCTGTACCTCCTCAAGATGCTCCTGAATTGCAGGATCCTGCTGTGCCATCTCCCATTTGGTGAAGGGATCCGCCTTCCCTGTTGCTGTCGCACATAGCATGCGCAAGTTAGCGCTCACAAAAACCAAATCACTTGCCCTTTGCACTTCAAGGCGGTTCCTCTTCTTAGAGGCAATGTGACTGTAAACGCTCCAAAGTTGCTCCAAGCAACTAGAGCTCACAGCCTGGCTAAGGATGCGAATAGCCAAGCGCTGCAACTCCGGCCCATTTGATCCGTAATCCTCCCACCAAACAGGAGACCCAATCTTGAGGCGGTCAAGTTGTGCAAACATCCAAAAGATCCCTGCCGCGTGCTGTACTGAGATAGCTGGTCTCTGATCTTCCGCCTGATGGTAGGGTCGGGCTCTAAGCGCTCCAAAATGATCCGCCATCCCCTGCTTACTTCCTTGTCGGCCTCTTGCTTTCTGCCGTGGAACTCTGGATCAACCACAAAGGCAGCCGCATGAAGAGGGGAGTAGTAGGAGTTCCACCTGGACTCACATAATGAGTGGATCTCCTCAAACTCGGCCCTGTCTGGCACAAGTTGTTGGAGTGACTCGATCATGCGATCCATGGCCTCATAGACCTTGCCGATACATGGTTCACGGCCGTCAATGACTCGTAGAAGGTGAACAATAGGCTTGACCAAGGCGTCGAGTGTCTTCACCTTCTCCCACCAAGCGGCATCGTCGGCGCGATCTCGGCACGTTCTCCTTGTTGCCGATTTTGACTGTGGCATGGCAGAAAATTCATCACTAAGGAAAAGCCCTCTTAGGGCTCGCCACATGTAGACAAGCGGCCTAGCATGAGGAAGTTGTATGCAAACCTTGTCTCAGAATACTTGAGGAGGGAAAGAGTGCTCCTTTTAGAGAACTCATGTCGCAGCCTTTGGTGGTTGAGGACAAAGGATACAAGCTGGTTAGCCTCCTCAATGGTGGGTGCAATCCATGGCAAGGCACCTATGTCTTTGAGGAGGTTGTTGAGACAATGGGCCATGCAAAAAGAAACTGTGATGGATGGATACATTGACTCAATAATGGTCTCGGTTGCTCTATTTGACGCCTCTCTATCCGCCACCATGCCGACCACAAGCTACGGTCCAATGACCTCGATCGTGGACGCCCATTCCGCGGCAAGCACATCCACGGCCTTCCCAGTGCCACTCGCATCATGTGACTCGATGAAGTACACTTTGTCCCTTGAGTAGGCCACCACTCCATGGATGGAGCGCTTGCGCATGTCACTCCATCCGTCTACAATGAGAGAGACTCCGTTAGTCTCCCACGTTGCCTTTGTATCCGCCGCCGCGTGCTCAACGGTCAACTTCTCCCTATCAAGCAAAGTGGTGCGAATCTTTTCCGATGAAGGTGGCACATAAGAGGGGCCATATTCCCCGATCTTTGTGGCCATCTCACGGAAGTAAGGAGACCTATTTCAAGTAAGGAGACCTATTTCAAGTAAGGAAAACCATGTAGCATGTTAGCTTTTTTTTTGGCAATATGACAAATGCTTTGAAGCATGAGACATTAAAAAAAAAAAGAGTGAAGAGAATTGAGTCTCGACTCTCACCGTGCCGCTTGAAACGTAATGTGGTCGTGGTAGAAGAACCTAGCCACCGACCTATCCACCTCATCCTTCAATTTTGGGTTCCAATTCTCGTTAAGAGTGGATTGACGGCGGATGGGAATGGAGGCACCCGATGTGGATGGAGTGGACTTGAATGGTTGAGAGCTTGAAGCAAGATTTGGGTTCCTCTCCACCTCCATTCGCGTCAGTTGCTCTCGTGCTCTCACCACACCATGAGGATCAACGGCAACATGTCGCCCTCTCTTTGCCGCCTCGGCCGCCTCATAAACCTTGAGCTTCTCAAGAAGCTCCGCTCGCTTCTCAGGAGTAATGCGTGCGCAAAATTGCACTTGATGACCGGCCTCGTGCATAAAGTGAGCTCGCACTTTGTTGGCGCCGCCACTTCTCTTGTAGGAACAAAGCTTGCAATTCCATGCCCTTGAACCACCGCCCACTCCACGACTAGTGTAGTGGACCTCATCCCACCATGACCATGTGTGCACCGCCGGCCTCCTTCGTGAAGAGCCCGCAACGGAAGATGTGGCGGCGGCGCCTTCACCTTGAGATGCCATGAATGATGATAGTGTGAGAGAGGGAAGAAGGGTGCAATAGAGAGTTGCAAGTTGTCGCTTGACTCTTGAGGCTTGCAAGTCTCAAGAGGGATGGATCATGGAACTTGGAGAGAGAGAGAGAGAGAGAGAGAGAGAGAGAGAGATGGCTTGGAAGTTGGCACAATGTAGATAGTATAGAGAGAGAGAGAGAGGGCTAACTTGCCACTTGGGCCTTGAGGCTTGGACAATGGAACTTGGAACTTTGGAAGCTTGAGGCTTGAGCAATGAGGCTTGAAGCTTCAAACTTGAGTGTGGAGAAAAGTCCTAAAGTGTGCCTTCTTTTATAGTTGGATTTTTGCTCGTTTTTGGCCGTTTCTGACCGTTGGAGGCGTCCCCTCACCGCGTCCTCTGCCCGTCCCACATTTCGGGAACGTTGATACCTGCGTTAGAATTGTCGTTTGTCTTAGCATCTTTAGAAGACGGAGTACCCTTCCTTGGTTGGGTTTTGGTACTAGATTGCGGTTGTTTTGGCTTGCCTCCGTTCATTCTCATTTCTTCATTTTGAGTGAGTCAAAGCCCTGTTATATGTGCTAGGTTCAAAGTTGCGAAATGTGAACCGAATGTTAGGATTCAATCCACGAATAAATTGATCCATCTTGGCCTCCTTAGATAACCCTAGCTACTGTGCTAAAGTGATAACCTTATCGAAAAACTGAAGCACGGATGAGCCATTGTGTTTGAGTCCATAGAACTCATTTGCGAGGATGGTCAAATACTGGGGAGGGAGAAATATGGTCTTTAGGTACATTGATGAAGGTATCCCAGCGAAAAGTTGACACCTGAGGTTTGGTTTGTATGTAAACTAGACCAATGCTACCGCCAAGTGAGTGCGGAAGATAAAATACACATTTTTAGATCACTTAACTAATACAAACAATGGACATTACTTGCAACATTAAAACTGGAACTGACAAAGAACACTTGATATCATCATTGGGGCCGGAAAGGGCTGGTCCCCTCCTCAATACAGTTTGTATTTTTTGGAGTATTTATATTTACAAGTGTTCACGGGTCCCAAGGTCAGATTTCTCTATAACATGGAGTGAATACAACTGAAAAATAGTAAGATTTTGTCGATGAAGAATCAATTGTCGGAGTAGACCAAATCACAAGCAGTCTCCCATCTTCACCGGGTGAACACCCGTCCCTCACTAGTTTTTCGGGACCGTGCATCAGCAGGCATGCTCGTACTAACGCCTGGCAGGGTGAAACACCGCGGAGGGAGTGAAACCTGGTGCTCCCAAGTAAGCTTTGCTCCTAGTTTTTCCTCATACCCCAATGACTTTCATTAGCTCCTCTAAAAGTGAGCGCGGTCAGGGTACTCATGGAAAAGATCACCATCCCGGTGGCCTTCCATGGTGAAGGCAACTGGGGGTGATATTTGCCTACAAAAGACTTGTAAAAACAACATTTAATTTTAATATTATTTAAATTTGATATACAGAAACAAGTACTTGATAAAGATTTAAATTCAGATCTCAGGAGAGAAGACCGTCTCCTTTTAATATACTACTAATTGGTGCAAATAGCAAGTACATGCGTGGCCACTAGCAGGTACAGATGTGGCAGCCAGCAAGTACAAAGGTGGGAGCAGATGCAACTGGCAGGTACAGAACTGGAGCACACAGGCGGGTACAAAACTATAGCAGGCGGGTACTAACTGCAGGCGGGTACAGAACTGCAGCAGGTGGGTATTGAGTTGCAGGTGGGTACAAGGCAGCAGGCGGGTACTGAACTTTAAGCGGGTATCGATGCAGCCAATCGGGTGTGAGGCGGCGGATATTGTTGTAGTAGTAGCGAGGCGGGTTGGAGGAGGCGCTTACTTTTCATCAACCACCTCCTACATACCATCCACGTGTGGAGATGATTTCTTTCCATGTAATCCTTAATCTTCAATATGATTAGGTCTTAATCAAAGGTTAACTCTTGGGTACCCACACTAAAAGGTATCGAGCCAATATTTTAAATGTGTGAACACCCTGTTGGCATTATCATCTCCAGATTGGGCATATATGTGCATATTTCATGTTGTATGTGGCTAGATTTATGAGGCCATGCATTCATCTTATTTTAGATATTTTTCTGCTATTTTTGTCTATTTTTCAGACATTATTTTAGTATTTTTTGCATAGTCGGCCAGCCCACTGTTTTTATGCTGGCCGACCAGCTCTTGTCCAACCTATATATAGGTGGCTTGGGTTTGCATCATTAGCACTTCATTATTCAGCCATTGCTATTGGTTGTATGCACCTACGGGCAGTCCTCGTGCTCTACTTCAGCACATAACAAGTCTTCTACTTCAGTTTTATTGCACACGTGTTTCTTTGCAAGATCTATTTGCTGTTTTTCTGCTTTACAGCCATTCTTTCATGGTATCAGAGCCCAGTGTTGCAAAGGGACCTGCGTTTTCTACATCTACTGCTGTAGGCAAAGATCCACCGCATCTACATCTACAAAGGAGCTGCGTTTTTTGCTGTGGAGCTGCGTTTGCTGCTGTGGACCTGCGTTTTTTGTTGTGGACCTGCGTTTTCCACAGAGGTGCTGCGTTTTCCACAAAGGTGCTGGGTTTTCAACGTGAGATCTGCGCTTTCAGATCTCAGCCCTGTATTTTGGTGCTACAACAGGGTTTTAACCCAGGGGAGTCATTTCTTACCTCTCCTTTTGGTTTCCCACCCTCCCATCCCTTCTTCTCCTTCCTTTCTCTTGGCTGCACTCAGCTTTCGAGGAGGAGTTTGCTGATTTTTTGATCTTCTTTGTTGAAGAGGAGGATTTTGCTGCGTTATCGGAGATATGGCTTCTAGTCGTAGTCATTCTTCTCACTTGGGGATTCTTTTTTCTTCTCCTCGATCCCAAGCCCCAAATTCACAGGGATTGTCTTCCCAGCTTCTTGTTTCTCTACCTTATTCCCAGATTCTTGCTTCTTTTCCTTCCATATTCCCCACCACCACCACTTATCTTGTTTCTCCCCTCCCACAAACCCTCATCCCAACCCCTTTCCATGTGCCATCCTATTCACCCCCTCAAGTGAGTGATTCCATGAAGCTGACTGCTATCAACTACCATACTTGGTCGTTTTATACGCAATTGCTTCTTGAAGGAGCAGGTGTGTGGCCCTCTGTCACCACTCCTCACTTGGTGGATCCCGCGTTTCGTGGAGTTCTGGATGCATGGACCCGTCTCATCATCATCCATTGTATGACACCATCTATCTAGGCACAATTCATATCTTCCCGGAGTGATGCCAGTCAGATGTGGAATGAGATTCAGAGGAGGTTTGGGAAAGTATCTTTCGTGAAGATTGCTAAGTTGGAGGCGGATCTTGAGAAGATTACCATCAGTGACTCAGATAATATCATTGATAAGATTGGGGAATTCACAAGGATCAGGCAACTTGAGGAGTATGGGAGCTCGATCAACAACCCGATCCATAAACTGCTTGGTAAGCTGCCATCATCCTTTGACACTTTCAAAGATCACATCTACTTCCGTGAGCCTCTACCCTCTTTTGAGGAAGTTGTGACTTACTTACATGACAAATGTTTATTGAGAGGCAAAGGGAAGACAGATTCTGCTTTTGTTGCCCAAAGTAAGGGCAAGTTCAAAGGAGGCAGCAACAACAAAAGTGAGAAGGGCAAAAGCAAGGATTCTAAGGAATCCAGAGGTTCCAAAGGAGAAGAGTTTGCCTATTGTGCAGGCCTGGCCATACGGAGGCTTGGTGTTTTGCAAAGCGTAATGATTCCAAAGCCGCCAAAGCCAAGTACAAAGCCAAGGACACCTCCAAAGATGTTGACAAAGATTCCAAGGACAAAGACAAGGATAAGGTTCCAGAGGAGGGCAATGCCAAAGTGGCATACATGGTAGTTACAGACTCTCCCGTTTCTTCACAGGATTCCTTCCTTGTGGTCACAGAGATCACTTCTGATGCAGAGGTGAGTGCCACACATGAAGAAATTGAGTGGATTGGTGATAGCGGCGCTTCGGCACATATGACCAAACATTCTCACATTATGGAGGATTACAAGCCACTTTCTTCTTCTGTACGCATTGGAGATGACTCCTCCTTACCTGTCCATGGAGTTGGTAACATTTCTTTTGACTCCTCTGCTTCTTTACATGATGTTTTACATGTGTCACGTATTTCGAAGAATTTGTTTTCAGTGAACATGGCTGCTCGGAAGGGACTTGGCATTTATTTCGATGATGAGGTGATTGAGGTGATTGATCGGAGGACTCTTACGGTTGTGGCTAATGGTGTTCATGATGAAGGCCTCTACAAGATCACCAACTTCTCTTCTCAGATTTCTTCCTCGGAATCTCATCTTCATCAGCTCTTCTCTCCCTCCCATGCCTTAGTTTCTATTGCAGATACTTCTTTGTGGCATTTACGTTTTGGTCATGTGCCTATTGCCGCTCTGCAAAAGCTTCATTCCAAGCAACTTGTAAGTGTACTTCCAGAGTTGAGAGCTCTCCCACACATTTGTTCCTCTTGCATGATGGGGAAACATCACAGGGAGTCCTTTCCAGAAGAGGTTACACATAGAGCTACTCGGAGACTGGAGTTGATCCATGCAGACTTGGCTGGCCCTATGGAGGTTGAGTCCCTTGGTGGGGCCCGTTATTATATGCTCTTGGTGGATGACTTCACACGGAAGGTATGGGTGTGTTTCTTGGCACGCAAATCTGATGCATTTGCCAATTTCAGGTCTTGGCTTCCAATGGTTGAGAACCAATCTCAAAGCAAAGTTTCATTCTTACGAATTGACAATGGTGGTGAGTTTGAACCTTTTGATGAGTTTCTTACTGCTAAAGGCATTCAGCGGCAGACGACTGTTCCTTATATTCCTCAGCAAAATGGAGTAGTGGAGCGGAAGAACCGAAGAGTGAAGGAGATGGCTCGATCCCTCTTGCATCATGCGAGTCTTCCTCCCTCTTTCTGGGGTGAAGCTGTGGCTACCTCAGTTTATCTCATCAATCGCTCTCTCACAAAGGCGGTCGATGGGAAGACACCAGAGGAGGCGTTTTCTGGACATAAGCCCTCCGTCTCACACTTACGAGTTTTCGGTTGTGTTGCGTTTGTACATGTGCCAGGTCAAAAGAGGACTACACTTTCCCCGAAGTCGAAGAGGATGATCTTTATGGGATATAATTTGAAATCGAAAGGATACCGCTTTTGGGATCCTGCGTTGGAGGACATCATCATATCTCGTGATGCTCGCTTTGATGAGACCCTCTTTGGATTTGATTTCCGTCATCTCAAACGTGAGGGAAAGTTGAGACTGAACTTGAGTGACCAACTCAATCTGTGAGCCTGCAAGAATAAGGTCATCAACATAAAGCACAATGATGCATATATCCCCATCAAAAAGAAGCACATAGAGGTTTGGATCTGCATATGACCTCTCAAAACCAAGAGATAACAAGAAAGCATCAATCTTTTGATACCAAGCACAAGGTGCTTGTTTGAGACCATAAAGAGCTTTCTTCAACAAGTAAACATGGTCCTCATGTCCTTGAATCACAAAACTAGGAGGCTGCTCCACATAAACTTCCTCCTCTAAATCACCGTTCAGAAAGGCAGATTTAACATCCATCTAGAACATAGGCCATCTGAAACGAGCAGCTAGAGCCAAAACAATACGAATGGAAGTAAACCTGGCTGTAGGAGCAAATGTCTCATCAAAGTCCTCGCCGGCCTTTTGAGCATATCCACGAGCAACAAGACGGGCCTTGTACTTATCCAAAGTACCATGTGCATGAAACTTGACTTTGAAGATCCATTTGACACCGATGACTCGTCGATGTAAAGGCCGTGGTACTAAATCCCATGTATGATTCCTCTCAATAGAGGACATATCGGCTTCCATTGCTTGTCGCCACTGTGGTTGGGCAAGGGCCTCCTATGGAGATTCGGGCTCATCAATCGTCTGCAAAGTACTCATAAGAGCATAATTCACTATGGGAGTGGGAACCCGAGAAGATCTCCTCAGACCGGATGAAGAAGTAGAGACCTGGTCATGCAATTGACTGTCAGAAAGGCCAGAATCTCGAAGTAATTGCTCAACCCAACGGGGTGGACCAGCCTTCCTCACAAGAGTGGAAGAGGAAGTATCCGCAGCTGTAATGGACGCACCCGGGGCAGCCGAGGATGAAGAAGGGACGTCCGAGCGTGTGGGAGATGATGTAGAGGCTGTCCAGACTGGCTGAGAAGTTCCAGAAGACAGTCCAGCACTCTGTATGGGGCTGGAAACAGCAGAAACAGGGGCTGAAACAGTAGCAACAGCGGGCTGAATCGCTGCTGAAGTCACCGGAGGCACAGGGGGTGATGAAGTGCCTGATGGGAGCAAAGAAAATTCACCGATATCGGGCGGAAATGGATCAATATCCTCAAAAAACACTTACTTCATTATTTTCTTGGTCTGGAGGTTTGGCAGAGAAATGATTGCATCTTCATTTCCCAGGAGAAGTATGTGAAGAAGTTGCTTGCAACTTATGGTTTGACAGATTGCTCTCCTCTCTCGTCCTATGGACCCCAATGCGAAATTGTCTAAGGAGGATGATACACCTTTGGTGGATTCCACAGAGTACCGGAAATTAGTTGGCTCCTTGCTTTATCTTGTCAACACCCGACCGGATCTCTCTTATGCTATGAGCGTACTCAGCCAGTTCTCTTCAGCAGCTTGGAGATCTCATTGGCAGGCAGCTTTGAGAGTGCTTCGGTATCTTCGTGGCACATCAGAGTATGGCATCACTTATTCTGGTGGTTCTTCTTTGGTGGGCTTTACGGATGTTGATTGGGCTGGTTGCATTGATACTCGGAGATCTACTACGGGATATTTTTTTCATGCTTGGTACAGGATTGGTCTCTTGGAAATCTCAGAAGCAGAGGACAGTTGCTGCTTCTTCTACTGAGGTTGAGTACAAATCCTATCTTCTCTCCGCAACCGAGGCATTATGGATACATCAAATTTTGGAGCATTTATGTTGTGCGGATGATTCCCCTGTTGTCATCTTCTCGGATTCTCAGAGTGCCATTGCTTTAGCTCAGAATCCTGTGATACGTGGCCGCTCCAAACACATTGAGGTTCACTATCATTTTGTTCGGGATTGGATTGAGCTTGGTCTTCTTGGACTTGAGTATTGTTCCAGTCAGGACAATCTTGCTGACCTCTTCACCAAATCGCTCCCTCGAGCTTCTTTGGAGGTCTTTCTTCAGTGTGCTGGAGTTGGTCTGCCCATCTGGCGTTGAAGAGGAGGTGTTGGCATTATCATCTCCAGATTGGGCATATATGTGCATATTTCATGTGCATATTTCATGCTGTATCTGGCCAGATTTATGAGGCCATGCATTCATCTTATTTTAGATATTTTTTTGCTATTTTTGTCTATTTTTTAGACATTATTTTAGTATTTTTTGCATAGTCGGCCAGCCCACTGTTTTTATGCTGGCCGACCAGCTCTTGTCCAACCTATATATAGGTGGCTTGGGTTTGCATCATTAGCACTTCATTATTCAGCCATTGTTGTTGGTTGTATGCACCTACGGGCAGCCCTCGTGCTCTACTTCAGCACATAACAAGTCTTCTATTTCAGTTTTATTGCACACGTGTTTCTTTGCAAGATCTATTTGCTGTTTTTTTATTTTACAGCCATTCTTTCACACTCAATCTTATAAAGATTAAGGTTTACACTACTTAATAGATTTGACATTTAAAAAGGGCCAAAAAGGCAATACTTACCACTTGTTCACATGCCACATCAACTCGTCAGCAGACAACACAACCACGGTACATTGGGGGCGTCCTCGTCCAGGGTACTAGCACGTCAAAGCAGGCAAACATACGAAAACAAACCATGTGAAAACAAGTTTATGTATGCAAACATAAATGCATGTGCACATGTAATGGACGAAATCTCCCTTTCATGAAACTTGTACAAGAATTTCTTGTCGGGCACAAAAGTGGCGTGACAGAAATGTAAAGTCCTGGTCTTTCTATGGAGTGACAGTCCCATAGGCAAAACACAAATCTTGGCATGGGCCTTCCTATGGAGTGATAATCCCATTGATAAAGCTCGGTACAAATATCAGTCCTACCATGGAGTGATAGTCCCATGGGTAAGACGAAATCCTGGTCATACACGGGTGGCAACAAATAGGCTCCCGTCCATATGGCACAATACTGGTCACACACGGGTGGCACAACTTTTTCCCATCCATGTGATACAAGCTGACTAACCCTTTCACATGGGGCACTTGCCTGGCCACATGTGAACATGGTACAAATCTGGCCGCTCTATGGAGTGATAGTCCCATAGAGGTGGCTCCAGAAATGGAGATGGACCAAATGGTGACATCCCCCGCGGCTTCTAAACAGTTGACCTCAATTGAAAAGCCTCAAGTAATCAACGAAGTAATCCTCATCTACCCACTTTGCATGGATGGGTAAATAATTTTTAAATTTCACGAGGTATCTCCTGGAAAGCTTCCCATGTGGTAGCTTTCTCTCCTTGTGAAATACAATTTGCTTTGGTTGGAGGATCTCGTCAAGTTCATCAATCTCTGGCAGATCTTCTGTGACAGGGTCTTCCGGATCTGGTCCCACATACTTCCGCAAAAGACTCACGTGAAAAGCATTGTGAATCTTCCAATGACTGGGTAAAGCAAGCTTGAAGGACACTTCATTGATCTTGTTAATCACTTTGAAGGGTCCATAATATCGAGTAGAAAGCTTGGGATATGATCCCTCTCATCCCGGTCTCTTCCGAAGCCTAGCTTTCTCAAATTTCAACAATACCCAATCACCTTCCTTGACTTTCATATCCCTTTTATGCTTGTCGGCATTCCTCGTGTTTGTCTTGTGACCTTGCAATGGCTGTCCGCACCTGAGCAAAGGCTAGATCCAAGTCACGTACGTACTTATCGGCTACAAAAACGTCATCCTTTGTACGAAGGATGGGTAGTAAGACCACTCTACCATAAATAATCTCAAACGGGGCCTTTCCCGTGGAGGCATGTATTGTGTTATTGTAGGCAATCTCTACAAGTGGAAGATACTTCTCCCAGGCACTCTTTTGATCTGCCACATAATATTTCAACAAATCCAACACAACAAAATTTGCAGCCTCACTTTGACCATCTGTTTGGGGGTGATAAACAGATGAGAACTCAAGCTTAGTGCCCATGTTGTGAAATAGAGCCCTCCAAAAGAGGCTCGTAGTCGTGGGATCTCTATCCCTAACAATGGACTTAGGCATACCATGATGCTTGAATATGTGAGCAAGGAAAAGCTGTACCATATGATCAACTTCAATGGTTTTCTTGACAGGCAAAAGTGAGCTTGCTTGCTAAATTTGTCAACTATGGTCCAAATAACATCATTCCCATGTTGAGATCTAGGTAAGTCCATAATGAAATCCATAGTAATGCTTTTCCATGGCTGCGAGGGAATAGGCAAAGGTTGAAGCAAACCTGGTGTAACTCGCGGCGGGTGCTCGGGGAACTAGGGCCTTTGACACACTTGTTGATACCATAAATGCATATTAAAACATTTAAAAGCTGGACAAAACATCCACAAATGCTGAAAATGGATCTTTCACATGTGACACCACATAGAGGTCGGAATGGGCCGACCCTCTCCTTGGAGTATTTTATTACCCAAGAGAATAATATCATGTACAAGCTTTGAGGGCCTTACTCTCCCCGTTGGAGATACCGGATTATCCATATACAAATGCCATAACACAGCCCAACACGAGGCAACCAAGCCGGAACATAGGCTGTTGAAATGCCGAGCCAACAACATAATCCATATACCTTCGTGTGGGAACTGATTCTTCTCCAAAAACCACAGGTCTTCATGCAATAGAGCTGGTACAACAAGTACAACTCTCCATTCAGTCGGTACAGCAGGTACAATGGTTGGTATAGTCGGTACAGTGGTTGGTATAGCAGGTACAATGAGTACAAATGCTGGTGCATCATGTACAATGACTAGTACAGCAGTTATAGTGGTTGGTATAGCAAGTACAGAAGTTGGTACAATCAGTACAATGGGTGGTACAGTAAGTACAAGGATTGGTATAGCCAGTACAATGGTTGGTACAGCAAGTACAAAGGTTGGTACAACAAGTACAATGGCTAGGAATCATAATAAATGATTAAATACCCTTGCCTTCAGTATTTCTTCGCGATGGAAGCCTCCAAAACAGTCCCCAACAGTCGGTATTCTTCATGGGCAGCCTTCAAGAGAGAGAGAGAGAGAAAGAGAGTAGCCATCATTAGGGAAGCCTCTAACGGTGGTAGAGGCTAGTGTGTAGCAAGAGAGCCTCTCTTAATGAAGAGAGAGGGCTCCAATTTATAGATTTGGACCTCCCATGAGCTAAAATGGCAAGAAAAGGCTACAATGACAAGTGGAGAGCCACACAATAGCTGAAGTGACAAGTGTGAGGCCACTTGTCTCACTTTGATCCACTTTCTAACAAGTGTCAGGCCACTTGTCTCACTTTAGTCCACTTTCTTGCCACATGTCCCAATCTAAGAGATGGGTCCTTCCATAAACCTTATCTCTAAAAATATCCCAATTGGTAGACTTTCTGTCAAAGGCACTTTGCCAACTCTTGGTATCTGCTCAATTCCAGATGTAATGACGCGAATAGAATTTCCATCGGAGTCGGGCCAAAAATAGCAACTTTCCTAAATTTTAGGAGTGTGGTCCCTTGTATTCTAGGATAATCCCCCATTCCCAAAGCTTGTACTTTCCAAATATTTAGACATCTTGGAGTCCACCAGATTCCTTTCATACTGGGAAATGTCCAGGCTGGTGACATCCTTCCCAACTTCTTAAAAGTTGTCCGCAACTTTAAGCTTCAAGCCATATATTTAAGTTGTAATCATGTCCCATCAAGTGGGCGAGACGAGACAGTCTCAAAAATCTAATATAATTGAAGAATCCATGTTCCAAAGAAATCGGTGAGACTAAATAAGTCTCCATAATACCAATATCAAAATCATGTCCCAAAATAAATGGGTGAGAATTCCATGGAAGATATGCTAGACACAGGCACAAGAGCCAATTGTGTCTCAATCATCAATATCAATGAGATAATCATATGCAATGAAAATCACCAACCAGGTGCTAAGACACTTAAATAAGTGCCATGCACAAGAAACTAGTGCCTCGCACAGAAACATGTGCTATGCCCACAAACTGGTGCCATTCAGGAGCACAAACCATGGTGACAGAAAAGCTGATTCTCCATAGTTCTAGCAATCCTTTCTCCCAATCCCAACAGTTCCCATGTTCTCCCATACAATCCCAACTCTGATTGACAAGCATGGTGTGGAAACAATGAAACACTCACTCCACAATCGCAATACGAATCCACGTGTATAGTGGAGTGTTCATTGAACTGCTCTCTCACAATCCCAACATGAGTCCACATGCATGGTGAGATAAACAATGAACCTCTTGGCCTCTGTATGGGGAGATAGTGATTCTAATATGGCATAAAGATAAATAAATTCATGTCCTAAATAAACGGGCGAGACAAAACAGTCCCATAAGTCCAGATATCATAATCATGTCCCAAGTAAATGGGCGAGACAAAATAAGTCTCCTGCCAACAAGGCATCAGTCCACACGACCCTTGGCATAGACATAAGTTCCGTGTCAACGAGGCGTCATGTCCCAAGTAAATGGGCGAGACAAAATAAGTCTCCTGCCAACAAGGCATCAGTCCACACGACTCTTGGCATAGACATAAGTTCCGTGCCAACAAGGCGTCATGTCCACTTTACCACTTGCACTCCGTGTTGGTACTCTGACCACACCTTGGATGAGAGGTGGGCTCAAGTAACAAGATAAAACAATCACTCGCAGGCATAGATAGCTTGGTGTTTCGTAAGCATTTTTGCTTCACATAGTTTATAGGCATTTTGGCCACCAACTCACACTACTCTCTCAAGTGCTCATGTTCTCTTCCATCTGCTCTCTATTGTTCCACCCACACATGGTAGAAACAATCTTCAAGAGAGCACGTAGGACAAGAGAACACAACATAGGGTATGTTGTGCTTGTCATTACCCTTTGAAGTGTCCATGTTCCCTTCCATCTGCTCTTTCTTGTTCCACCCACACATGATAGAAACAATCTTCAAGAGCACGTAGGACAAGAGAACACTACACAAGGCATGTGAACCATGAGTTCCATAAGTCCAATGCATCCCAAATAAAGGGAGCCATAAAGAATAATCCATAAACCTTAGGATGGATCCAGATCCCTAGAAAAGAAGACCAGGAATCCATAGACCTGTATACCATAATCCTTGTATACTATAACTCTCACCACATACTCCGTGCTAACCACACACCTTGGAGTAGAGGTGGACTTTATCCATAAAAGCATCATATCCATGAGATATCCAAAGATTTCTTCTCTATAAACTGGGACAGATTCGTCCATAGAAATTGCTTGTGAAGCTCAATATCTATATAAATCTCGTCCAAGAAAGAAATCTCCATAGATATAATCCATCCCAATAAAGGAGGCCATAAACAATGTTTCCCTGAAACCATCTCAAGGCAAACAACACCATTTCTCCTTGCATGGCTATACAAGGGTTAGTGAACATCAAAAACACTTCATAGTAAATAGCCAAAGCACCAACTTTGCAAACTCAAAGTATACTTAGCTTTTCTTTGCCAGGTTGGTCATGAAGCCAAAAGAAATATCTCGTCACCATATCCTTAAGATATTCCGAGATATATCTCCATATAGCTTGCCTGTAAGTTTGATAATATAATCCACAATATCCATTTGGAAAGAGTGCTAAACGTGTGCACATAAAGCCAACTCCACACTTCCAAGATAAAATTTTGAGAATTCATAAATTCTTAGATCAACAAGCTGTCTACTGCTCATGCTCTTGCTTCATAAGCTATGAAGTGGCTGGCCATGCTGAATAGCAATGATGGTAAGTGTGGTTCCCACTTGAGATCTTTTCTCTTCCTTATTGATAGAAGGAAGCCTCCGCTTCCAAGAAAGCCTATGCTGTGATACCAATGAAACTCGCAGGCGGTGGGCGGTGCCCGGGGTACTAGGGCCTTTGACACACTTGTTGATACCATCAATGCATATTAAAACATTTAAAAGCTGGACAAAACATCCACAAATGCTGAAAATGGATCTTGCACATGTGACACCACATAGAGGTTGGAATGAGCCGACTCTCCCCTTGGAGTATTTTATTACCCAAGGAGAATAATATCATGTACAAGCTTTGAGGGCCTTACTCTCCCCACGGGAGATGCCGGATTATCCATATACAAATGCCATAACACAGTCCAACACGAGGCAACCAAGCCGGAACATAGGCTGTAGAAATGCCAAGCCAACAACATAATCCATATACCTCCGTGTGGGTACTGATTCTTTCCCAAAAACCACAGGTCTTCATGCAATAGAGCTGGTAGAACAAGTATAACTCTCCATTCAGTCGGTACAGTAGGTATAGGGAATGGTATAGCAAGTACAAAAGTTGGTACAGTCGATACAATGGGTGGTACAGCAAGTACAACAAGTACAAGGATTGGTACAACAAGTACAATGGTTGATACAATAGGTACAGAGGTTGGTACAACAAGTACAATGGTTGGTACAGAGGCTGGTACAACAAGTACAATGGCTAGGAATCATAATAAATGATTAAATACCCTTGCCTTCAGTATTTCTTCGCGATGGAAGCCTCCAAAACAGTCCCCAACAATCGGTATTCTTCATGGGCAGCCTTCAAGAGAGAGAGAAAGAGAGTAGCCATCATTAGAGAAGCTTGTAACGGTGGTAGAGGCTAGTGTGTAGCAAGAGAGCCTCTCTTAATGAAGAGAGAGGGCTCCGATTTATAGATTTGGGCCTCCCATGAGGTAAAATGGCAAGAGAAGGCTACAATGACAAGTGGAGAGCCACACAATAGCTGAAGTGACAAGTGTGAGGCCACTTGTCTCACTTTGATCCACTTTCTAACAAGTGTCAGGCCACTTGTCTCACTTTAGTCCACTTTCTTGCCACATGTCCCAATCTAAGAGATGGGTCCTTCCATAAACTTTATCTCTAAAAATATCCCAACTGGTAGACGTTCTGTCAAAAGGACTTTGCCAACTCTTGGTATCTGCTCAATTCTAGATGTAATGACGCGAACAGAATTTTCATCGGAGTCGGGCCAAAAATAGCAACTCTCCTAAATTTTAGGAGTGTGGTCCTTTGTATTCTAGGATAATCCCCCATTCCCAAAGCTTGTACTTTCCAAATATTTAGACATCCTGGAGTCCACCAGACTCCTTTCATACTAGGAAATGTCCAGGCTGGTGACACCTGGAGGCTTTTGTCTATCAAATTTCACTTTTTGGCAAGTAATACATGTGCGTACATAAGCCTCAATGTCTGTACGCATGCTTGGCCAAAAGAAATATCTTTCTATCATGCGTGTCGTAGGTAAAATACTTTTATGACCAACATAAGGTGGAGCGTGACATTTCTCCATAACCTTTGGACACACATCCTTCACCACACATAGGCAATTATCCTTCATAAGATAACCCTCTTTGATCACATAAGAGGCATGCGAGTGACCAGCCGTCAAATCAGTGCGCCTTGTGGACAAAGCATCTGTCACTATATTCTTCTTTCTCGGAGTATGTACAATCTGAATATGGAACATGGAAAAGAAGTTTGCCATTCTCATTTGCTTCTCTGAGAGCTTTGTTTGAGATAGAAAGTACCTCAAGCTTTGATGATCTGTCTTGACTACAAATTCAGCTCCAAGAATATATTGCTTTCATATTTTTAAGGCATGAATTACAGCCAAGAGCTCTTTTTCATAAATGTCCATATGGATCTCGGCATCATGCAATCGACGGCTCTCATAAACAACTTCACGATCCTCTTGATTTAGGACAGTCCCTATACAATTTCCACATGCATCACATTCCACCGTGAATGGCTTTTGCAAGTCGGGAACAATCAACACGTGTCCACAAATAATAGCATTTTTGAGCTGCAAAAAGGCATCTTGCTCACTGGAAGTTCATTTGAAGGTGGCTTTCTTCTTTGTAAGATCATGCAATGGCGAGGCAATCTTAGCGAAATGCCTTACGAGTACGCACCTGATGTACATTTTACAACTCTGGCCAATTTTGAATGGTTTCAATCTTAGCAGGATCCATTCTTACATCATCTTTGGATACAATGTGTCCCAAATAGTGTATCTCTAAGAGAAAGAACTCACTTTTCTTAGCATTTATGAAGAGTTTATGTTTTCGCAACTCTTCAAATATTGTAGCCAAATGAGTCTTATGCTCCTCCTCATTCTTGGAGAAAACCAAGATATGATCAAAGAATAAACCTGTATATTTACGATGGGGTCGAAATATCCTGTCCATCATACGGTTGAACGTTGGCGGGGCATTGGTAAGGCCAAAAGGCATCACCAAAAACTCATACAATCCAAAAGCTGTCTTGAATGCGGTTTTATAGACATCTTGGGATACCCCACAAATCTGGTGATAGCCACTCTTTAATTTTAAGTCTATACGGCTGAAAGAAGCCGAGCCATCAAGCTTATCCAAGATGTCATCTATGCGTGGGATTGGAAACCGGTTCTTGATGGTGAGCTTGTTTAGAGCTCGATAATCCACACACATGCGGAACGATCCATCCTTCTTTTGCACAAGAAGCTCAGGAGAACAAAAGGGTGAGGAGCTTGGCTGAACCAAACCCTTCTCCAAAAGCTCATTAACCCGCTTCATGCGGCACTCACACGATATACTGGTTTGTTAGGTGGGGAACTACCTGGCACAAGATCTATGCGATGATCCTCGGGCCTCTCGGGAGGTAGCTCTCTTGGCAATGCATCGGCAAAACAGTCTTTATATGCATTAAGAAAATTCAACCTATCTTGAGTCAATACATCCACATTCACATTACTTTGTTTAATTTTGTCACGAACAAAAATCAAGTACACGGAAAGACTCTTTTTCATTGCCTTATTAATTTGGATGTGAGATACAACTGGAATGGAATTTCCTTTCCGAGCATCAATGACATGCATGCGACCTTTATGCATAAAAGTGATCTTGTTGGTTTTATATTCTTTGCGGGGCTCAAGCCTACGATGCCAAGGCTTACCAAGCAATACATCACATCCATTATGAGGAGCAATCAAGAAATGCTCATGATCCAAATAACCCTGTATATGTATGCGCAACTTGTCAATAAGAGGAGTCACCTACACCTCTTTGCCAACAAAAGTAGCCTCTGCCTCAATCTGGGGTCCCATGTTCCCAATCTCTATGCCCAAGGCAATTGCCATCTGTGTAGATATGAAGTGATCTGTTGCACAATCATCAAACATAAATAAGGCAGGCTGATCCTTGATTTGTTCCCAAGCTTTGTATACCACTCTCTCTTTGCCATCATGCTCAGTGTTACCCTGTACATCAGGAATGGCATGCACATTTACCTTGGGTGTCTTGTCCTCTTGCTTTTGCTTGCGGGTAGGGCATTGCCTAAACACGTGCTCTTTACTACCACAAGAAAAGTATTTCCCCTCTTTTGCATATTGCTCCCTTTCCTCGGCAGCCAAGCCAAACTTGTTCTTCTTTGGTCCAATGTCCTTGGATGGGGTATTTTCAGCTTTACCTCCCTTTTGGGCTTCCTGAAAGCGCTTTTTAGGTGGCTGTCCACCTTTTTGCAGGTTTGGGACAGCCCTCTATTTGCCCTTAGAACCTCCTTGATCCTACTTAATTTTAAGCACCAATTGCTCTGTAGTAAGAGCAGATGTTATGAGCTGTTGAAGGGTGTGTTGCGGGTGCAATTCGATGCTCGAACGGTAAGCTGGTTGCACCCCGGAGTGAAACTTCCTTTTCTTTTCGTCTTCGGAGAGTTGCATAAAGGGAGTAACCTCAAGCAAGACTTTCCAAAATTTGTTGACATATTGTTGCACACTCTCATTATCTTTTTGCTCAAGTCTATCCCACCTTTGTGTGAGAGTTTGCTTCACATTTGGGACAAAAATTGGGTATAAAATCTGTCCTTGAACTCTTTCCAAGTACAAATGGGATCTTTGGTGGTCTTTTCAGTGATTCACCAATGGGCAGCTGTCTCCTTCAAAAACATGCTTGCATGACGAATTTTAGACTTCTCAGTGAAGTCCTCATCACTAAAAGCAATGTCAAACTCAGCCACGAAAGCAAGCACTTTGGAGGCATCATACTCTCCATGAAAGGCATCAAACTTCACGGACTTGTTTCCTGCCTTAAACTCTTTGAGCTTTCTGGGATGTGATTCATGTTCTTCCCTCTTTCTCTCTTTCCCCTATCCAACTGGGCAGCCCTCTCTGCATGGGCTTCATGAGCAACCAAAGATGTTTCACGAGGTACCGTGGCATGTGCTGTGACCGCTCCCTACAGGAGGCCTACAGATCGGAAGACTATACACACATATTTAGAACACTTAATTTAACTGTTATTAAACAATGGAAACAACATCAGTAACACAAATATTGGAAATACTAAAAATACAAATGACACCAGCATTGGGACCGGAAAGGGCTGTCCCCCCCTCAATACTTTTTGTATTTCTTGAAGTATTTATATTTGTACAAGTGTCACGGGTCTGACACGCCAGATTTCTCCACAAGGGAGTGAAAACAACCAAATAAAACTGGTTCAAGTCGATGAAGAGGTGTTGGTCGGAGTAGCCCCAAATCACAGGCTCATTTCCACCTTCACTGGGTGGACACTTGCCTTTCACTGGTCTTCTGGGACCGTGCACCAACAGGCACGCCCGTACTAACATAGGCCAAGGGGTACACCACGGAGGGAACGTAGCCTGGCTCTCCCCAATGAGCTTTGCTCCCAAATCCCTGGTGAGTCTAACCTTCACTGGCTCTCAGAAGCTCTGAGAGCGCGGTTAACAACACCACACAGGGAAATATACTGGCCATACTAGGAAGAATTTCCTGAACATGGTCAGCATATACATGCCATGCTCCTGCATTACACAACTTAAAGAATTCTTTGAATTTTAATTAACAAATTTCAGAATTACACAAATGAGAAAACATGAGGGCACTTGGTACAGTGAGTATATTTCGTGTACTACAGGTACGATTCGCAGCAGGTACAATCAGGCACATCATGTACTTCACACGTGTGCAGGTACAACCATCTTCCTATGGAGTGACAGTCCCATAGGTAAGACACCATCCTGGCCATACACGGGTGGCACCAACAGGCTCCCGTCCATATAGCACGAAGCAAATCACACATGGGTGACACGAAACTGGTTCTCGTCCATGTGACGCAACATTGGTCGCACACGGGTGGCACTGATCTGGCTCCCGTCCATGTGACACCATAAAGCTGGTCCTTTCACATGGGACACTGGCCTGGCCCCATGTGAACATGGCACAAATCTGGCCGCTCTATGGAGTGACAGTCCCATAGAAGTGGCTCTCGAAATGGAGATGGACCAAATGGTGACATCCCCCCAGGCTTGTAAACAGTTGACCTGAACTGAAAAGCCTCAAGATCCTGTAGAAGCTGAGGGTAGTCAGCAAAATAATCCTCAACTACCCACTTTGCATCAATTGGTAAATAATTTTTAAATTTGACAAGGTATCTCTTGGAAAGCTTCCCATCTGGTAACTTTCTCTCCTTGTGAAATACAATCTGCGTTGGCTGAAGGATCTCCTCAAGCTCATCAACTTTTGGCCGATCTTTTGTGAGACAGGCTCCTCTGGATCTGGCCCCACATACTTCCGTAAAAGACTCACATGAAAAGCATTGCGAATCTTCCAATGGCTGGGTAAAGCAAGCCTGAAGGACATTTCATTGATCTTGTCAATCACTTTGAAGGGTCCATAATATCGAGTAGAAAGCTTTGGATATGATCCCTCTCGTCCTGGCCTCTTTCGAAGCCTAGCTTTCTAAAATTTCAACAATACCTAATCACCTTCCTTGACTTGCATGTCTCTTCTATGCTTGTCAACAGTCCTTTTATGCTTATCTTGCGACCTTACAATGGCTGTCTGCACCTGAGCAAAGGCTACATCCAAGTCACGCACATACTCATCAGTTGTAAAAATCTCTTCCTTTGTACGAGGGATGGGTGGCAAGACCACCATGCCATAAATAATCTCAAACGGGGCCTTTCCCATGGAGGCATGAACTGTGTTGTTGTAGGCAAACTCTACAAGTGGAAGATACTTCTCCCATGCAGTCTTTTGATTTGCCACATAACACTTCAACAAATCCAACACGGCTGAATTTGCAGCTTCACTTTGGCCATCCGTTTGGGGATGATAAGCTGATGAAAACTCAAGTTTAGTGCCCATGTTATGAAATAAAGCCCTCTAGAAGAGGCTCGTAGTCTTGGGATCTCTATCCCCAACAATGGACTTAGGCATACCATGATGCTTGAAGATGTTAGCAAGAAAAAGCTTCACCATGTGATCAACTTTAATGGTTTTCTTGACGGGCAAGAAGTGAACTTGCTTGCTAAACTTGTCCACAATGGTCCAAATAGCATCATTCCCATGTTTAGGCAAGTCCATAATAAAGTCCATAGTAATACTTTCCCATGGCTGCGAGGGAATAGGCAATGGCTGAAGCAAACCTGGAGGTTTTTGCCTGTTAAATTTCACCTTTTGGCAAGTAAGACATGCACGTACATATGCCTCAATGTCTTTACGCATGCTTGGCCAAAAGAAATATCTCTCAATCATGCGTGTAGTAGGCATGATACCTCGATGACCAGTATAAGGTGGAGCGTGACATTCCTCCATAACCTTTGGATGCATATCCTTTACCACACAAGTAGTTATCCTTCATAAGATAACCCTCTTTGATCACATAAGAGGCATGTGAATGACCAGCTATCAAATCAATCCATATATGGCAAAAATCAACATCCAAATGATACAAATCTTGCATGGCAGATAAGTCCCCATGAGAGGCCACTGAAACTGTAGCCATATAAGGTTTCCTGGATAATGCATCTCCCGGGGTATGTATAATCTGAAAATGAAACATGGAAAGAAAGTTTGCCATTCTCATCTGCTTCTTCGAAAGCTTTGTTTGAGATAGAAAGTATCTCAAGCTTTGATGATCTGTCTTGCCTACAAATTCAGTCCCAAGAAGATAATGTTTCCATATCTTTAAGGTATGAATTACAGCCAAGAGCTCTTTCTCATAGATATCCATATGAAGCTCGGCATCATGTAATATACGCTCTCATATGCAATTGCATGACCTTCTTGATTTAGGACAGCCCCTATACAATCGCCACAAGCATCACATTCCACTATGAATGACCTTTGCAAGTCGGGAACAATCAATACCGGCCCATATATGATAACATTCGTGAGTTGCAAGAAGGCATCCTGCTCCTTTGGGGTCCATTTAAAAGTGGCTTTCTTCTTCGTGAGATCATGTAGAGGGGTGGCAATCATAGCAAAATGCCTTATGAAGCGCTTGTAATATGAACATAAGTCCAGAAAACTACGTACTTGATGTACATTTTGCAACTCTGGCCAATTCCGAATGGTTTCAATCTTGGCAGGATCCATTCTTACACCATCCTTGGATACAATGTGACCCAAATAGTGTATCTCTGAAAGAAAGAACTCACTTTTCTTGGCATTAATGAAGAGTTTATGCTTCCGCAACTCTTCAAACACTGTGGCCAAATTAGTCCTATGCTCCTGCTCATTCTTGGAGAAAACCAAGATGTCATCAAAGAATACACCGGTGAATTTTCGATGGGGTCGGAATATCCTATCCATCATACGATTGAATGTGGCTGGGGCATTGGTGAGACCAAAAGGGATAACCACTCTTCAAATCAATCCGGCTGAAACAAGCCGAGCCATCAAGCTTATCCAAAATGTTATCAATACGCGGAATTGGAAATCTATTCTTGATGGTGGAGCTTATTTAGAGCTATATAATCCACACACATGCGGAATGACCCATCTTTCTTTTGAACAAGAAGAACAGGAGAGCAATAAGGTGAGGAACTTGGCTGAACCAAACCTTTCTTCAAAAGCTCAGTAACCTGCTTCATGATCTCTTCTTCTTGTGTGGCACTCACATGATATGCAGGTTTGTTAGGTGGAGAACTACCTGGCACAAGATATATGCGATGATCCTCGGGCCTTTGAGGAGGTAATACTCCTGGCAATGCATCTAACAAAACAATCTTTGTATGCATGAAGAAAATTCAGCCTATCCTGAGTCAAAACATCCACATTTTCATGACTTGGTTCAATGCTATCACGAACAAAAACCAAGTACGCAGAAAGACTCTTTTTCATTGCTTTATTAATCTGGATGTGAGATACAACTGGGATAGAATCCCCTTCCTTGCCAGCATCAATAACATGCATGCGGCCTCTATGCATAAAGAAAATCTTGTTTGTCTTGTACTCTTTGCGGGGCTCAAGCCTATGATGCCATGGCTTGCCAAGCAGTACATCACATCCATTAAGTGGGGCAACCAAGAAATGCTCATGATCAAGATAACCCTGAATATGTATGCGCAACTTCCCAATAAGTGGGATAACCTGCATCTCTTTACCAACAAAGACAGCTTCTACTTCAATTTGAGGCCCCATGTCCTCAACCTCAATACCCAAGGTGGCTGCCATCTGAATAGAGATGAAGTTATCTGTTGCACAATCATCAAACATAAATAGAGCGGGCTGATCCTTGATTTGACCCCATGCTTTGCATACCATCCTCTCTTTTCCATCATGCTTTGTGTTTCCCTGCACATTGGGAACTGCATGCACATTTGCCTTGGGTTGCTTGTCCTCATGCTTTGGTTTGCGGTTGGGGCATTGTCTAAACATATGCTCTTTGCTGCCACAAGAAAAGCATTTCCCCTCCTTTGCATATTGCTCCCTTTGCTCGGGGGTCAAGCCAAATTTGTTCTTCTTTGGCCCATGATCCTTGGATGGAGTATTTTCAGCTTTACCACCCTTCTGGACATCTCGGGAGCTCTTTTTTGGTGGCTGTCCTCCTTTTTGCAAGTTTGGGACAGCCTTCTCTTTGCCCTTAGAACCCCCTTGATCTTGCTTAAAATCCGGAGTGAAACTTTCTCTTTCTTTCATGGAGTTACCTCAAGCAACACTTTCCAAAACTTATTGACATACTGCTGCATACTTTCATTATCTTTTTGCTCAAGTCTATCCCACTTTTGGGTGAGAGTTTGCTCCGCATTAGGAGGCAAGAATTGGGCATAAAATCTGTCCTTAAACTCTTTTCAAGTGCAAATGGGATCTTTGAAGGTCTTTTCGGTGATCCACCAATGGGCAGCTGTCCCCTTCAAGAACATGCTTGCATGACGAATTTTGGACTTCTCTGAAGTCCTCATCACTAAAAGCAATATCAAACTGGGCCACAAAAGCCAGCACCTTACAGGCATCATACTCTCCATGAAAGACATCAAATTTCACGGACTTGTCTTGAACTCCTTGAGCTTTTTGGCATGAGGCTCAAGCTCTTGCCTCTGTCCAACAGGGGCAGCTCTCTCTGCATGAGCTCCATGGGCAATGATAGGTGTTCCACTAGCCAAAGTGACATGGGTCTTTGATTCTTGTGGCCCCACTGCATGTGACCTCGCTGAAAGATGCCTTGTCTCACCACGAGACAACTCAATGGGCAAGGTCTTTTGGCTTGCATGCCGACCACTATCCCCACGATGTACATACCTAGAATCCAAATGGCCTTCAGCATGCATAAATCTGTTTCTTTTTGTGCCATGAGGAGTGGATGCATGGCGGGAGGTGACCGAAACTTCTTCTTTATGCAAATATGATCTCAACCTTTGAGAGGCTAGGTCTCCATGTTGCAAACGGGGTGGATTCTTGAACATAAGCTGTCCATCCTGTCCCTCTTTAAGGTCACCCTTGCGGATAAGATAAGAGAGTGCCAGCTCCCTTGGCTTCTTACTCACTTCTCGAGCCATAGACTCAAAAGTCATGTCCACCATAGCATCAGCTTTCTTGGCTTCTATGACACTTTGTACATAAGGGTCTTCATGCAAGAATTTCAGCTCTTGCTCTTTTGCCTGCAAGAGCCTCTTCATGTGCTCCAACTCAGCCCTCAATGCATTGGGCTCTTTCTCGTGCATGGGTTCTTTGCCACGTGATGGCTTTCCCATGTATGCACTGTCATAGACTCTCTCAAGAGGCTTATGCCTTCCATGCAATGCATCGGAATCCCGAGAAGCACTTGATTGGCCCCTCGAATTCAGCACTTCCAATGGGTTGCCCTGGTTGTCCATTGAATTAAGTGTTCGTGCTTGCTTCCGATCTCAAAACTCCGTGTCTCCTCTTGAGAAAGAGAGACGACCTGGCTCCGATACCAATGTGACCGCTCCCTACAGGAGGCCTACAGATCGGAAGACAATATACACATATTTAGAACACTTAATTTAACTGTTATTAAACAATGGAAACAACATCAGCAACACAAATACTGGAAATACTGAAAATACAAATGACAACAGCACTGGGACTGGAAAGGGCCGCCCCGTCCCGCCCCCCTCAATACTTTTTGTATTTCTTGGAGTATTTATATTTGTACAAGTGTCACGGGCCTCACATGCCAGATTTCTCCACAAGGGAGTGAAAACAACCAAATAAAACTGGTTCAAGTCGATGAGGAGGTGTTGGTCGAAGGAGCCCCAAATCATAGGCTCATTCCCACCTTCACTGGGTGGACACTTACCTTTCACTGGTCTTCCGGGACCTTGCACCAACTGTCAAATCCCCATAGGGTCTCCTCGTAGAACGCTCCTGGTGCAAGACTCGAAACCTGCAAACAAACCATACAAACATGAAGGGGGTGCAGGCTTGACTCACCTCCCAACCTTGACAGCCGTGGGCAAGCCCACAAGTCTTGGTTGTCCCCACCGAGCCATGAGCTGAGCTAACTAGATGAACGTACCGACCAATCTCTACTTCGTGACGTCCCATACCGCCAAATTTAATATTTTTAAATAAGTGGCTAGCCTAGAAATGTTATCATCATAAAGACATTTGTCTTTGTCTCTCACCACGAGCTCTCACAAAGACACGCGAGACTCTATATGACTAATGACTAACCTTGGCCACCCTTTTATAGGCTTTTGGCCGGTCATCGGGCGTCCACACTTGGGTGCTCGTCCGTCCATACTTGGGTGCCCGCCCGTTAGTCTATCCCTAACTCAGCTCGCCAATCAGCTTGCCTAGCTCCAAGCTTTCCCAATCTCGAAGCTAGTCTTGTGTGCGTGTAGCACACGGTAAATACACACTGTGCACATGACACCAATAGGCACACTCGTACTAACGCAGGCCAAGGGGTACACCGTGGAGGGAACGTGGCGTGGTTCTCCCCAATGAGCTTTGCTCACAAATTCCTTGGTGAGTCTAACCTTCACTGGCTCTCAGAAGCTCTGAGAGCACGGTTAACAACACCACACAGGGAAATATACTAGCCACACCAGAGGAAGAATTTCCTGAACATGGTCAGCATATACATGCCATGCTCCTGCATTACACAACTTAAAGAATTCTCTGAATTTTAATTAACAAATTTCAGAATTACACAAATGAGAAAACATGAGGGCACTTGGTACAGTGAGTATAATTCGTGTACTACAGGTACAATTTGCAGCAGGTACAATCAGGCACATTAGGTACTTCACACGTGTGCAGGTACAACCCGCCAGGTACTATGTAGGTACCTGTACTTGCAGCAGGTACAGTAGGTACATATGGGCAGCCAGCAGGTACACGTGGGCAGCCAACAGTTGCAGGTACAGTAGGTACTGGTCAGGTACACGTGGGCAGTCAGCAGGTACACATGAGCAGCCAGCAGGTACAGCAGGTACACAAGGCATTAAATGAGCAAGAGGGTGCTGTACAGCAACAGGTACAGGCCTGGTAAAGCAGGCGGGTACGGTACAGCAGCAGGTACAGGCCTGGTACAGCAGGTGGGTACAGGCCTGGTACAGCAGGCGGGTACTGTACAGCAGCAGGTACAGGCCTGGTACAGCAGGCGGGTACTGTACAGCAGCAGGTACAGGAGGCGTGGGCAGCCCTGCAGGCAAGTACAGCTGCAGCTTCAGTAGGCGTGGGCAGCAGGCGGGTACAACAGCAGCTTCAGTAGGCGTGGGCAGCAGGCGGGTACAGCATGGAGGATACCAGGCGATGGAGAGAACAGAGCAGGCGATAGAGAGAGAAATCCAGCCACCACCCACATGGGAAATATGTACTAGTCTTCCATGCAATAGTTGCTTATAGAATTATTAAACTCTAATCAAAGGTTAGTTTATAGGCACCCACACTAGAAAGTAAATGTCCAGCCCAAATTTAAATGTGTGTGAACACATTAGCTTATAAACATTAAAGTTATCCTACGGAGTGACAGTCCCATTGGTAACATCCTGGCCATACACGGGTGGCACCAACAGGCTCCCAGCCATACAACACGAAGCAAATCACACACGGGTGACACGAAATTGGTTCCCGTCCATGTGATGTAGCAGTGGTCGCACACGGGTGGCACTGATCTGGCTCTTGTCCATGTGACACCATAAAACTGGCCCTTTTACATGGGACACTGGCCTGGCCCCATGTGAACATGGCACAAATCTGGCCGCTCTATGGAGTGACAGTCCCATAGAAGTGGCTCCAGAAATGGAGATGGACTAAATGGTGACATGTGCTTTATGAATCTGTGGCTCAGAAGCATGTGACTTCCTTGAATGATGCAATGTCTCATCACGAGACAACTCAATGGACAAAGCCTTTCTGCTTGCATGTCGACCACTCTATCCATGATAAACATGCTTTGAATCTGCTTACCAGACTGCCACTCATCACAAACCTGAGGACTTGGGAGAGAGTGCTGAAAGCTAGTAAGGTTTGCTCCCAGTTTTTGCTCATACTCCAATGACCTTCATTGGCTCGTCTAAAAGTGAGGGCGTCGTTGGGGTACTGACGGGAAAGATCACCATCCCGGTGGCCTTTCATGGTGAAGGCAACTGGGGGTGATGCTTGCCTACAGAAGACTTGTAAAAACAACATTTAATCTTAATATTATCTGAATTTGAGATACAGAAACAAGTATCTGATAAAGATTTAAATTCAGATCTCAAGAGAGAATACGGTCCCTTTCAATGTACTACTAATTGGTGCAAACAACAGGTACATGCGTGGCCACCAGCAGGTACAGATATGGCAGCCAGCAGGTACAAAGGTGGGAGCAGATGCAATTGGCAGGTACAGAATTGCAGCACACAGGCGGGTACAAAATTGCAGCAGGCGGGTACTGACTGTAGGTGGGTACAGAACTGCAGTAGGCGGGTACTGAGCTGCAGGTAGGTATAAAACAACAAGCAGGTATTGAACTCCCGGCAGGTACTGTTGTAGCAACAGCCAGGCGGGTTTGAGGAGACGTTTACTTTCCATCAACCACTCCCCACTTACTATCCACGTGTAGAGAGGATTTCTTCCCGTGCAATCCTTAATCTTAAGTATGATTAGGACTTAATCAAAGATTAACTCTTGGGCACCTACATTAACAGGTATCTAGCCAATATTTTAAATATGTGTGAACACCCAACCTTATAAAGATTAAGGTTTACACTACTTAATAGATTTGACATTTAAAAAGGGCCAAAAAGGCAATACTTACGACCTGTTCACATGCCACATCAACTCGTTAGCAGACAGCACACCCACGGTATACTGGGGGCGCCCTTGTCCAGTGTATTGGCACGTCAAAGCAGGCAAACACATGAAAACAAACCATGCGAAAACAAGTTTATGCATGCAAACATAAATGCATGTGCACATGTAATGGACAAAATCTCCCTTTCATGAAACTTGTACAAGAATTTCTTGTTGGGCGCAAAACTTGCGAGACAGAAATGTAAAGTCTTGGTCTTCCTATGGAGTGACAGTCCCATAGGCAAAACACAAATCCTGGCATGGGCCTACCTATGGAGTGACAATCCCATAGACAAAGCTCGGCACAAATATTAGTCCTGCCATGGAGTGACAGTCCCATGGGTAAGACGAAATCCTAGTCAATGGCACCACCCCAAACTAATTAATCACACAAAGCGCCACCACGAGCTTCTCCAGTACCAATCTTTCCATTCCAACCTTTGCCTCTATCGGCAAATCCCATTGCTCATGAAAAGATTCAAACTAGGTCCATTGCTAAACCTGTGGAGCCCATGCGCTCTGCTCTCCCTGAGGCACCCTTAACACATCATCTCCTTTTGCCGGTGCCTCACATGGACTCTAAACCACTTGTGCACACGATTGGTGCACCCGCAAGGAAACCACCCTTTCAGTGTTTCCTTTGCCATGGATCCAATGGAGTGGCTGAATACCCTCAAAAGAAACGTCTGTCAATGCAACCACAATGTCATGGTTGTGGAATTGACCATTACTTCAAAGATTGCCATTCGCAACCGGTTTCTCACTCCATAGTCAAAGGCATGTCATCCCTCAACGTGTTGAGCGTTCTACATGAGAAGATTTCGACTATCCCATTGAATGTCGTCACACAGTTGCAAGCCAAGCTAAAGAAGGCCACATCCCAAACGAAACAATGCTCTAAGCACGTTGGCCATGGAGAAGATTGGGTTAGTATCCGCACTGGCCCAACAAAGACAACGTCATCCTCCTCCGGGAGCGATGATTGTGTCGAACTGTCACTTCCCCATGCACTCCACCAAAAACTCACCAAACGGGAAAAACGACTGGCCAGTTATTCCAATGCCATTCTTGAGAAGCAACGTCGTCAGGAGGCCCAAGTACTGGTAGAGCAATACTTGGCTCAACTTAAACCACCATCCGTTTTTGTAACTATTGATTTTGTATCTGAGTGCGCACTGTTCCCCATTGAACCTAAACTTCCGTACCAGGTAAGATGGGAGCTCCCGCAAACGCTCAAGACCGAGGACGATCCGTTCGCCAACATGATGTTGACAACCGATGATTTTGCCTCTCATGCGTCTCCTCATCCTCCAATGCCTATTCCCTAAATGGCCAAGCTCAAATCCTCCAAATCCTACGCTCACATCGAACAACTCGATGCGAACAATGACACAGAGTTTCACAACGACTCGCGAGGTCTGCACACTAAATTTGCTGAGGTCTTTTATCCTTCTAGAGCAACCAACTCTCTATCTCCACACCTGTCAAATAAGGACCAAATCGAACTACCATATACTATTACTGGTCCATCCTATGATCATGGCTCCGTCTCTCAAGAAGCTTCTACTCATCAACGCGACCTGGCCGGCCTTTGCCTTCCTTTCCTTCCAAATCTAAATGCCCATTGGAACCTTGTTAAAAGGCAGTCCAAATTTATGGAATGACCTTCGGGATTGGATGGAATGCAAACTACAGGCTTCTATGGAGGAGGACGTTACCTCAGATTCCTCGGATGAATTTGAGTCCCATCATCTAGACTTACTCATCACCACAACCTAGAATCCAAAGGTGCACCCACAATTCACGTAAATGCGCTGGGCCGCTACGTTGAAGGTGATGACACCAACGTCGCTTTGCCCATTTCCTATAACGGACATGTGGTCAAAGGCATCCTGGATGGAGGTGCTGGCGTAAGCATCCTCACACAAATATGTTGGGAAAACTGGGGTCAACCATGCCTTGATCCCACCACCTTGGTGATCAAGCTTGCGGACGGGAAATCTGCAAAATCCCTGGGCATAGCGCATAACCTCAAGGTAAAAGTCTGTGACATGACATTCCACCTCACATTTGTGGTCATGGACTTTCGTAATGCCGCTTATGATGCCATCTTGGATCGACCCTTCACGAGACAAACCTGACTGATCCACGACTGGGACATGCATCATGTCTACCTTTGCAAAGGGTCTCAAATGCTTAAGGTTAATTTATATACCTGGCACTCACATACCATGGCCAAAGCTCCCGCTCCCTTTGCTAAAGACTTTTGACCACCACCAAGAGCAATGATCTCTTGCTTGGTGAGGCTTTAGGGGTGCTGACCAATAAGCACATTATATATATATAAAAAAAGTCCCTAGGTAATTAGGATCTAGCTGATTAGAACCATGGACACACCTTTTGCCCTCACCCATGCACAACACTTGGAAATCTCATTGGGCTCTGTCTTGTGCACACACACCGCACAAAGCTTCATCATCGACAGCCATCTAGGTACATCTTTGGATGGAGGGACCATGGTGGGTGCAAGCCTAGTCAATGGTATGATCCATCACCTAGATCTTCTTAATCACTCTCGCTGCATTCGAATAACTGTGCTTCATGTCTAATCAATCCCACCCTTAACTTCTTCTTTGGCTCCAAGTGTCTGGATTCTCGTCATCAGCTACCACTTCTATCACCATAGGATCCCAGAGTTCTAATGTCCGAAGAAGACAAAGCATAAAAGGAAAAAGAGAGAACACCGCAAACCGATACCTCCATGAGAGTCAAAATACCTATCACGGTGTCTTGACAAAGATGGTAGAGCTTCATATACATTGCCATCGACATGCAACATCTCGGAGCGCAAGCAGTCTCCATGCGGTGTTACCTCCTTGTCCCTCCAGAATTTTCCTCTCACCATTTTCTTACTAACATCATTGTTTTACTAACCCCTTCTTCATCGTATCACCTATCATTGGGATACTGGTCATTAAGTATTCCATGCTAGTCTACTCATTCAAGTACTCTAACTCCTTTAATGAGAATGTCCTACTGCAAAGGTGACATAAAAGTAGAAAAACACCAAAAACAAAATATAGAGTACTACTGGGCTCATACAAAAAAGAAAACTCAATAGCGTCCAACAGACTAGCTGAATACGTAATTGTTTGCACTCCACTAACTTCTTTTTATCTTACTAACTCCCCCATCCTCTCTCATCTCCGGAGAGACAAGAGCACTAACCAAGTGCGACACTTTCTCGGGTGTCTCACCAACCCTTGATCGATCATGAGGACGCGATCGACTTTAGGAAGGGGAGTATGTTAACCACATCTTGGTTAATACATTCCTACGACAGTTATGTCCGTACACTTATGAAATGCGCGATCCTCTTTCACGGAGATCCCACACGATCTTTGTAAGAGAGCTTGCATCATCCGTTGGATTAGAGTAACCGTCTTGGTGTGACAACGAGTGCGGGAGGATGGCGGCGATGAGCAGCTATGATATAGCTTTTGAGCCATGCTCGAGCTCGGCGGATAGGCAACTTTCCACGACATGCTAGGGTAGACATTCTTATGATAACTTTGTCCGCACACTTATGAAATGGGCGTTGGTACTATATATTGTAAATCTTGTCATTTGATGAGGGAAACGCCTTAGAGACGCTCCCAAGTATTGAGTTTCGAAGGACAGACAAGAGGATCTTTGTCAGTTGGCCAAGCCACGAAGAAAAGCCTTGAAACTATGTTTTGGGCGCCCCGGGTCACTTACTCTGGACGGCCTAGTGGAAAAAGGGTTGGAACTATAAAAGCCAATTTCTCTTGTTTGTAATTCATTCTCCCATTTGTGCGATAAAAGTGGAGTGCTCTCTCTCTCTCTCTCTCTCTCTCTCTCTCTCTCTCTTTCTTGCAACTCTAATCTAGAATATGTGGTGTGCTTAGGGTTAGGGTTTGGGAGTGATTAGTGCTAATCACTTGTTTCCTCTTGCTTTCTCTCTCTTTCTTGAGTGATTAGGCTAACCAGCGCGATCCTCTTCCGTCGAGATTCCACACGATCTTCGCGAGAGAGCTTGCATCACCCGTTGGATTAGAGTAACCGCCTCGGTGTGACGACGAGTGCGGGAGGATGGCAGTGACGAGTGGTGACGGTGGAGCTCTTGAACCATGCGCGAGCTCGACAGAAAGCCAACTTCCCACGACACGTTAGGGTAGGGTTTCCTTAACAAGATACTCAATCATGCCACCATTGTCACATGAGCAGAAGCTCTGTGTCTTCTTTTAGCCCTAAATGCCTTTGATAGGAACATATAGATGCAAAACCCAAAGAATATTTGGAGAGAGAGAGAGAGAGAGAGAGAGAGAGAGAGAGAGAGAGCAAATTTTCAGTCCTAATTTACTATATTAATATCATACCAAAAAGTATGTTTAACTTGATAGATTTGGAAGATTGAAGCCTTCCCAAAGAGGTTTCTTGATCAGCCCCAAAAGTGCAGGGAAAACTGATGAATAAAAGGAAATGGTAGACTCTACTTATATAGTATCTCTTGCTGTCTATGGAGCTGGCC
The DNA here is from genome assembly GCF_041138505.1 of Cibotium barometz. Taxonomy (NCBI): domain Eukaryota; kingdom Viridiplantae; phylum Streptophyta; class Polypodiopsida; order Cyatheales; family Cibotiaceae; genus Cibotium; species Cibotium barometz. The sequence continues at coordinate 8,747,401 of NC_141056.1, read as the reverse complement.
AACCAGCTGTTGGGGCCAATTGGAGGACACCAGAAAATACACGCAAACGTTGCCGACTTCCCGATATGCATGGAAAACATTGCCGACCTTCACACATGTGAATCTGCCCTCCTGCCAACTGCTGTCCAGCTCCATCTGAGCCTTAAAAAGACCTAAATCTGCTGCCATACTTGTGGTAAATCTAGGATCACCATGTCCATGTGGCATGCACATGACACAAGCTTTCAAGGACTTGAACTTGGTTGTATCTAAGGCTCCTTATTTAGCGCTCACCCCGTGGGATGATCCATTCCAGGTTATCATAGATGCAAGTAATATCACCATAGGAGCTGTTTTACGCAAAATGGTCATTCAAATTTTGACAGGTTTCGTAAAGTGAATTATGGAAAGTAGAATTACTTGGTCTATGACCGGGAACTCCTTGTTGTGATCCAAGCCCTTAAATCACTAGAAACATATTCTTCATGGACGCAACTTTGAGTTTCGCATTGATCATCAAGCTTTGCGTTGGCTCGAGACGATGCCAAGTGCGCAGTGGAGTAACCGGCAACATTTTTGGAGCTAGATCTTCGAGCTGCCCTTGCCTGTCGAGTCCAAGTGTGTCCATATGCTCCATGATCTTTGGCCTCTTTGCTACTTGGTAGCGTTTCTGGGTGTGGTAGGTGAACTTGTGGTCCACCTTGTCTAACTGGATCTTGTTGTGGATCATATGCCCTCTGACTTCTCAAAGCTTGCAGTCCATTGCGGAGAGATCATAAAACTTGTTGATGCGGGTAGAATATGCCTAGCAAATCCCACAAACGGTTGCACGTCATATGTTGTAGTTGGGATCTCCCAATTGAGTATAACTCAATCAACCTTTGACATAACAACCATACAATTTGACAATTCATTTTTTTGCAAATGCCAATGTAAATTTAAACGTGACTGATTTTATCAATCACTATTATTCTTATTGACTTAAAATATATAGGAGTGAGTAGATTTATTATAATCACTATTTACTCTTGCCGAAAAACCTATGTAAGTGAGTAGACTTTATCAAACACTATCACTCTTATTGACTCAAAACCTATATTATAATCACTATTACTCTTATTGACTTAAAACCTATATTATGATCACTATTACTCTTATTGGCTTAAAACCTATATTATAATCACACTGACTTAAAACCTATATAAGTGAGTAGATTTTGAAATCATTTTGCTCAGATGTAATCACATATGTGGTCTGCTCTAGGGTTTGCATTCTAGAAATCAGGTTTTCCTTGCTCTCTCTTGGGTGCCTAGGTCAGAAGTGCTATTTCTAGCCTTGAGCAAGAGGGGAGGTCCGTGAGATGATGACCATAGCTCAGAGAATATAACCTTTGATATAATGGTTAGGTATCATTTCCTTATTTGGAATGGATTGTTATTTCAAAATGGTAAGGTCTATCTACCGGATGTTGTGGAGGTGAAAAATAGGATCCTAATTGGATGTCATCATACTCTTACAAAAATATCTCGGAGCAAAGTGAATCTAATTTAGTGAAATGAATGTTTGGACTAAGATGAAGGCATATATCTAAGACTCTGGTAAAGTGTCCTCAATATCAAGTGTACAAGGCCAAATGTCTTAAGGCTGGAGGATTGTTACATCTTTTAGAAATCCCGATTATTCAATGGTCCGAGGACTTTATAGTGGAGCTACATCGATCCAATAGAGGACTAGATACTATTTGGGTAGTTGATCGATTTACCAAGATGGCTAGATTTTAACCTATTATGTCTACCATTAAGACGCGTGAATTTGCGCAATAGTTTATTGATCAGCTTTTAATTCTAATTACTCCATTTTTCAAAATTGAGGGTACAAATCAAGCATTTAAGTGTTGTGCTTATATGCTACAATATCATTGCTCAAAACCTCCTTGTTTGGAAACCCAAATTTTGGAAAACCTAATAAAAAAAAATCCTAATTAAACCCTTATTTTTTAAGGGCATTTTTTGTAAGGGATTAGACCTTGGCATTGGGAACTCTCCTTTGCTAAGACCTTCCCAAATTCATAGGATATCATGGCTACCCACATGTTCATTGACAATTTCGATGGGGAAAGTTTCCATACTTGGTAGACTAAACTAAAATTTAGTCTCATGAGGGAGGACCTTTGGCCTTTCATTGGAGGAGACGAGAAGATGCTTGAGATTGAAGATGCAGCTTAGAAAGCATGGAAGCTTAGGGATCAAAGAGACTTTGGCCTCATAGCTCTTGGTCTCCGTGATAATTTTAGACACCATGTTGTAGATCTCCCAACCTCCAAAGAAGCTTATGAAAAGATGGACAAGCTTTTTTGGGCTCAATCAAATAACTCCAAAGTTTCTTTGCAGATAGAGTTATATAGTCTTTTAATGCAACCACATGAGAGCTTTGATGCTCATGTGAACAAGATGAAGTCCTTAATGAACTAGCTTGCAGGTCTAAAGGTACAAGTTGAAGATGATGTGGCCTTGGCAGTACTCATGAATTCCATGTGTGGGAACCTCATCATCACATTGAAGAACGTGCCAAATATATTACCTTGGAAGGAGTCATAGCCTCCTTCAAGGAACAATAAAGGAAGATAAACAACAAAGCGGAGGGGAACAACTCCTTTCAAAAGAAGAATTTCAAAGGTAAAAAGTGTTCCATCTGCGGAAGGAACAATCATGCAGTGGATTGCTATGCCAAGAAGCCTTGCAACATTGTGGAAAAACCAAACAATTGCTTTTACAAGAAAGCAAAGGTCAATGTCACAGAAGAAGAAGAAGAAGCTTGCAAAGAAGATACAGCAAATTGTGCTGAGTATGAAGACTTATGGGCTTTTTTAAGGTCTACCACACAGAAAGTGGCTTGACTATCATTGTACTCTACTCCAAGGATAGAATCAGACAACTTCTAGTGAAACTATGTCATAGGCATAGATTTATCCAAATGAAGTGTGTACTAGATAACACTTGAGGGGGGAGTGTTGGAGAGCAAGCCTTATCCAAGTAACAAATGGTGTGTGTGTGTGAACAATCTCTACGAAGGCTTCATATGTATGTGTGTGTGTAGATAGGGCAAAAAGGAGAACTCTACTTGGGAGACGAGCTGATGATTAGGGTTTGGTGTGAGGGGTCAATGTTGAGGGGGACGGTTTTCTTGAGAACCCCAATCATGAATAAGAGCTAACAACTCTTCCCACACGAGGCTGTCATGCCTATGTACTCTTGTGTGCTTGGCTGTGGTTGCAATTCTACCACTAGTAATAAGTATGTGCTTGTTAAGCACCATATGGATAAATAATACTCCTACCTATGGAATTGCCTTATAGGCCAACTTTCGATTGTTCCAAATTTTGGAGATTATCAGAGTTGAGATTTCACTCGGCTTCTCCACACACAGATACACCCCCCCCCCCCCCCCCCCCCCCCCCCCCCCCCCGGGCGGCCCCCGGGCCCGCCTGCTGCCCCGCTCCCCTCAAAGCCTCTTTCCCCCTTTTCTTTTTGTACCAAAGAAATGATACCTTTTTCTCCCAAAATTCCCATCGTGAAATTTTTGAAAACTTAAGAAAAAAGGGGGGGTGGGGTGGGTGGAGAGGGATGTTTTGGTGGGGGTCTGAAGGTTGAATTTGTAAACATCTCATCTGTTTTGTTGCAGTTGTATCCTTCTTCGCTGCTGTTGGCTTCTTGTTGTATGGTGGAAGGTGCGAAGCTCCACTGTGTCCATTGATGAATGTTTTAATGTTTTTGAACATGCCTCCAACCACAAATTTAGTGTTTCTGAACATGCGTTTGTTCAGGCTGTTCTTGATGCTCCGGCGGTTTCCACTAGAATCAAAAGGGCGTCGAAAGAAACTAAGAGAGGTACACAAATAATGCATATGAGGTTTCTGCATTATTGGTGCTGTGGCAGTTTTTAGTGGACCTATTTGTTATTAAGTGATGGTGCACCCTCTTTTTCTCTTCCAGTTCATGAAGTTGCATTTCTCAAAAGCCACTCACACTCACTGATAAACAAACTGTATGGGCCTAGATGGGAAGAACTCATTCTATGGAGTTCCTTTTCTTCTTTTATATTTTGGGTCTTTCATGTAGATTTGCAGCTTTGTTTTCTTGGATTGACTTTGCAGGCTGTGCTTGTGATGGCAGGTCGGATTCGTCACAGCCATATGCTTCACATGCTTTATCATCAGAACAGTTGTGGTAAGTCGCACATCAACTACATGGAAGTTTTGTTTTGATTTTGAGACTAGTGATTTTGGATTGAGTTAATTGTTTGCGATGAGCTCTTCAGGTAGCATTGTCAGCATTTGATGAAGATGCTGACTTGGATGTGCTGAATCATCCCTTACTGAACCTGATATACTACATGGTAAGGTTCTATTCTGTGTCCCTTTCTTCTAAGAAAGGTAGAAAATTGAGGAAGGTAGAAAATTGAACTTAGTGTTGAGGTCATGTCAAGAAGTGTCTATTTATGAATAACATGAAGTGGTTCTCGACAGTGATCTCTTACTGAGTTAAATTGTATGTTTGTTTTTGGGCAGCTCGTGGAGATCTTGCCATCAGCATTAGTATTATTCATCCTACGCAAGCTTCCTCCGAAACGCTTCTCAGCTCAATATCACGCTATTCGTTGATTGGTGGCTTGCTTTATTAACAAATGCCTAAGCTCATGTTTACGGGCCAGTGAACCTATCTTGAAGGCTTACTCAAAATGTGATGGCGTTTTTTGAGCATACTTTGCACTGGAGCTATGCGTAGGAGTCTAATTGGGGGGTTGCATACTTGGGTAATCTGTTTATCTTGGGAAGTTGTCCACTTTTTGCAGCTGCAATTCTGGGATGCTGCTGTGGTTAGATTTTGTGCACTGAGTGTGTTTCGGACAGATTTTGATCATTCTCCAAGAGCCTTGGTTTGGGACGCTTATATTATTTTAATAAGGTTGTGATGATCAATAGGAAAATCACCACGGCCCCATTCAAGGAAACACCAAATGAGTATGTGACGGAGAGGTGAGATAAACTAATCTATAGTCCTAGGAGTCTCAAGGTATCGTTCCACCTCCCAATTGTCAGATTAGGTTAAATCACTTGATTAGCTTTTAAGTGGCCATGCTTTCAATGCCTTCCGCCCTTAAGTTCCTCCATGTAATTACAGAGACTTGAAAGGTGATCAAAATTACATGAGCACATTGGTATTGTGCATTTTTGAAATGGGAATAGAACAAGGGATGAAAGTGTGCTTCCCTTTTTGGCTTTCACCACTTGTATCTATGAACACAAGCGAATGTATGTTATTGCAGTACACTGTAAAACTCTCAATAGCTCGGGCTCAACGGTACTTATAAGATATAAGATTGTCCCTCAGGGCTGAATTTTCAGACTGGGCCTGGTACCTTAAGTGCACACATAACAAGTCTTAAATGGAGCGGAAATAGTATTTGAATACTTATTGTCAGTTCAAACTCTTAAAAGTACAGAGAGAAGGCTTTATTCTAGAGCAAAGCCACCGAGTGAAGATAACACAGTATTGTGGTACTCAAAAAGAGTACAATCATTAAATAGGTGGGAGAAAAAAGAGTACAATCATTAAATAGGTGGGAGAAGCATGTACTTGGTCTCTAATTTTAAACTATTGTCACGAGGATCATTTTCTTGTAAGCAAGCACTATGAGGAAATTTAACACTAGTTTCTTAGAGCTCCAATGAAGTGATTTAACACCTAATCGTGACGGTTATGTGATGCTCGTTAGGATGTGCTTCACAAGACAAGCAAGTGGTGGTGGAGAGCTGGGAATTGAAAATCTCTTAGATTTAGCACGTGCGTGTTATGGGTATATAAAGGTTTAGAATAAGAATGAGAATACGTCATTGACCAATCAATACCCTACATGCTACGACCAACATCATGGCTACCATAGAAAAATACATAGCACATCAGTGGACAAAGAGTGCTCCAAGAAATGATGTTAGGCATATTACTCCACAAGGGTTGCTCTAGTGAGCGTGACTTTGTGGGAGGGAGCACTCTAATGAATTCGACAGGCTTAGTATATTGTTTACAAAGATTACCACCTCCTGCATCTGTTCTAATTTGCATTGACTATGAAAGTGCTCATACCACTTAAAGACAATTCGAGGTGGTCTACCACATTCATCACATCAGGGTTGGAGGGTCACCATGAGGCATACTCGGCTTGACTACTAACAATCAAATGACACTAGGGTTTTGGGCCTCAAGGTTGGCATTTGAGTGATGTAAAAAGCTTGAAATAGTTAACACCTTAAAAAAACCCACCTTCACTAACATTAGAAAGAATGAATCATTCACCAATTAGTGCAAGGCATGCTTGGATTCGCAGCAAAGTCATGTCAGTTTAATAAGTTGTTTATTTTTACATAGCAACATTAACAATGAATAATTGACAAATCAGTGCCTTATATTCTTAGGTTTCTATCAATGTCACGTCAAACATCTTTCCCTTGAGGAGAGCTAGAGCAAACAAAGAGCTCTGTCAGTCATGAACTTGTTTGTCTTGTTCATGTTGAACTTTGTGTGAGTTGTATAAACAATGGGTTTGTCAAGTGCAAGTCCATTTACTTGGTGTTGGCTTGAGATGTGGTGTCTTTTCTACATAAGAAAAGTAGAGTCACTCGATATTTGTTGACACCTCCCAAAATTTAGGCTAATCACTTGCACATAAGAAAATTATCCTCTTAAAAGCTTGTGAGCACTTGGGCATTCCAATATCATAGTCCAACTGTGGTGCTTTGGTCATGAGATGGATCATGTGCAAGGTATGTGGTTTGTCTACTTCCATACTATGTTGTTAAAGAGTGAAATGGTGGGAGTTTAGGAAATGATATATTTGAATCTTGTATATAATTGTTGACAAGTTCTTAATATAGTATATATTTCCAAAAAAGAAGAAGCAATTGTATAATTAATTACTTAGTAGTAGACATATCATTGGTTTCTTAAAAATGATGCAACATTTTCGGTGAGTTCAAATAAGGAGGAACATAGTTACTTAGTTTTTCAAACCCCCACAATCCTTCTTTCACATTTTGCAAACCCTGTATGTATGCTGATCTTCAAACCAGGCCATGGTTAGTGTGTTCTTTTTTCTTGTTGGGCACTTAGATCGTCGTAACTATATGCAACACCCTGGTCGTTTGCCACATTGATAAGTGCTTTGAATTAAGCAAGGAAGGGCGATGCAATCCATGAATTCCCTACAATATCCAAAATAGCTTGTGTCTTTGAATGTTGTTCTCTGTCCGTCCTTTTGGATCACTGTGCACTTGAAGGTCTGCTTTGATTGAGATTTTTGATCTTCTTTCAAAGGTGCTAACTAATTGGAAGATCCATTTATGTAGTACACCCAATTAAGAAAGTGAATTATGATATGGTCCTATTGGCATTTAATTAATGATGCAGTTTTCCCATCTTACTCGCACGCCTCGATCTAAATCGCAGCAATCTCACCCCTCCTCTTCAGCTCCTGCTATTGTTAAACTAAATAACAATAAAACCACAGTTTATTCTCACCATCATTATACACAACATAGCCAATTATTAAGGGCAAAAGCTCACGAAGGGAAGTTCAAACCATGAAAATCCAGGGCAAGTTTAGCATGTTGGTAGCTTGAAGGTCATAAAAGAAGATTGTTGCACATACACTGGGATGAGATTCGAGTACAAAATTGATATCATCAATGTAGAAGAGATACCATCAAGGTGCCATTATTTTCTGCAGACTCACAGGAAAATTTTACATCTCTTCACCAATAGCCTCGAGAGAAACCCTTCAAGAGTGGTGTTGACCTTGGCCAAAGCTGTTGCAGACACTCTATTCTACACTGTTGAAGACACTCTATTCTACACATGGCTTAACTTTATTCTTCTCAAATAGTTACTCCATAAGAGAAGCATCGGGTTGAATCTTTCCCTCTATGGAAGTGGCTCCTCTTTCCTTACGAGAGTATATGCTTAAGTGGCTTTTCCTTCCTTACGAGAGTATTTTAATCATGTATTGGCCCATTAATAACGTACCTTTTTTAAAAGTGGCCTCGTTTACACAAAAATAAATGGACTAACCATAAATCTTAGTATATGTAATAAACTACTCTGTGAACCTGAAAATAATGGCTAGCTTATATGTACAATGCTAGCACATGTATACATTGGATACACAGCCATAGTCTAAAATAATCAAAGTTGTGGTATGAACCACTCAAAATAGATGCTCATTATTTGAATTGGAATGCCCTCTATATCTTCCACATAGAAACTTGAGAGTTTTCTCCTACTCTTCACAAAGCATGCCACTCTCTCCATTTGCCTACATGCAATCTCTCTCTCTCTCTCTCTCTCTCTCTCTCTCTCTCTCTCTCTTCAAGTCCCACCGTGGGTCGTATATGCCCTCGTGTTGCATTCTACCGACGTTAATACCTCTCTCTCTTCTTTGTGCTGTGTGATAAGTGACACTGAGTCTTGCACAACAAATAAGTTGCCCATCTAGTGGAGCTTTTGATTGACAAGCAAAGAGATAGCTCACTAGCTAGTAAGATTTTTTGATCCAACTTCTATCAGGGCATCAAGAGAGTGCATCTGAGACTTGTATAATAATAAATATTTTTATTCATGTAGGGCTGCAAGGAAGAGGAGTGGATATATATGGGGCCTTCTTTTATTCTAGGATGAGGAAAATTCAAGTCTTAGATGAAAAGAGGGGTCCTTTGCACTGTGATGGGGGAAAGCTTGGCTACACTGCTTGATCTGAGCCAAGGAAAAGGAGGGAATGAAGGCACAACACGACAAAATTAGGGGACAAAGGCAAGGACATGTGTGAAGGGATTGTTAACACTAGTTTGGCAACATGAAAAAAATGTGTCTGTGGATATATTTATGTCCTCATTATTGATGACCTTTATGGAATTATTTGGATCACATGGATAGTGAAAATCGAAGGTTTCCTTTTTTCATATTATCGTGTACATAATGAAGAAAACATGGGATTTTTAAGGATCACATTGGCTACCTCTAGGCTTTTTAATTCCATAAGAATTCATAGGCCAAATTACAGTTGTAATGTCGAGCTGTTTGGACTTTATTTGGATCAAAGGATTTAATGAGCCAATTTCTCATTGCTTTCCAGAGTTTGCTTCACAAACATATCTATGGTGTAATACAATCAATCTTAGGCTTAAAAATCAATTAGAAGTCCAAAATTTAAGTCTTAATGAAAAATTTAAGGTATTTGCTGCTTAATTTTTTTTTAAACTTTAATTAAAAAAAAGCAATGGTTTGGTAGAAAGTTTTAGTATGTGAAAGTTAAGGGGCTTCTACTATTGACAAAGAGGTCAATGTAGCTTTTGAAATTTAACATTATCATTATCCAACTTAGCATTTGCATCAACCCCAAAGCTAGGCTATCAAGGTGGTACTACAACCCTTTTAATTTAATTTATGCAAATCCTCTCATTTCCTTGTAAATTGTTAGACGAAGGGCGATCACAAAGAGCGAGATATTTCGATTTCCTGTGAGCGTCCGAATCCTTTGTGTGATGCGCGCGAGAGAGATGAAAACAATGAGGCCATACTGATTTTCAGTTTGAAAGAGAGCGACGATGAACACTGTGTTTTTTTTTTTTTTGTTGTTCGCGTAATTTGAGAGAGGTTCGGAATGCAGGGGGGGAGAGAGAGAGGGTGGGTATTGGTGGGCTAGGGCTGCGCAGAGAGAAGTAAGGTTTAAACCTCGGTAAGGTTTAAACACTAAGGTTTAAACCTTGGTAGGATCCATTAATTAGTGCCTCTTGAGGGGCGTTAATTAATGAATATGGGGTAAGACCTGAATATGTGGCAACGATGTTTTTTTATGTATGTATATATTGACTTTGTATGTATGTATGTATGTATGTATTGGCAACTCTGCGAGCCCTAGTCTATCCCATTTTGCCATTGGTATCACAACAACATATACTCAAATTTAAGAGAGATTGAAGGGAAGGTGTTCTAAAGCAAGACATATTTCTTCACACAAAATTGTCTATATTTATATTATTGAAAGTATCAATTACATTTTTGTGTTACAAAAGATTAGAGCCGAGATCTTACAAAAAAACCTTTTGTAAAAAACAACCTATCTAATCGTCATCATATCACCTCCTCCCCCTTCCTCATCATCGGGTCTCCTCCGGAATTTCCTACATAAATATAGGCAAACCATAAGTTACATGCTTCCAAACTTAATTAGTAAGGGAATATACTTACGTAGTTGACAACGTGGGCCCAATTAATTGGATGCCCTTCTCACTCTAGAATCTCAAGCAATGCAGATGTTCCATGCCTCCATGCATAGTCGTACTCATCTTGTGTATAGGCACGACTAGTTGCTTCTTTCTACTACCCACATTCATATCCGAAAGTTGAGCACACATATGGTAAAAGCTACACATTAACACATGGAGTAACTGTGAAGGATTTACTTAAAAAGTATGCATGGAAGCATCCGTTTTGCCAAGATGAGAAGCCCTGTTACACAAGTAACTGTGAACCTTCAAGACATGCTCTAATTGACTCCTATTGTTGCTTATACTGGTGTCAAGTAACTTAGCCTTGGCCTAATCATCTGCATCAAAATATGGGGGCTTATTTTTTCCCTCTTTAATTGTATCTTATACTTCTCACCTTCGATGATGCATAGTGGCCGTCATCCTCTTTAGCATTCACTTTCTATTGAACTTAGCATCTTTGTTAACTACGGGAAATCTTGATAGAGTTGGTTGAATATAGGTCTTCTTCTCATCCGGTTGGTACTTCCACTTTTTGAGAATATCATGGGAAAATTGAACAGACAAGAGTTAATGCACACGCGTTAAGACGGGAGCACATGCATCATCCTCGATGATGGATCCATTATTGTGACATCGGTAAGAATAGCATGTAAGTGCCCCAGAGCAAGGAGTGTAGGCATATGGAGACTGAGGAGCAATAGGAGTACATATGCTTGGTCCTCGATGATGGATCCATTATTGTGACATCGGTAAGAATAGCATGTAGGTGCCCCAAAGCAAGGAGTGCAGGCATATGGAGACCGAGGAGGGATAGGAGTATGTATGCCTGGAGTGGGACTCAGAGTGGGCCCGTACTAGGACTTGGGGTGGGCATAGAGTGAGGGCAAGAGTGACCTCAACCAAAGCATGACCAACTCTCTCTTGACAACTAGGTGGAGTTAGTGATTTCTAAAATGCAACCTCTTATGCATGTATTGTATATACAACCTCTTATGTATTTTATTTTTCTAGGCTTTTATGATCTTCCTCAAGCTCTCTTCATTTTTTGTAAGATACCTCCACCACCTACTCTTTGATATTTTACCCTAGGGTGCTTGTTGGGAAACTTTGTTTCATATCTATGGACTTGCCTCCTAGACATCGATCTAGTAATCCACGAGATTATACCTAGACAGCGATCTAGTAATCCACGAGATTATACACAAGATGAGATCTAAGACTTCTTTTCAGATTCTCTCCCCTGATTGACAAGAAGCCAATGAGGCTAGAGCTTGGCACACCCATCCCATAAGCCTGCACCATAGACATCCATGCCAATGAGACAGAGGGAGCTTCACACTGTCATGGGTCGTCTTGAGAGAGTGGTAGCAAAGCCGAAAATTCAAGGCTTATCCTTGAGCATTTTTAAAACTAAAACATAGGAGAGAGAGTCATTTGAATTCACAAGGCTAAGCGATCTTTTGGGAGAAATCCAAAAAAAGTTTGTGAAGGAGCACTGACACTAAGGAGGTGGATCTAGTTGACCATGGAGAGGAACCCAAACCTATGTAGATCACAAAAGATCTCTCACCAAATGAAGAGAAAGATCTTATTGATATTCTCAATGAATATTGGGACATGTTTGCCTAGTCATACTCTAACATGAAAGGAGTACACCCCTTTGTCATAATGCACATGATTCTAATTAAGGTCGAGTTGAGATGCATAAAGAAATGACTCTGCAAGAATCCAAAATATGCTTAGATCAACAAAGAGGAGATCCACAAACTCATAGATGTGGGATTCACATTTATGAGATTGAACACACAAAATGCACACCTCGATCTAAATTGCAGCAATCTCACCCTTCCTCTCCAGCTCCTACTATTGTTAAACTAAATAACAATAAAACCACAGTTTATTCTCACCATCATTATACACAACATAGCCAATTAAGGGCAAAATCTCATGGTGGCAAGATCAAACCTTGAAAATGTAGGGCAAGTTTAGCATGTTGGTAGCATGAAGGTCATAAAAGAAGATTGCTACACATATGGTGGGATGAGATTCGAGTACAAAATTGATACGTGTTGCCTTCTTTGTCACCATATGGCGTTTGATGGGTTGGTGGTAACACTTGCTTTACTAGGGGTGATTTAGGAAATTAAAAAGATCTTTGCAAGTCCCTAGGAGTATTAGTGATTACATAGAGGTTGCCAAGGGTATCCTCATATATCATTACTCCCTCATTGTTGACTCTAAGCCTCCTTAAGAAGCATCTGTCAATTACACTAGGGAGTTGAGTCCTTACTGGGGCTTTGTTAAGCTCTAGTAGCTTCTTGGAATCTCCTAGACCTAAAGGTCTAACCCTCTCTCAATGTCCCTTTTTGGGATATGCATCATCATGTCAGAGTCCAAATAGAACTCCTACTTCCCACTAGCCGTTAATACCACTCACAAATTGTGCGAGAGATCAAGCTTAATTCCATGCAAGGACATTAGTGGCTATCTCTCTAAGATTATCTCGTTCGCATCCAATGAAAGACTGGAACTTGGTTAGGTGTATCGAAGCTGTAGCATTGTAAAATGTATGCTTTAGTGGTTCTTGTGTTACTACCTAGCCTCTAACTTGTTTGCTCATTGCCCCTAACTCATTGGTCTTTCGGCTTGGGGCCTTTCGACTCCTTTTCTAATGACTCTCCTATAAAATCTCCATGGTTTTGTTCATCCATTTTCATGTTTGGACGCTAAATTGAGCCAATTCCCCACAATCATGATCTGGTATCCTCCTTTGTGAAGGATTTATCGTCTACTTCTAAACTAGAATCTAGAGCTACTAGGGTGGTTAGATTGCCGCACTCTTGGTTCTATTTCACTCCCTTGTGTTGGCATGTACGATAACATTTCATACTCAAATGTTGGGTTTAAGAATGAACCTGATTTAGCTGGAAGGTAAATGCACACGCACTTACTAGTTCTACTCCTTGGCAATGGCGCCTCTTGTGTAGAGAAGTTTTAGCTTCACAATAAATATGTCAACACCAAGGAGGAAAAACCTATCTATAGTGCATTGGTCATAAGAATGGAAACCTTAAGGGTGGTCAAGCCCTCAAGCTCTACCAATCTAATGTTTGGACCTCCATAATCCAATCACATAAGAGGGAGAAGCTAGCAAGCTCTCTCTACTCACTTCATACTCTACGAGACTTCATAGCAGCCTACATAAACTTTGAAAGCATGCAAGACTCTAGAAGAGAAACACAACAACAAAAGGAAGGAGCTCCCAACAAACTTGAGCTTAGTAGTAGATACACACTCTCATATGTCACTTATATATAGGTGGGCTTTGCCCACTCGCCCACACTTATGGGGTGCCCAAAACATGTTCTCTTTACATATACAAGCCTTATATGGCCGACATTCATTACAAAAGTAGGCCTTTGGCCACATACAATGTAAAATATATTAGCTAGGATAGGGATTCCAAAAAGTGTATGAAAAAGGACTAACAATGTCCCTATATAACATCCTTGAGACAAGGATAGGGATTACAAAAAGTGTATATGGTCAATGTAAAATATACTAGCTAGGATAGGGATTACAAAAAGTGTACAAAAAAGGACTAACAATGTCCCTATATAGTATCCTTGAGACTTGAGAAGGCTCTTAGGGACCCACCCTTGACTTATGTTGTCAAGTTTGGTGCATAAATTCCCATTGGGTTCATTTTGCTAGAAACATGGTTTAGCTTTTCTTCTTTTGTGGGAAATTTCTTGAGGTCATTGATCTAGGTTCGTTGGCTTTGGGTGCCCAAATCAAATCATTAGTAGAAGGATAATTTTGGGCTCTAAGAAGTTGTTTAGGTAGCCAGTATTGTGATTTTTGAGCTTAGGGTTGCCTTATGACTTTTTGTTTTTGTTGAGGCCTTGGTGATGATTTTTTAATCTAAAATGCAACCTACTGGTAATTCCAAGACAACCTTTAGTGGTAGGACGCTCGGGGTGGAAGGTTTTACACATTCATAGGGTGCAAGAAATGCATTCCATAGAACAACCAAAAGTCTTTTCATCAAGCAGGTTTGCCTTTGAAAGGAGAATATTGACTTGTTGTGATTGGAATTTTTTATAGAAAAAGTTCTAAAATCTAGTGCACCGTGCATTTGTAGTGTCTCATCCAATTTATTAGCCGCCTGCAATAGGAGCTCTTTTGATAGAGCACCATGAGGCATTACAAATAATTTTCCTTCTACTAGGTGATCAGTTATGTCAAACACCATTTTGCAAACACCCAAACAATTCACCATTTGGTTACCAACCATTGCACTTGTGCGCTTGTGTAGAAGATAATGGAGGTTTCCCAAGAGAAGTCCAAGTCTTATAAGACATTAGGTTATGACTTGCACCGTAATCTAGAAGACCTAGTTTGCGTACAAAGTTATTACCCTCTGGCATATATAACCACAATGGTGCATGCTTAATTTTCCATTTCTCTTCTTTCTCAATTCCCCCAAGTTTAGCCATATTTGTATGTAACATCAGTGTCTTTGTTTGAGTTTTTCTTTTCTTTCTTTGGCCTCTTTTGGGCTTCCCTTAAAGATCCTTATTTTTCTTAACCTTGTCGTGGGCCTCATGTATTCTCATGAGTTGTTCTTGCGTTAAGGGCCCATAGTAGTGGAGCTTGCTGCCATTGATGAAACTCTCCATTTGGACACTTTCCATAGTTTCTAAGTACACCACATTGCTCTAGGAGAATTCAGCCACTTTATAGGGTGCTAGTAAACAAACTTTTAGTTTCTTCTTTCTTTTCTTGATGTTTCTAAGCACACCACATTGCTCTAGGAGAATTCAACCACTTTGTGGGGTGTTAGCAAACAAAATTTTAGTTTCTTCTTTCCTTTCTTGATGTATACATCAATAATAGGTCACCTACATGAAACTTATGCTTCTTCAGAAGAATTCAACCACTTTATAGGGTGTTAGTCCACAAAATTTTAGTTTATTTTTTCCTTTCTTGATGTTATACACCAATAATAGGTCACCCATATGAAACTTATGCTTCTTCACAAGAATTCAGCCACTTTGTAGGGTGCTAGTACACAAACTTTTAGTTTCTTTTTTTCTTTCTTGATGTTATACATCAATAATGGGTCACCCACATGAAATTTATGCTTCTTCAAAAGAATTCAGCCACTTTGTAGGGTGTTATTCCATGAACTTTTAGTTTCTTTTTTCCTTTCTTGATGTTATACATCAATAATAGGTCACCAACATGAAACTTATGCTTCTTCACATTGGTATCAAACTAACACTTACTTCGGCACTTACTTCGGCACTTATCTATCCACATTCCCACCACTGCATATAGCCTTTCCTCATCCTATTTTTCTAGCTCTACCAATCATTTAGACAGATCATGTTCATCAAGATTGGCTTCTTTTTTGTTGCCCTTATAACTTGTACACAGTAAGCCCAAAGAGTAGCTAACCTTTTGGCCAACAAATTTGTATTCTTTGTCGACCATGAGGCCTGGTGAACAAGCCTTGCACCATGGGAAGAATCGCACACTAGTTGTTATTACTATTGGAATTCGACTTCACGGTCATGGTAAGAAAGGGAACACAACATGTGTTGGCCGATCATATGTCAAGAATTCCAAATGGGGAACCGGTAAAACTGGTGTTTATGATGACCTCCTAGATGCTTGTTTGTTCAAACTAGACATGGTGCCTGAATGGAGCGAAGAAATATCAGATTATCTAGCTTATGTTTTTTTGCAAGAACAACCCTTTAACAAAGATAAAATGCATTGGCTTATTAAGCTACCTGCACCTTATCAATTAATTGGTTGGAGAACTATATAAGCTAGGTAAGGACAATGTCTTAAGGAGATGTGTGCAGGAAGGCAAATTTGTCACAATATTAGATGAAGCACACTTATTAGGGATAGCTGGAGGACATTTCGTTGGAGAAATTATAGCTTGCAAGGTGCTTCAAGCAGGACTATGTTATTAGGGGATGCCATGGAGTTTGTTAAAAGGTGCAAAGAGTGGCCTATGTTATTCGGGGATGCCATGGAGTTTGTTAAAAGGTGCAAAGAGTGTCAGCGATTTTCTATTCCACAACAAAGGAATAAGATGCCACTTATCCCTGTTATTGTAAGACAACCATTTGAGAAATGAGGAATTGATTTTGTTGGACCTATTTGTCCAGCTCTGCATCCAACACAAGCCCGCCGATATGTGATTGTGGCCACACAATATTTCACGAAATGGGCAGAGGCCAGAGCCTCTAAGCGAGCTGATGCACGAACAACAGCTAAGTTCTTATATGAATAAATCTTTTTGAGATTCGATTCCCCATTAGAATTAGTCAATGATCGCGGTTCACACTTTATTAATGAGGTGAATGATCACTTACTTGTTGGATTCCGTGTAGTCCACCGAAAGTCATCCCCTTATTATCCATGGGCTAATGGTCAAGCGGAGAGTACAAACAAGATTTTGTGTACTATCTTGACAAAAACATTAGAAGCAAGTCGAACAAATTTGAAACATAAGCTAACGGCAGCTCTATGGGCATATCGAACATCATATAAGGTAGCGAACGGGATATACTCCCTTCCGTCTAGCTTATGGTGTTGAGGCAGTAATGCCTATGGAGTACCTAGTTCCAAGCTTGAGAATTGTGGTGCAAGAATGATTGACTGAGAATGCATTAGCTGAAAGGCTAGTTGACTTAGAGAAACTTGATGAAACCCGACTAATTGCATCACATGGTCTTATGGTCGAAAAAGAAAACATTGGTTTTACAATAACTTGAAATAAAAGGAACTAGAAACAGGGGACCTTGTCCTCATGTATGGAGTGGGAAGCACCATAAAAAAGAAACTTAAGTACAGAGGATTAGGACCTTTTCGAGTGTTTGAAATCACACCTCAAGGGTCAGGTAGAATTGAAATAGTTAAGGGTGTACAAATGGAGGGTTACATCAATGGAAGTAAGCTTTAAAAATATTATGGACCACTGACCCAAGAGATTCTTATGTAAGAGCATCTTTTAAAACAATGGAATGAGCTAGCAAAAGAAAAAATTAAGCAAGCTCAGGAAGAAGCTAAGGCAAGAGAGGCCAAAGCCAAACAGATACTCCAAAAAAGAGTATTACATGTGAATTTGGCTTCACCAACCCTCCTTGATGAGGATGAACTTGACATTGAGCCAGCACGACTTAAGGTGAAAGTCTCTATGATTAAAAGTCATACGACGAGCATTGCATTGGTATATACAGGATCACGTCATAATCTAATCTCTAATGAGAAATGGGTAGCTCTAGACAAACCACACCTTGAGGCCACCAATGCACAAGTACAAAGTGTGCACTTGTCAACTATGAAAGCTGAGGGATGTCTAAGTGTTAATGTTTTCATCACAAATAATCCCTTGGTCGGAAGGGTGTTTCTTATGCCTGTAGGATCTATGGAGGAAGAAATGATACTGGGAGATGATCTTGGATTTGCACCAGTAATTGTAATATCCGGTGGGAAAAGAGGACGGCACAACTGGACGAGGGCAACAATGTCATTACCGTTCCCTTATGGAGCCCAATAAACAAGGGGAAGCAAGCTATGATTGATGGTATGGAAACACCAAGGGCGGTAACAGCAGCTTATGTACCAGAGAAGACATCAACCCCACAATCCATACACAAAAAATAACCAAAGCAGTGGGTGCCAAAGGATCAACTCAGAAGCCAGCTATACAATGATGTAAAAGGAGTAATTAAGGAATCATGGAAAAAAGTTCAAATTAGACAAGGGACAGAGATGGCCTTTATCTTTTAGCCCAAGATTGTTCCAAACAAAGTCGCAATCCACAAGGCACTCATAAGAAATGGATTTGAAGGGATTTTCTAGCGGCACAAGGCTATCACAAGGGAAATACAACAATATGGGTGCCGAAATCCCACCCAAAGTCCATCGTATTGCAAATACCTTCAGAAACAAAGAAAGGGACATTAAGAGCAACCAAAGCCAATTCCCGGCTACTAAAACAAATGCTAGGAATGCACAAACATTGGTGTGGAGAAAGAAGACAATTCAACAGGATGAACTAAAGATAGCAATCCTACCAATTGCACCCACCAAAATAGAGGAGCTGGGCAATGTTATTGAGAAGAAAAAACAAAAGGTGCAACAAATGGAGATAGAGACAAATCTCAATCAACAAGATTCAGTAGAGGCACTCTTCAGTTGGATGGAAGAAAAGATCAAGCACTCTCACAGGAGTTAAAAACGATTGCAACAACAAATGCCCAGAAGTGCCAAAGTACCACCTTGGTTTCCATGGCAATAAACTAAAAGGAAGTACAAAGCTATCCATTACTCAAAAGTGGATACAACGTAAAAACAGTTTAAAATGAAACATTATCATTCACTTCATTCAACCCATTTTTGATTGCATAATCAAGTTTTTGAGTATGAAAGGAATGTAGGGTATCAACCTTGCACGCACTCTATCCAAAATAGTTCACGTCGTGAACCAATCCAAATAGCTCATGTCGTGAACTAGCTCTAAATGGTTCATGGCATGAAACAGTCACCTTTCCTTCAACCAATCATTGAAAGCCATGTGGCATACTTCATTAAGGCAGCCGCCCAGTCCGACGACCATGCCATTAAATTAAGTTCCTTGTTTTTTGTGCATTCTGCATTTGCAATTCTTCATCGTGTGACATCCCCAAGCATTACATTTCCAACTCATTGTCTGCTTGCATATTCGACATCTTCAAGTTAAGGTGGAAGCTTGGGCCTTGCTTTTGTGTATTTTTTGTTTTTCCATTTCTTTCCTTCTTTTACATAATCAAATTGCATGGTAGGATTGAATAATGCAAGAACCTGAGTGTGATTGACTACATGCACGTGTTTGATTCCCTTGGCTACACAAACCTACACTCTCATGGTTTATGAAACCTTACAACAATCACGATGTAACTCATCAAAAAATAAAACAAAACTGGGTGCGTGCACCTGCTATCTCACGAGTTTTTGTACCCTGCACTTTCAAGGTTCTAACCATTTCACGAATTGTGATTGTTGCATGTTTGATCCTTTGCTCCACACACAAGACATAAACCTACACTCACTAAAGTAACTCTTAAAAAATAATCAAAAAATAAAAAAATTTGGGCACCTGAACTTTCACGGTTCCAAATTGACTCACGAGTTTCGTACCCTGTACTTTCACAATTTTAAACTATTTCACGGGCTCAACCATTGCACAGTTTTTGCCCATCTCACGGTTTTAGTCCATCTCCCAGTTTTAGTCCATCTCACGGGTTTCGTACCCTGCACTTTCACACTGCACTTTCACAGCTTTAACCTATCTCACGAAAAATTTATTTCACGGGTTTAATTGTTTCACGATTTTAGCCCATCTCACGGTTTTAGCACGGGTCTCACGGGTTTCGTACCCTACACTTTCACAGATTTAACATATCTCATGGAATAATTGTTTCACGGGTTTAACCGTTTCACGGTTTTAGCCCATCTCACGGTTTTAACCCCTCTCACGATTTCTTACCCTGCACTTTCACAGCTTTAACCTATCTTACAGAATAATTGTTTCACGGGTTTAACTATTTCAAGATTTTAACCCATCTCACGGGTTTCGTACCCTGCCATCTCATGGTACATAAACATGCACTCTTAGGGTATGCACCTTCTTGCCCTGTAAACTCATACCTTCTTATTTTTTCACACCACTAACACACTTCTCATCAAATATAACCCTTACACACACTTCCACAAAAAACAAAAGAAGAAGAAGAAGAAAGAGAGGCACAGACACATGCTCTCACTAGTCGTAAGGCTGACCTTCTTCTCATTCTTACAGATGTCGACCTCAGCTACTTCTGACCTAGAAGCCGAGAGACTCTAGCAGTAACACAAGATAGTGCAACTGGGTCACCAATTAGCAGGAAGAAAAGACTCTCAAGAGGCCCAAAATTAAGCTATTTGGGTCAGTATGCACAGGCATTTCATGGATCAATCATAAGCAAGGAAGTCTAGACTACCTATGGGAAGATTACTATGCAATACCATAACCTAGAGTGCTTGCAGATCTTGGAGGAATTAGAAATCAAAGACAAACTAGAAAAATTTGGCCTAGGACGAATGGTAGAATGTCTCCCTCAGACCATCAATAAAAAATTGTGCGGAGTACCTCAATTATGACAAGGCCACTAAGAGAGAGGAAATGTGACCAAAGCAGATGGAACCACAGAACAAGCACTACTCTCAGAGGATTTGATACGCGAAGCTCTACAGTTACCACCACCTATTGAAATCCACTCTCACAACTTCGAGAAGATGCCCCTGGAAACCATGCTGAAGAAAAGCTCTTACAACTCCAACGAGGCTAAATATGAAAATATTAGAGATCACGTGATAGAGAAAGCTTGCAGATCCATGTCCCTCATAATGTAGGTGAAACCAATGGAGAGGTACAACAGGGTTTCCCTTAACAGAATCGCCAAAGTACATGAAGAGGATGATTGGGCATGGTACATCCATAGGAAAATGGAAACTATTTGAAGGAACACCAGTCCATCAAAGGTCTGCAACCCATACTTAATGACAAAAGTGTTGAATCATGTGGCACAACTGCCTCTTCTAGCTCCAAAACAAAAGTGTTGAATCATGTGGCACAACTGCCTCTTCTAGCTCCAGAAGAATAGATGCAGGAAGCAGCACAGCTAGAACCACCATCGTTTACCTCTAGAGAGCTATTAGAAGGACAAGCATTATTGAAGGAAACCAAGGAAATCATGATGGAATGCAAGAAAAGTAGAAGGAAGAAAACAGACAAGAAGATGCGGTGAATAATGCCTGGTGTCATGGAGGAATCACAGCAACTAGAGGCATAGCTAGCCCAGGAGATAGCATCTTATCAGGAATTATTGGAGCAACAAGAAGCAAAAAGCTTAAGTTTATCGAAAACTCCAGTTGGCACAGTAGTAGCAGAAACACATCAACAAACCCCACCTCCTAGCCCAGCACAAATTATTTTTAGAAACCTTTCCCCTCTTCGAAATTCCATCATATCAAATACGCCTGCATCGGTTAAGTTGGGTATAGAGAGAGTAACAAAACAAGAAAAGTTGCAAGAAAAAGGGCACCAAAGCCAAGAAGAGGGAACCTCATTACAAGTAGAAATCCCCAAAGAATGAGTGGATACTAGGAAGAGAAAGAGAAGAGAGGAAGCAACTAGCCCTAGCAAATGGCAATGACTGGATGATGCTATGCTGTAGCTAGGGGACCCACACTTCAGGTCTCCTTCTTCCTGGAAGCACCCTTGCCTTTATTATTACGTGAAGATTCCATGGTAGTCTTCCTGCAACTTTCATGGCAAGCTTCACTGCCTTTGCTTGTGTATACCCTTCACACAAGATTTCCCACACACTTTCATCGTCTCTTGGGCACATGTTTGTTTGGCTACTTCGCATCCACATATGCTCTTGCGATTTCATGGCACGAGCTACGTAGACAAGTTTATGTCCATGCCATAACTTCCCCAAGCATCTACTTAATGCTCACCATGCTTTGGTGATCGCTATGCTTCCGGACTGTATCTCTCTCTCTCTCTCTCTCTCCTAAGTGCTGCCACCTCTTCCATGTTATAAACATTGGACGCTTCTTTTATAGCCATGATTGTGTTTGCATGCTACCTGGTGTTCTCTCCAAGCATCCTCGTTTGTTGCTTGCCTGCTATTTGTTGCTTTCTTGGCTCCTTCTTTTGACCATTATGTGCATCCCTTATTGTGCGCTCGAGGTACCCCTGTTGGTTTCTTTACAATATCTTCCCTTCATCTCAATCTTCCACCATAGCTACCTTTGTAGCTCCTTCTTCACTGCTAAATGATTTGCCTCCTCAACTTCTTTCATAAGGTTTCATCATAGCCATTTACATGGCCATGTTGAGCTCATGTATGAGCTTCATAACAACTTTACTTCCATCTTTGACAAGCAAGCTTTCCATGTGGCTTCTCTCACAAGGAGACCACTCCAAGGGTGCCTTCTTCAACTAGATTTCTCATAAGAAATCTCTAAGTGCCAAACATGTGAAAGCTATTAAGTTTTTCCACCATCATTTCCCATCTTTCCATGAGCAACTCCTTGAGCCATGCCCTTTCAACATGCTCCAAGTTCAGCTGCAAATCAGCCCATTACTGCTTGCCCCTTACAAGCTTGCACCTCTAAGTTCTTTTCCCAAATGCAAAGAACCATGGGATTCATGATCCCATCACATAGAAACCCTTCCATAGAGCATTCTTCCATGCTTAAACACCAAAATATTGAGGCAATATAATATATAAACCAACCTTCAATGTTGCAATTGTGCAATTTTCACCTTCCTTGATGATGAGGCAGCTTCTAAGACTTCATCTTTGCTGAAATCTCCATTTTTCAGCTTCTATGATGGCAGCACCATAATCTCCAAATCTCTCCATAAGCAGCTTCCAAGACTCCAAACGCAATCCATAATGACGAGTGTGCATAATTTTTTTCATAATAACTAAAAATAATACTTAATCAAATAAACTCATATCCAAGAATATTATACATAAATTTTCACCATGACCAAGAGCCCACCCAAGCTATGATACCATGTTAACAATCCTAATATAGGATTGATCATGGTGATAGAGATAGATTAAGCGATATAATTAAGGTGGATTAAACCACACTAAGAACTCCATAAGAGAGAGAGAGATTGCACAATCAAGACACAAGCTCTATTACATATATAAGTTGAACCATACTGTAAGATTCCTCCCTCCAGCTTTTGAGGTATAAAGGTGTAAGAACCTCCCCTTCTGTTCTTGTAATTATTCCCCTCTCTGAAATAGAAGAAAGATCTTGTTTTTCCATGCTTTGGCCTAGAGAGAGAAAATATCTAGAGAGAGATAATCCAAAATTGAGATATCTTTGGATATAAAAATCTTCCTAGTGTCTAAAATGGATTCCCTTGAAATAGAAGTTCAAAATAAACTTTCCAATGTGCATTAGGAATCAATTGAAAATGGTATAAGAGACCTTAGCCTAAGGGTCTACATTTTCAGAAATTTTTGGATTATGGTCTAATTAAGCTTCTAATGTGCCAATTGGAATAATCCAAGTATTGGGATGTGATAAATCCAAAAGAATAAAAGAAAATACTCAAAAATGAGTAAATGCTCACATAAGATGAAGAGTTGACTGAGTACAAGGTTTATTAGTTAAAAATTATGAGATATTACTAAAAAAAATGAGATATTTTAGAATAATGATGCATTTTTGACACCTTGGTAAGGACAGGGGGACTCTTGAGGTAGGTGCCTCTTCACATGTGTAGAAGGTTTTTTAATTCAAAAAAATTATGATATTTTTATCTCTCCTCTCTCCTGGATCAAACCAAATGAAAAGGGAGCCAAAATTGTGATATTTTTATCTCTCCTCTCTCCTGGATCAAACCAAATCAAGAGGGAGCCAAATCTTGTCCAAATTGAGTCAAACTGAACCTGGGAAATTCTAAAACCCAGTTGGACTTGGTTAGTGGCCTCCCTCACCTATAAATAGACCCTCAGTCATTTGTAATAAAATATTGGAGCTATACCATGCCAGTATTATATTAAAATAATCATATTTTCTATTATCTCTAAAAATTTCCTCTCTCTTGGGAGCTTGGAGCTCTCTCTCTCTCTCTCTCTCTCTCTCTCTCTCTCTACAACAACTCTTGGAGTTGCTCTTCTCCTCTTGGTGGACCAATTGATTGGTCGGGGGCTTCACCGCAATTAGAGAATCAAGCCAAACTTGGAGGTAAATTTAAAACAACTTTATGGTTTTTTTCAATTTTCTCAATAACTTTATTCTTCTCAACCCCTCTCAAGCTTGAGAAGTTTTCAAAATGATTGTTTTAATTCAAATCAAGCTTTCACGTAAAGTCTTAATGTTTAATTAAAAGAAAGTTAATCTTTATACTTATTTGTAATGCTTTCTTTAAGTTCTCTCTAAAAGAATAACCATCTTTATGGCTAAGTCCCTTGAAAAAGGATGATTCTCAATAATAGTCTCTTAATTCAAAGCTAAACTCTAGGCTATGTTTAATTTTATGGTTAAAATTATGATTTAAATTCATAGTTTGATTTTAAGCATAAAAGAGGAACTACTATCATATTTTCATTACAAGCTTTTATTCTTTAGAAAAAATTAAGAATTATCAATAATAAGCGAAGCTATAACAAAATTTTTAAAAAATAATACATATCTTATTTTTATGCATGATGCTAAAAGAGGACTTCCTACCATATTCTAGGATTGGACATCCTATGCAAAAAGAATGATTTTTTATCATATTCATGAGAAATATTTTTTTTTGTAATTATGCATAATTAATTGGTTATGAGAAAAGAGTAATTTTTGGTAAGTTTATTTTTATGCAAAAAGAGGAATTCCCATGATATTAAGATCCAAGAAATTAAATGGTAAAAGAGAAATTTTTGGCATAATTCAAAAGTGAAATTTTGAGCATTATTAATTTTATTAAGCAATATGGATAAATTGATTTTTGTAAATCCCATGAAGCTTTTACTTAAAATAAGAATATTGAATTATAATTTAGGTGAGAAATTTGAGAAAGAAAATGAAAATATCCATCGAGAAAAAGTACCTTTAACCAGGCCAAGCAATTGGCAGAAACTTAGAAAAGTCCTATCAGTATCGAAAGTAGAAAACGGTACTAAAAGTGGATGTGATAAGAGAAGATGTGAATGTGAATGAATAAATTGATGTGGATGAATGTAATGAGCTGTGAATGGATAAATGTGGATGTGATGTAATGTGGATGGAATTATTGAGATGTGATATGGATAGATGTGGATGTGATGTAATGTGGATGGAATGAATGTGATGTAATATGGATAGATGTGGATGTGATGTAATGTGAATGGATAAATGTGGATGTGATGTAATGTGGATGGAATGAATGAGATGTGATATGGATAGATGTGGATGTGATGTAATGTGGATGGAATGAATGTGATGTAATGTGGATGGAATGAATGAGATGTGATATGGATAGATGTGGATGTGATGTAATGTGGATGGAATGAATGTGATGTGATGTGGATGGATGTGAACGAGATGTGATAAGATGAGGATGGATGTGACGAGATGTGAATGAATGTGGGATGTGAATGGATGTGATGGATGTGATGAGATACGAGTGGATGTGGTGACATGTGAATGTGATGTAATGAGATGTGAATGGATGAGATATGATGTGGATAGATGAGATGTGATGTGATGTGGACTTGGGTAGATGTGAATGGATGTGAAGTGATGTAAATAGATGTGAACGTGATGTGATGTGGATCTGAATGAATGTAGATGGATGTGATATGATATGAATGGACGAGATGTGATATGAATGGACGAGATGTGATGTGGATATGTTGTGACGTGATGTCATGAGGATAGATGTGGATAAATGTGATGAGATGTAATATGATGTGATTAGATGAGAATGGATGTAATATGATGTGATTAGATGAGAATGGATGTAACATGATGTGATTAGATGTAATATGATGTGAATGGATGTGAATGGATGAGAATGGATGTAATATGATGTGATTAGATGTAATATGATGTGAATGGATGTGAATGGTTGTAATATGATGTGAATGGATGAGAATGGATGTAATATGATGTGATTAGATGTAATATGATGTGATTAGATGAGAATGGATGAAGATGATGGGAATACATATGGCTGGATGTGGAATAAGCAATGTGAATTGATATAGAAGAATGTGGAATAATGAGAAATGATGTGGAACAATGTGAAAAGATGAGAGTTCGTTAGAAACTATATTTATGAAACCTGTTTTTAAATGATTGTTTTATGTGTCAAGAATGCTGGGGAAGCATTTTGACATAAAACAATAGTTGATACTTCATTAAACTCAAACCCACAACCAATAGCCATCTTAGATAGTCCTCCTAGAGGACTTCTAACTTAGTCTAATATTATAGATTTATGCAACCCCTTATAAGATAACAACAAAATTGGTACATTAGTCTCATCCACTATTGCAAGAGTAGATGGTAAGAACATTTTAGAATACCTTTGGAGAATGAAGAAGGGAAACACATTAACAAAGATTTTGTTGAATGTCAAAGAGGTTATCAAGGTCGTGGAGATTCCTAGGAAATATAATGTGATATTGCATTTGAGTTCCCACCAACCATGGGAACACATGCAAGAATGGACTCCATGGAGTATAAGTATGATCCCCATTGGTGGTTAAAGCCGCAAACCTCCAACATTGCCTTCCTTGGAGTGTGTCGGAGGAGACATTGCCTAGGTAGTTTGAAGTGTGTGAATGTTTTTTTTTTGGATTTAAATAACTTCAGAGTCTCAAATACATCACATTTTACTAGAAGCATATTAAAGGCACCAACCATTGGAGAGGAGTGTAGCAATGCATCTGGAAAGATCCTTTGCCATTACTACTCAGTGTCGACGATGTGCATCGCTACATGCAATTGCTACATCTATTACGTGATGCCCTCCGAAGACAAGACGATGAGTCGATTGATGATACATATTAGTTTCCATGAACATATTGTACAGGTAGGCACATGAAAGGCACTAACTCATTGGACAAAGCAAATAGTGTCTAGGGTGTTAGGAGTAGATTGCAACGCAGGGGCAAGAAAGGTACAAATGTGTGTGGTAAAAGAAATCAGTAGCGCTAGTGCAAGAAGGTGGTTCCTCACATTTCATTGAAAAGATGCAGGGGGGAAGAGAGCTTGAGATCTTGCAAGCACACACACACTCACAAAACCCTAATAGAGAACACACAAGGTGAGAGGCTGAAAGTCTTCTTCTTCTTCACTCAACACTCAACACACCATATACAAGAATAAGAGTACTCATAATATGAAAGGTACTCAACCAATACATACACGGGTTCTCTATAGTGTGAACCCGACTAAATGAGCTGGTGCTATAACTATGCCAGTCTCTAGAATGGCTGTCACACAGCCTGTCATCCCACTGGCCGCATATCACCCAAGATCTCACCAACCATGCCAGTAGTGTAAGTGTGGGGCCTATCCCCCAGCAGGTGGGTCATCAGTGGCCACCACCTCACTAGACGAGCTCGATATCTCAACACTCCCCCTCGAGCTCAACTCCATCTCATGTACACCAAGCGAAGCCTTGAATCTGCGAAGCTTCTCTGTACCCAATGCTTTGGTGAAGATGTCAGCTACCTGATCCTCTGTGCTGACATAAACAAGGTCAAGGTCTCCTGCCAAGACCTTCTCTCTGATGAAATGGTAGTGAACCTCTATGTGCTTCGTACGAGCATGAAAGGCTGGGTTCTTGGCCAACTGTATACTGCTAATGTTGTCACAGAAAATGACAACTTGTCTATCCATTGATAGACCCAAATCTGCAAGTAGCTTTCTCAACCAAGCTACCTCACATGCTGCCATAGCAGCTCCTCTGTACTCGGCCTCTGTACTGGATAGAGCAACCGTAGGCTACTTCTTGCTGCTCCAAGTCACAACAGCACTCCCCAAAGAAAACATGAATCTACTAGTAGATCTTCTATCTGAGATACTACCAGCCCAATCAGCATCTGTGTACCCATGTGCACATATTTCTGTCCCAGTCTCATAGAATAGTCCACAATGCAAAGTAGACTTCACATACCTCAGTATGCGTCTCACTGCATCCAAATACGATTTTCGTGGAACCTGCATAAATTGACTCACCAACCCAACAGCATAGCTCAAATCTGGTCTGGTGATCGTCATGTAGATCAAACTTCCTACTATGCGTCTATACATAGTAGGATCCTCCAAAATCTCTCCTGAATCTGCACTCAACTTGCCATTCTGATCCAATGGCACGGAAATAGGCGTACATCCTGTCATACCATACGTGGACAACATGTCGTCTAAGCCATACTGTCTCTGCAGTAATCCAATACCATGTGGTGACCTAATCATCTCAATGCCTAAGAAATATCTGAGCTCCCCCAGATCCTTCATGTCAAACTTCTGCCTAAGCAAGATCTTTACATCAAAGATCTCTGCATCATGGTCCCCCGTAATGATCAAGTCATCTACATAGATGACAACAAGCACAATCCCTCTATCACCATGTCTCACATACAGCGAGAAATCTGCATTGGCTACATGAAAGCCAATAGTGACAAGATATTCAGAAATCTTGTCAGACCATGCTCTTGGTGCTTGTTTTAAGCCATACAAGGCTTTCTTCAACCTGCAAACATGCTCGGGGTGACCCACATCCTCATAACCAGGTGGCTGTAGATACACCTCTTCTTGCAAATCCCCATGCAAGAATGCATTCTTTACATCCATCTGATGTAAAGACCATTGCTTTGATGCAGCCACTGCTATCACAACTCTCACTGTTGCCATCTTGGCAACTGGGCTGAAAGTTTCCTCATAATCAATGCCATATGTCTGCGCATATCCTTTGGCTACCAATCTAGCCTTGTACCTGCTTATGCTTCCATCACTATTATATTTTACTTTGTACACCCACTTGCATCCAATGGCTTTCTTGCCTTCAGGCAATTGCACTAAATCCAAGGTTTCATTTCCATTTAGTGCATCCATCTCCTCATCCATAGCTTTCTCCCAACACACATTTCCAACAGCCTCATCAATGCATGTGGGCTCAACAACCTGCACAACCTTTGCCATATATGCATAGTGATGTGCCACATAACTATCATATGTAAATCTCTGCACAGGGTTTTTCACTCTCCCAGATCTTCATTCATGGCTTCCATAGCCTTCTTTACACGAGGTGTTCTCATAGCTGGGATCCCAAGCTCCTCATCAAGGCTCATATCCGAGCCACTAGACTCTCCATCAACATGAGAATGCCCTGTAGAAATGTCAAGCATACCAAGGGGCTCAACCACTTTCTCTTTTCCTTTACGTGATGTAGTAATCACATTTGCAGGACTGGTATTATGACGTAGCCTGCCACTCCATGTGTGCGCTTTTGCCGCACAGGTCATAGCTAGGGACTTGCCGGACACCGTATGCGAGCCACGAATGGCTGCAAGCATACAACCAGGGAAGGAAGCTCAAACAGAATGCCAAAGGGTGTGTCACTCACCGCTCAACCGTCGCCTTGAAGGATTCCCGCGTCGCAGCCGTGAAGGAGGAGCCGCCATCGCCGCTCTACCGCCTCTCCGCCGCCGTGCCGCTACACAGTGCTCGATCGCTCTCTCACTCTCACTCTCTCTCTCTCTCTCTCTCTCTCACACGCAGGAGAAGGAAACCAAAGAGATAAGGCAAGAGCACTCTTGTATTCACAACACATGAGAATGAGGATTTTAGGGTTACATTTGACTCTTATAGGTGACTTGGCCGTTCACACTTGGACGCCCATACATGGCCGACCGACCCTAACCCTTATCCTACTGATATCCCAGGTGCGCCTCTCATCGGCGATCACCCAATCCCTTTATCCTTAACATATGGTGCCGACAAGCCCGGCCCATGACTCAGAATATTTAAATTAATGACGTAAAATATAGTACGTCTCAATGTCCGCCATGGGTTAACATGTTCCCCTTCCTGATGTAGATTCCGTCCTCGGAAGCTATGGTATGGTAAGCTCGATAGGGTTGTTGTGGTTGACCGTCTGCAAAACAGGGAAAAGAGTGAAAGTATGCTGGAATTCAAAAGATATAAAGTGTATAAATTCAAGCATGTTAGACCACAATGGATGTTGCGATGAGAACTTAGTTTAAGGGTCACATGAATGAGCTAGTGTAGCAAAGTAACAAGAGTTTAAAATTATTGAAAGTAAATCAAGAGTTAGCAAGGTGTCAAAGGTTAATCAAGGTTTATAACTGACTTAAGTCAAGAAAAATAACCAAGCTTAATAAATAAACAGATGACCACACTGTGTCTACTCTAAGAACAAGTAGTTACCACGAGCCTAGGGACACAAGAAACATCAGAGTTACAGGAGCCTTTTGCCTTTATTTTTTTTATGCACGTGACAATTTTTATACACAATGGCGACCTTCCTAAGGCAAAACTAACATCGATCCTGGTACCATGTTTAACACAAGGCATTGTCCAGGAATCTATTAGCTCACTTTAGGCAAGGCTACCCCCTACCAACCAAGGCATCGGTCTGGAGTAGAATACTCCTCGCCTACCAAGTATCAATAAGACGATAGGCCAACATTAAAGCACATCATAGACTTGTATTGCCATTTATTGTAGGTTTTTTTTTATATAAAGTTTCTTTTGATCTTCGCTCCTGAACTAAAATGTGTTCTTATATCCTTTCGACAAGGGGTAAAAGCTATGTCCTAGAGGTCAACACACACACACAGCCAGGTGTTCAAACATTAAGATGGTTTGACCCTAGACCTAAGACAATCGTATTCCAAGGTTAACTAAAGACGTCATGCTGCCTAGGAATATTTCCAATAAAGTTAAGCTCATTAATGATTTACACTAGCATGCAAGCAACTTCAAAAACTAAGTAGTACATTGACAATTTCCATGTGGTCATGCCTTATAGTTTATGAAATTAATTGAACAGTAAAAACGAAAGAGAGTGGGTATGGAAGAATTACACCTGTAATTGGAGATCTCCTTGATTTGACGAGACAGCTTGCAATTTGATGTAGATATATTTTGATGAATGTTGCGGCAGTCTCAGGACTTGAAAGCGAACCCACCTCAAACTTTTTTAACCTGTACAATCAACTAACAAGCACTATACCTCGAGAGGCACATCAGTGTGAAAATTTCAAGACTTGTTTAAGGAATCTAAACTAGAAAAAACTTAAAAACACTAACCTACCTACCAGTCACCACACTACTACTGAGGATACGGTAAGAGGATGTTGTAGAGTCCTGGCTCTAGCCCTAAGGCTAAGTCTCTATTCGCATCATCCAAACAAATAAAGTCAACCTTAGTAGTGCCATGAGTTTCATCCGTCCATTCATCATTGTCAGATATTTCCTTTTCATTTTCCCATCCACATAAACTCATCAAAAATGTAACCATGCGAGGATAGTCATCTTGTGGAAAAGGAAAGCATTGGGCTTTCGGGGATATGTCCTCTACGGAGTAGGGGTCAGTCATGGTCAATAGGCGAATTAGCCATTCTAATTCCTCAATATTTTCCTCTCTGGCTAGTACATCTATATGATCCCATTCAGTTTCAATTACAGGATAGCACATGTGGAATATCTGAGAAAGGTACAGATGATACCTCTCACCAAAGGTAGGAGTGGATGAAGTGTATGATGATCGGGCATCTGCCATATCTGCAAACACAGATATAGCATCAGTAGGTTTATGACAGGACAATCTAGTTCTTGATTGTATACGGATATTTCTCTTGTTTTTATGCTCTTGCTCTTTTTACTATTTTTGTTTTTCTCTTTTCTTTTCTATGTATGAAGCTATATATATACATCCCCTTGAATTTGGCAATTACATGGTCAGGGGAGAAGGTTAAGGAGGAAGCAATAGAATTTCGAGCGTGAGTACATGCTCCCCCTTTCCTTGGGTAGATCATATTATTTGCAATGATGTTGCAGCCTCTTGGAACCAATTTGTCCAGCGGGTCATAGGTTGTGATGTGGGCAGATAGCTTTTTATGACCCTTGTGGCCACATGCAATTGCAGAGATGGTAGTGTACGCTCCCATTGACGAATGGAGGAAATGGTTTCCGACGATACTATTACAAGGGGAGACGTAGACTCTGTTGGGTGTTGACAAGAGTAGGTGTAGAGCATGTAGAAACTTCTATATGAGTGTGTGCCTGGCATGAGGAGCTAGAAGCTTCATGTGGCTCCTCCCTTCCTGAGCTAGGTGGTAATGATCGATATCGTTTGGGAATCCAAACTAACTCTGGAAGAAGTGGCGCGGAGTACTCTATTACCTTTCCCTTACCACGGTCTTGAATTGTTGTTGGGGTGGCAACAATGGGTTTGCAAGGTTTTACAGGTGATGTAGAGGGATTCAGCTTATGTTTTCTCGGGTGGGTAGCTGCTTTCCTTTTACGAGGCTTCTTGGTGGCTGAACGCGATTGAGCAGGGGAAGTAGCTGTTAACGAAGCTTTGGGAACCCATTTGTATGTACTCTTTGGCATAGTAAGCGAAGCTTTAGAGACCACCTTGCCTGTTTTTAGTCTTGGCGTTGAAGCGTTAGAGGGGTGGCAAACAATCAAAGATGGTTTTGTCACTGGACTTGGTGATTTTTCTTTATTTATCATTTTGTCCAGAGTCGATGGCTTAGGAGCGAGATTTTGAGCGGTCAGACCTAGTGTTGGTTCTTGCGTCGTGACTCGTCTGGTTGCCCAATCGATATTGCATTTGGTGGCCATCATCCATTTGCGCCCTAAGTTTACAGTCCCTTCCATGGTACCAGCAGGCATAACCAAAAAGCTTTGAATTATGGTTCCCTTGTCATAAGCAACCGGAGTGTGCAGAATTCCTGAGACAGGGGTTTTCTTCTTGTTGATTCCTTGAACTTGGATAGAGCTCTTGGATAAAGGTGGTTTTCCCAGTTGACACCACACGCCATATGATAGCAAATTGTGTTGAGCTCCTGTATCCAATAATGCATTATACAGCACCTCCCCGTAAGGACTCTGTAACTCAATTGGGTATCTTAGAGGTGGGTCAGATTCCAGTGCATCCTCCTCTGCTTCCTCGAAAAATACTTGCGTAATTCCCAAGTTGGCTTCTCGTTGTTTCCTAGCACGCTGTTGACGTTCTTTGGCTTTGACTCTTGCTTGTATCTTTTTAAGCTCAGCCTGTTCTTTAGCTGCCTTCTTTTGATGGATTGCGTGTAACTCCTCCTGGCCCAGGGGGTCATAGTATCTTTTGAATTTACTCCCATTAAGGAATCCAATGGTTTCAACTCCGTCGAGAGTCTCCACTCTGATGGTACCTTGCGGTGTAATTTCACATACTCTATACGGTCCCTTACCAGCATATTTGAGCTTCTTCTTTTCGTTTCGCACTCCATGCGATTAAACCATTTTTTCCTTCTATCCTTCTCCACAAGGACATTGTATACAGCCAATTGTCTTTCTTCATTTAGCCGCTCAAGGATATATAGACGCTCTACTAAGGGATTACCATCCCAACCCTCTTGAGTAGCAACACGAAGACTAGGAATGACAAATTCCCATGGCATGACTGCTTCTTGGCCATATACCATTTTGAATGGTGTGCAATTAATAGCCACTTTGTACGCAGTACGATAGGCCCATAAAGCTGTCGTGAGCTTTAGATCCCAATCCGTGCGATGAGCTTCAACTGTCTTTGTCAAAACAGAGATTAATGTCTTGTTTGTACTCTCGGCTTGGCCATTCGCTTGCGGATAATAAGGAGTAGATTTATGATGGGATATCATGAAATTTGTTGTGAGCTCCTTAATCACGTCATTTATAAAATGCGTCCCATTGTCGCTCACAAGTTCAAAAGGACAACCGAAGCGTGTGATTATATTTTCAAAGAGGAACTTGGCTGTTGTCCTCGCATCTGCCTTACGTGTCGCTTTCGCTTCAGCCCATTTGGTCATATAGTCAGTGGCCACAATAATATAGCGAGATTGTGTGTTTCGGGCCGCTGGGCTAATTGGACCTACAAAGTCTAAACCCCACTTTTCAAATGGTTGGTTTACTTTGATTGGATGTAGGGGCATCTGATCTTTCCTCTGGGGTTTCTTGTATCGTTGGCATTCATCATAACCCTTCACAAAGAGTGATGCATCTTGGAACATAGTGGGCCACCAATACCCTGATTGTAAGATCTTTCGCGCAGTTAAGTCTCTTGAGAAGTGACCACCGGCTACGCCCATATGTGCCTCTTGCAAAATGTATAGATACTCATCCTCTCGGGCACAACGCCTAAGAACGTCATCCTTTCCTCTTTTATAAAGAGTCCCGGGTATCAGGCTATAGGGTTCGCACTCTTTGATCAGCTTTCGAGCTAGATCTTTACGAAGCTCTTTGGGTGGAAAGCCATTAACCAAAAAGTTAACAATCTTCTCACTCCATTCAGGCATTGTCTCCACCATGAACAGGGAAGTGTCCGGTAAGTCATCATCAACCCCAGTAGGAGCCTCACCATTAGGTATGCGAGACAAATGATCAGCCATAACATGTTTTTTGCCAGGTCTCACAACAACAGTGAAATCAAACTCAAGAAGAATCAATAGCCATCGTGTGATTCTTCCTGTGGAGCATGGTTTGTTTACCAGATACAACAATGCTTGATGATCCACATAGAAAACAAACTTGGTGGCAAGGAGGTTATAACGAAATTTCCTTACTGCATATATCATTGCCAACCCTTCTCGCTCCGTAGTGGTGTAGTTCATCTCAGCATCGTTCAACTGGCGACTGGCAAAGCTAATGGGGTAGTCTAGCTTGTGTTCTCCAGGTTGAGTTAAAACACACCCAATAGCAAAGTTTGATGCATCAATATGCACATGGAAGAGTAAATCCCAGTTAGGCATTCTCAAGATTGGAGCACTCGCCAAGGCCTTCTTTAATAGCTCATAGGCACGGTCACATTCTTCGGTCCAAATAAACTCGATGAGAAGCTTATACAATGGTCAAGCTATCTCGGTGAAGAATAGAATAAATCTTCGATAATAACCAACGTGGCCCATAAAGCGTTGGACTTCCTTGTAGTTGGTGGGTGGTGGCAGTTCCAGAATGACCTTGATTTTACTCTCGTCCGTGGAAATCCCATTTTTGGACACTATATGCCCTAAGATAACTCCGTGTTTAACCCAGAATTGGCATTTGAAAGGATTCAATGAGATGCGATATAATCTACACCTTTCAAATATTTTTTGTAAACACATCAAGTGCTCATCCCAAGAGGAATGAACACAAAGATCATCTAAGAAAGCTTCACAGAAGTCCCTTAGATATTCCTTAAAGGCCGTGTTTATCAATCGTTGGAATGTTGCAGGTGCATTGGTCAAGCCAAAAGCCATGACGAGAAAGGCAAACACTCCAAACTCCGTGATAAATGCTGTTTTAGCTTGGTCCTCGACTGCAATTGTGATCTGATTGTAACCCGAGTACCCATCTAAAAAGCTATATGCCTCCTTGCCTGCCACTCTTTCAAGCACATGTTCAGAATATGGCAAGGGGTAGTGATCCCTTCTGGTGGCTGCATTAACCTTTTTGAGATCAACGCACACTCTGAGTTTCCCATTCTTCTTTGGTACGATGACTATCGGAGAAACCCATTCTGAGTGCTCAATAGGGTATATGAATCCACATTTTACAAGCTTTTCAATTTCCTCTTGTACAATCTTTGCGTACTTAGGATTCATTGGGTAGGGATGTTGCTGGACTGGTTTAGCAGTGCTAATCATTGGAATCGTGTGTTGCACCACCGAGGGTGGAACACCCTTCATATCATGATATGTCCAAGCAAATATGTCCCTGAATTCTTTGAGAAGCTTCGTAAGTGCAGCTTCTTCCGCCTTGGTGAGGTCTTGAGCAATAAAAACTGGTTTAGACTCCTCACCCGGATCTGCTAAGTCTATCTCCTTAACTACCGCAGGGCCATCGTAGACACCGCTACTCCCATTGGTAGGCGTTCGTTGGGCTTTTGTGTAGACTACTTTACGTTCCCCTGTGGTAAATGATTTGAAATGCTCGGGTGCGGGGTGTAAGTCTACTGGTTCTTGTTGTGCCATGCTTTTTTCTTTCAATTTCGCTTCCTTTTGTTGCTGAGCCAACTCTTGGTTTTGCCGCCTTCTTGCAGTACGACTTAGTTTTGGCTTCTCTTTGATTTCTAATTGGGCGACGTCATGAGGTTGCGGAATACACCACATGACACTTTGGAGGTATTGTCCCCAATTATCCGCTATCTTCCCCGATGAGCATCAATGGCTCCTACATAACTAAGCCATTCTGCAGTGGATCTTTCCTTGTTTATTGCAGTGCATACATTAGCTCGGTAGCGTTGGCGCTTATGTCTCGTTTTCTTCTTACCAAGTTTTTGATTTTTGTTTCTATCAGATTCGAACTCACTTGGTCGATCTTCACTTGTGTCCCCCTCACTTTCGGATGAACTGCAGGAGGTCACTGTCCTAGGCCTTGAGCACCTTGCTTCCACATTTGGGTGAATATTTGATTCATTTTTCCCCTCAGGCTCAGGGTCAGTTTCTTCTTGAGATTCATACTCAGAGTTGCATTGGTCAGAGTCTTCGCTACTTTCAGTGTCAGTGGAGTTTGCCACTTTCTCGCCATCAGGAGTCAAGTGCATAACACCTATCATGTTTATTGGCACTAACGGTGGCATATCTTGCCCCTCAGGTGTTACCCAACTTGTGCCTGTGTTTCCCCATGTGTCTATGGTTGCCGCTAGGTGTACCCAATCCACATTGTCCGACTCAGTCATACCCGGTAGGACATCCATATAAGGAGAATCTTTCCCATCATCAGTCTCTTTTTTGCATGTATAGCAATACCTTAATGGGGCGGAGTGAACAGTGGTATCTGACCGATTATCGATGATAACCTTGCTTCCTAAAGGATGCGCACGACCATTCTCAAGATCAACTCGAATGACAGAGTCTTGGAATTGTAGATAGACATGGTTTTTCGACCAGTCATGCACCATTTGTGCTTCCCTCATGAAAGGACGTCCTAAGATCATTTGATATGACATAGGATGCTTGGAGAAATCCATTACAATGAAGGTATGTTTTACCTTGTATCCCAGGACCTTGATCTTAAGGTCCCTTAACATTCCAATAGGTTTAGCTATGGTTCCGTTTGCCATCTTAACCACTATGTTTGTGACTTTGAGGTGAGGTCTCCCCATAGATTCCCAATAGTTTTTAGTCACAATGCTCACTCCAGCACCACCATCAAGGATTCCCTTTAGAGTTAATCCCTTGGTAGTAATGGGGAGGGTTGCATTAGATTCGTCACCTTCAAAGTATTGTCCCAACTTGTTAACAGGTATTTCAACGACCGAATCTTCATCTAAGTTGGGTTGTAGATCCCAATGCTCCCCTTCATCTTGAAGTGTGTTGGGTCTATCCATATTTGCAAATTGTGGTAGCCCCGCCTTTAGTTCTCCATTGAGAAATGCCCGAAGAGCTAAGAATAGCTCAGGATCTCCGTATAATTTGGATATGATCGTGGTTCTGATTTCAGAGGACATGAAATCCATTAGCTTGGACACATTCAACGGTACTTTTCGAGACATCGCCCCTTGACTAGGGACTGGTGAAGATGGAATCACTTCCTCTTCGATGGGGTCAGGCATTCCCTCACTAAACATTCTTTCAAGCAAAAAGGGTGTTTGCCCACTTCCTGATGTCCTATCCTCACTTTCTTCTCGAATGATACTAGGTATAGCTAACGGTTTATGGTTCCTGTGAGGTTGAACTTGCGTAGGAAACACTGTGTCTGGAATTTTGATTTTTCTCGGGTTTGGCTCCAGTTCTCTTTGTGTTTCTTCCACCAAACCCCTTAAGTGTTGCACTTGTTCAATCTCCTCGACTGGGTTTGGGTAAGTTTCAATCTTTTTCTTGAGGGTTTTTGGCCCACATGGCTTGTCTTGGGGAGTCTCAGTCAGTTTGGGTGGTCGAGAGGGCATTAACTGACTTGGTTGTGGGGCTGAGGAAGTTTCCTTCTGTTTCCCCTTATTTATGTACTCGCTTGATTCTCCTTCATTGAGCTCCCGAGTGGGTTCCTCCTTTAAGGTAGTGGCTTTGGTCCCCATGGTTTCTATTGAATCGGAATCATCTTCAGGATCATTCATATACACGGGGTCGTCTCCTGTCCCTATGTTAGTCTTTGAACTGGGCTTGGAGCTCGTGGCATTAAGCGATCTCTTCCGTCGTGTTTTCTTTTTCTTTGCCTGAGCGATTGATGCAGTATCCCTCTCTTCAAGAATGTAGTTTTGATTTTGAAGCATTGACCGTGTAACTACATTCGCGGGTACAACAGGTGTGGTTCCTCGTGCTTGGTTGGTGACCTCAACCAAATTCAATGGCGTAATCTTGGGTGCATTAGGATTATGTGGACATTGAGCGATCAAATGATCTATGCCACAACGATTACATGTAAGTACCGGCATTCCCGATGTGCTCCCTTGATTTGGTTGCATCTGGGTAGCGATCTTCTGTAGCCTATTAGGGCACTCCGCTACACGATGCGGTCCACCACAATCGTAGCATTGAAGAGGTGGTCTCCTCGCCAAGGTATTAAGGTTTTGCCCTCTTGTGGCGAGAGCAGCCGCTTGATATACAGGCTTGACTTGCCCGAAATGATCCTCTATGTAGTACTGGGGAATCATTTCAAACGTATCAATCCCATATGGAGTAGTGGGGTCTATCTCCTCTTCATAATCCCCACACGCACTATGTGACTCACAACCCATCTGGTTTATTGGGGTAATCCTTGGATGTGGAGGTTGTGGTCCTAGCACTGGCGGTGGTAACGGCACAGACTGGACTACATTCGGATTCCTTGGAACCATGTGCTGTGATGGTTGCTCGACAGGTTATGCAGGCTAGTGGTGCCTAATTTGCCAACATTCGCTTAAGTACTAGGCAATCTTTAGATTGATGGCCATACTTACCACATGCATTGCAATTCCCATTGAATTTGACTCTGAATGTGGGACATTCACTCGTGCTATGTGGTCCTAAGCACACCGAACACCATTGTTGCTCTCTCCTTGGGTACATATGGCTATTTTGAGGAGCTCGATTACCCCTAAAGTATTCTTGGAGAGCTTTAGTAAGGTCGGTCACAGACATTTCAGATATCTTGGGCTCCTTGGCAATAGGTTTTACCGTCATTGGCTCGTGCCCAGATACTTGCGAACTAACGGATTTTGTTTCTGAAGACACCTTTTTACCTGCAATCATCAAGTTGTCTTCTAACTGGATTGCATTGGCAGTGACTGCTTCCCACGTTGTAAGACCTCTAATGACTAGGCCATTGTAAATGTCCTCGTGGCGCAATCCTCGGATGAATCTATCGAGGAGTTGGTTGTTATTGAAGCGTTCATCAGGAGTGCAGCGAGAATTTAGATGCTTCAATTGACTTATAAAGTCTCTCACTGACTCCCCTTCCTCGCGTTCAGCTTTTTGAAGTTGAGATGCTACTCCCCAAAGCACACCCTCACGTATGTATTCTTTCAAGAACAATCTCTTGAGAGTGGGGTAGTGAGTGCGCTCTGCAACCCTTAAGGTTCGATACCAATCTCCGGCCTTCCCACTCAAGGTTAAGCCTAAGGCTTTACACTTATGCAGCTCATTGTGCTCTTCCAAGGAATCACACACGTGTTCAAAGACTTCAATGTGCTTCCTAACATCCTCGTTACCACTGACGTTTTGAGTGAGCTTAGCCACTTGTACTGCCTTGCTTCTAGGTTCTCTCTCAGGCATACCCCGCATGTTTTCCGCAATAGATCATCCAATCGTCTGAGCAAACGCTGCGAGATCACCTAGGTGAGCAGGCATAGCTGGTGGAGGCACTTCTGGGATAGCCTGGCTGATAGGAGTTGGCATTGGTCTGAGTAGGTTGGCAAATGACGTAGGATATGATATGTGGCTAGGCCTAGCTCCTCTTGGATAAGGGTGGTGATAAGGCGGTCGTGGAGCATACGCCATTGGCATACTAAGAGGCATAGGAGCTACCTGAGCATGAGTAGCGATAGGTACATAGGGTCGATAGGCACTGGCGCGCACTGTTGTAGGTACTGTTCCACTAGGTAGTGGTGTCGTACTAACTACAGCGGTAACAGGTGCACTTTCAGCTATGCTCATCATTGGGGTAGGCATTGCGGATTCCCTAATGGAAAGTTGAGCCAAGGTTGGAAAGCTAAAGTTACTACTCATGGGCTCAACCTGCATTGAGACTCCAGGCGAAACAACATATGAAGGGTCTATGGGATTCACCGAGGGAGTCTCCAATTGTGATAGGGTTGGTTGTTTGGCCTTGCCCGTATCCAAAAACCTCATAGGGCCAGTGGAAACTAGGTCCACTCCCCTATTTTGCCTCTCAATTTGGATAATTCTATGAATAACATCACATATCATTTGCTGTTGCTCTTCTAGATTAGTGGCGCTAGATGTAGATCGTAGGACTTCTAACCAACCTACATGGTATGTGTAACCCGTGTATAGGTCCATTAGAGTCTCTGTGTGTAGATCATATTCCTAATTTTCATTGAGAAATATCCCATCTAGACTTGGTGTGCCAACGGTTCTCTTGAAGTGGACGCAATGTCACTTCTTATGGATTGGCTTCTAGGGACCTCTACTTTAGGAAGAGTATCGGAAGGTGGTAGCTCAGTAGGGCCCTCATTAAACGAAGTGGGTAGAATATCCACATGGACACTCTTTGGGAGGGTAGGGTCTACATAAGATGTGAATGGCGAATCCACTACCCCTCCTTCTTCATTTACTTCGCTTGTCGCATGTTCAGAGCGTGTAGCTCTACTAAAAGTCTCTATTAGACGGCTAAACATGCTATATCCTGGTTGTGGGACCCACACTGGCATGTTTTGGCTTGTCTCCTCAGGGTTCTTGGTAGGGTGTCCTTCCATGGCTTCTGAGTCAGAGGACGAGTCACTATCCACTATTCGTGGATCTTGGGTTGCACTCCCTTGGGTTCCAGCCGAAGGCCAAGATGCTAACGTGGAGGGATGGTGTGAGCCTGCGTAGACTGAAACGCTTTCTAGTGGCTCAGACTCCAGCACCCGACCAGAGCGTAGATGCATGTGACGTGGGTACCCTACGTGCGTTGGTAACTACCCTTGAAACTCACACAAGTGGTTTCTTAGGTGTTTCGCACCCCATTTTTACTTGTTTTTGTGTTGTTTTTAACCCGTTTTTGACCCCCTTACTTACGGTTGAACTTGGACTAGGACGTGTGATAGCTCGAAACGAGCATATCGTTCAAAGGATCCTAGTGTGCTTTACAGCACCGTGTTTGCCTATCTAGAGCTCCTGTAGTTCTCAAAACAGTCCGTTTCCCTTGGGGGGAAGGGGCAAAAGCCTATTTGCTTGTGGAGGAAAGGGTGAGGGCTTTATCCCACATACTCACTTTACTCCCTGGGGAGTGGGCTACATATAGGGCACAACTTTCCATAAGCTCTCACTTGAAAGAAAGCTATGGAGGCTCACTCTCCTATATATATATATCAAAAGACCGAGACCGGAGATCGAGGCCGGGGCCGGCGGGGCCGGGGCCGGGGTCGTGGGTCAATTGGGGTTCTTTCTTTTCAAATTTTTTTTCTCCAATTAGAAAATCTTTCCTCTCTACACGTTCGGTTCTTTCTTTGAAAATAAAATTTAATTTTTTCTTTTTTTCTTTTTATAATTTTTTTTATTTTTTATTTTCTGTTTTTTTTGTGAGATAAGTTTTCTAGGGTTTCCTTAGGGTTCAGCCTTGGCCGCGGCGCAGTTCGCACACACAGCACAGATCTGGGGATTCAGAAATCCCTCTCACGCGCAGAAACCAGATAACAGAACGCACGCCCACACACGGAGCGAAAATATAACAAAAGAAACAGAAATGCAACATAGAAACACCTTAACAACAAACACACAGTCGCTTTCCTACAGTGTAGATTAAACTTCACGCAGCAGCTGAGCTACAAACTGGAGCTTGGTGCACGGCAAATCCCCAGCAGCGGCGCCAAAAATGTGCGCTTTTGCCGCACAGGTCGTAGCTGGGGACTTGCCGGACACCGTATGTGAGCCACGAATGACTGCAAGCATAGAACCAGGGAAGGAAGCTCAAACAGAATGCCAAAGGGTGTGTCACTCACCGTCGCCTTGAAGGATTCCCGTGTCGCAGCCGTGAAGGAGGAGCCGCCCGTCGCCGCTCTACCGCCTCTCCGCCGTCGTGCCGCTACACAGTGCTCGATCGCTCTCTCACTCTCTCTCTCTCTCTCTCACACACGCAGGAGAAGGAAACCAAAGAGATAAGGCAAGAGCACTCTTGTATTCACAACACATGAGAATGAGGATTTTAGGGTTACATTTGACTCTTATAGGTGACTTGGTCGTTCACACTTGGGCGCCCATACATGGCCGGCCGACCCTAACCCTTATCCTACTGATATCCCAGGTGCGCCTCTCATCGGCGATCACCCAATCCCTTTATCCTTAACATATGGTGCCGACAAGCCCGCCCATGACTCAGAATATTTAAATTAATGACATTGTCCGCCATGGGTTAACACCATGGTCTATCAACAGACCCACTAGATGAGGACTCTCCTGGTCCACGAAAGATTGTGATTGCTGACCTGCATTCTGTGCAACCACACTTACACTCACATCAGCCCCCCCAACAGCTTCTTTTTCAGTAGCATACCAACTGCTCATCTCATCAAAGGCAACATCCCTGCTTACCCTCAACTCACGTGTAGCAGGGTTATAACACCTGTATCCCTTTTGCACAAGGGAATATCTAATAAACACACATTTTTCAGCTTTCGGATCCAGCTTAGTTCTCAGCTCATCTGGCACATGCACATATGCAATGCATCCAAAAAAGATGAGACAAATCTGGTTTTCTGCCAGTAAACCTCTCCTCTGGAGTTACATCATGTATGGCTGCAGTTGGAGTCCTGTTCATGATGTATACTGCTGTAGAAATAGCCTCAGCCCAATAGCTATGCGGCATATTCTTCTCTTCCATCAATGCTCGCGCAATAGCTATGCGGCATATTCTTCTCTTCCATCAATGTGCCTGTTTTTCCGCTTAGTAACTCCATTTTGTTGCGGAGTGTATTTGCATGTAAACTATCTCTGAATACCATTCTTCTTCAAAAATTCAGAGAACTCATTGGAGAAGTACTCTCCCCCTCCATCTGACCTTAGGCACTTTACATATTTCCCTGTTTGCTTTTCAACCAAAGCTCTGAAATTTTGAAAGTGAGTGAACACCTCACTCTTCTCCTTCATGAAATATACCCACACTTTCCTTGTGTGGTCATCAACGAAAGTCACATAATACCTGCAGCCTCCCATAGACATGGTCTTCGTAGGACCCCATACATCTGAATGCACAACATCTAGTGCATTTTTGCTCACATATCTGTTACGTGGAAACTCATGCTTTGTTTGCTTCCCAAATTGGCATGCTTCACATATTCTGTGCATACCTTCCACTTTAAATTTTGGCAGCCCTGTCACAATTCCTTTTGTCTGCATAGACTTCATTCTTTGCACATTCGCATGTCCAATTCTTTTATGCCAAATGTCTATGTCTGCAACAATTCCTGAACCATTTGCAAACATCGCAGCACTCATTTCAGGCATGTCTACATTCAACGTAAACATTCTGCCCACTTTGTTGCCTTTTGCAACCAACCTGC
Source organism: Cibotium barometz (assembly GCF_041138505.1). Classification (NCBI taxonomy): domain Eukaryota; kingdom Viridiplantae; phylum Streptophyta; class Polypodiopsida; order Cyatheales; family Cibotiaceae; genus Cibotium; species Cibotium barometz. Next base: position 8,703,656 of record NC_141056.1, on the reverse strand, counting down.
ACTTGTCTTTAAAATCTTCAACATAACAACCATCAGGGTTAAACCGAACCTGCAAACCCTGCTCAATCATCTGGCCAACTGAAACCAGATTCTTTGTTATGTTCAGAACGTGAAGTACATCTGCAAGGTACTTCACTTTGCCATCTTGCATAGACAATGGCACATCTCCACCAACATGGGCAATTGGATGAGCAGTGTCATCCCCTTTTTCCACAAAACCTGGTCTTTCTGGGTTTTTCATCTCCTTGAACCACTCCCCATGACTTGTCATGTGGTTCGAAGCACCTGAATCCACATACCATACATCATCTTTTTGTGCTGCTTCAACATTTTCAGACATGGCATTCTATCACGACATGCTGCATAACAAACAACCTTTCATTATTCTCATTGTTTCTACTTGAGGATGCATAGTTGGTCTGCTGCACTTTCCCATTTTGCATGTCAGCCTGCTTTTTATAACATTCTGCCGGCACATGTCCAGGCTTACCATAATAATAGCATTCACGTGCATCATTATATTGCCTTTGCCAATTTCCATGGCCTCTTTGACTCCCCCTGCCTCTGAATTTTCCTCTTCCACCTGCGTGTTGTTGTGTATTCTGGGACTGTTGTTGCTGCTGCTGTCCATAATTCTGATTACCTGTTTGGCCACCTCCTTGACTGCGTCCTCTACCTCGTCCTCTTCTTGAACTTGTGTAGAAGGCTTGTTGCTCTGAAGAACTATTTTTGTTTTGTGAAGACTGTTGGTCTTCACCCAAGCTCTTCTCTTCTATAATCAGCATAGACACCAAATCCGTAAAGTTGGGAATGTTTTCCTGAGTCTGAATAGACGTCTTGAACGCCTTGTATTGTGGCCCGAGACCATGTAGACAGACCTCCACCTTATCATCATCATCTACTGACACACCAATAGATGCAAGGGATTCCACAATACCCTTTATCTTCAACGCATAGTCATTCACAGACATGCTCTTTATCTCCACAGTATGAAGTTCGTTCTTCAACTGTATCTTGCGTGCCTTGGTATTTGTTTCATAGAGTTTAACCAAGGTGTCCCACGCCTCCTTGGGGGACTTGGCATCTTGAATATGCCCAATCATGGTGTCTTGTATACTAATGGAGAGCCAATACATAACTTTCCTGGCTCCTTGGTTCCAGTCTTTAAACTCTTTCACATCTGCACAGCAGTCGGATTTATGTCCACAGTATCTCCGGTGCCTCTTCATGCTCACCTTCTATGTAGTCCCAATAGCCCTTTCCCATCAGGAAATTCGTCAACCTGAACCTCCAAGCATGGAAGTTATTCTTATTAAGCTTCTCAGCCACAATTTGAGTTATCCCATCATTTGACATCTTGGTAAACACACAATTTTACCAGAAACAGCACTCTGGTTTGTCCTGCACAAACTGCTGTATTTTCTGTAGCGGTACTGTAGTACTCTCAAATGTCACAACTAGTGACTTCAATGTGCATACATACACCCAATGGCAACTGTTGACCTCTTTGCAGCACCCATAGTGTCTGCACAGTCAATCAGTCTTCCTGCAGTTCTTAAAACAGAGTTCTGCAGAGAATCGATGACTTACCCGTAGTGCTCAAAATCACCTTCTTTCTAAAAAATGGAGGTCCAGACGCGCCCAAAACGCGTTTTTGCTCTAGAAAATGCTGCCGATAGGACGTCCGCCGATAGGACAATATAGTTTCCCTATAGCTTTACTCCCGCGAAGAAAGCTCCTCAATCAGAGATCGTTTGCCGGTGCCTCCCGTAGAGCTCCCGCGACAAGGGTGTAGTCACCAACACAAATAGCGAAGAGTAGTTGAAGCTCTTACCCTCGTATTGCTTCCTGTGGTTCTCTTGCTTGCAGCTCAGCCCTTAGCACGAACCAGGCTCTGATACCATGAAAAGATGCAGGGGGGAAGAGAGCTTGAGCTCTTGCAACGCACACACACACTCACAAAACCCTAATAGAGAACACACAAGGTGAGAGGCTGAAAGTCTTCTTCTTCTTCACTCAACACTCAACACACCATATACAAGATAAGAGTACACACAATATGAAAGGTACTCAACCAAATACATACACGGGTTCTCTATAGTGTGAACCCAACTAAATGAGCTGGCGCTATAACTATGCCAGTCTCTAGAATGGCTGTCACACAGCCTGTCATCCCACTGGCCGCATATCACCCAAGATCTCACCAACCATGCCAGTGGTGTAAGGGTGGGGCCTATCCCCCAGGCGGGTCATCAGTGTCCACCGCCTCACTGGATGAGCTCGATATCTCAACATTCATTGGGGAACAAGAGTTCATCAACATTGCAGAGGAGATGGGACCATTGGTGGAAGATAGGTCGTAAGCTAATTTAGTTGGGCAATTATGTTTTTATAATAGAGTTATTAAAATCTAGATAAGTAAAGTGTGAAACTTAAACAATTTGATTTTTAGGTTTTAGAGGTCAGTCTGGCACATGGGCCTTCAAAGGAGAGCTTTGGCTTTGGATGCACTTTTGAAAACGAGAGTGCACTTATGACTTCTTTCATGGAAGCATGTTCCTGGGGACAAGGGTCCTTAGGTGAGAAGTGCTTTGTTTTCAAGATGTCCACCATTAGAGTCGTCTTTAGGATTGGATTTGGTGAATCGAATGTGATGGATCGGCTCTGGGGACCTACGACGTGCGTGGATACGGTTCAACCACACTCGCAGATTGGGTGACCATGGCTTGTCATGTGTATGATCCAAGATAGCATATTACGAATGTAGAGGATAAAAGTAGTTAGAGCTGGTCAAGTGTGTTACATCATAAATGACTAGAGTTTTCATGTGCAGCATGCAGGATCTTCTAACAATTGCGACATGTGAAATGAAAGAGGAGGATATGGAGGCTCAATGTATTTTTTGGGAATGCATTAATGAGGTGATGGCAAACCATGGTTGTGTGATAGGCTAGATTTATTTGGTTTCATGGCAAATGAGGCTCAGGTTAACTGGAATGTAGCTCAAAATGTGTTCAATGGTGGGAAAAATAACATCCTGATAGATAGGGAGAGGTCTTGCCTATTTCATTGGGAGAAGAGCATGGTTTCCCACACACAACAAAGTATATGTGCACTACATCTCAAGGAGAGCACAAAGCAATGTGCGAGAAGTGGCACATGGCTCCTACCAGTGAAGCTGCGTCAATAGAGTCAGTAATGATGGTACAAATACCCCAAGAACAAACCTAGCAAAAAGAAAGCATGGTAGTTGGCTTGCAGGGAAAGGATATAGACACAAGTTTTCCCTTTATGATGCATCTACTACCGATATGGCAAATGCAATTTTACAAAGCACTAAGTCAATATCTTACTCTCAAGGCAAGCACTTAGGGAGAGGACCAAGCTTGGAGAAAATAAAAGAACGGTTGTCTACAAGCCTAGCCCAAGTGGCCTGAATAGTTAATCAAGCAATTGAAGGAACACCCATGTATAAGGCACCTACCTCCCTCACTCAGTGAGACAAAGAAAGTGCACGTCACAAGAGACTAGCCGTTGTGGTCATTGATATTGATGATGAGGCCACACATAACCAAAGTATAACACACATGTACGAGACCGTAAGTATGCTAGGAGGCCATGGAAGATCATTGTTAAGGAGCATGATACATGTAGTACTCTAGAAAGAATAGCGTAAGTCACATAGTTCAGTGTGATTGAGCGCAAGGTGAGTGAAGCAATGTGGGAAATCTAAAGGACATGCATTGGCAACAAGGTCACATGCACTGAACGTGGGGGTAAGAGGTGTGGGCAACACATAGCTGGATCCACGAAGGGTGTGCTTACACCATCTTTTGAAGGCTATCTAGCGGCAAGCACCCTAATGGTCTCATTAGACAATGGATGTGGTTTTGCCCCAACCACATGCTTCATTGCTATATTGTGGACACTAACATAGACCCAAAGTCTAATCCACCACCCAAGATATGGCCAGTTTCTATGGGAACTAACCTCATAGACGAGGAGGTATATTCATTATTGGAAGGTGGATACCAAGTGGAGAACAAGAATGAAGAAGGTGTTATGCCCACCCCACCTAGTAGAGCGGTGCGGCTACAAGATTCTTTACAACAAAAACTTCCAAAGAACCAGCATATGGGTCCACTACTAACACAGAGGTGGGTGACTCAAGCATGTGAAGTGGCATAAGAGTCAAGTAATGCACGTTGATATCAGAGGATGGTGGATACCAAAGTGGAGAGCAAGAATGCAGGTGTTATGCCCAACCACCTAGTAGAGTGGCTACAAGATTCTTTACAATAGAAACTTCCAAAGAACCAACCATATGGGTCCACTACTAACACAGAGGCAGGTGGCTCATGCATGCAAAATGGCATAAGAGTCAAGTATCGCATGTCGATATCAGAGGAAGCGGCAAAAAATAAAGGCTGCCTTGAAAATGAAAGCTATGGTGGTAGAAGAAGTGCGGAGGCTGGAGCATAAGTATGAAGTTTTCAAGATTGAATCGATGGGGATGATGCACACGTTGGAAAATATGATGTATATGTGAAAGGCAAACCGTGTTTTACATCTCCAAATTTTACAGATAGAGAATCCAAGAAGAAGACATATCTTGCATGCAAGCACTTGTACTTCATTTATTTGCGTGTGCTAGGCTTGAGCTAGAACGAGAATATGTTCATCCACCAACCTACCCTATCGGACTTGGAGCTTTATAATGCCTAATTTAGACCATTCAATGTATGAAATTTCACATGTCCTGTAGTATTCTGGGACTTTTGTAACCTCAGTTGAAGCAATCTCATTGTAGAAGATTTGGTTGTGCAATATCTTTCTCTCCCCCCTCCCTCCCTCTTCCCCCGCTCGCTATGGGTTGTGCATTTTCAAGCAGGTATGGTATTGTAGAACATGGTCATCTATTGATGAATGGTATTCACATTAGGACCATTACATGGTTAGAAATCTTAGGGAAATAAGAGGGGAATGGGGAGCTAGAGAGGGAAGAGATAGGCAAGGTGTTCCACAAAGCACACAACCCCTTATATGAAATTGCATGTATAAAAAAAAACAATACATACCCACTCTTCGCAAAAAAATACAAAAGTTTTCTTTATTATTATGGTGTTTTTATTTTGTTTGTTGCAAAAGTAGAGTACACCGCTCCCAGTACTATAAATATAGAGATAAGCTCCATAGTAGTTTGTTAATCACCATTGCCACCAAGCCTTGTTAGAGTAGAGCACATAACCCTAAACCCTCCTTTGTATTGTTTGTGATGGCCTCATCAAATATTAGCATTGAAGTTGTTTCTGCATGTATCATGAGGGATGTCGCTTTTTCTCACCAATTTTCCTCTCAGTAGAATGGCAAGACAGCGGCCTGCGGTAACAGACCGGTCAAGCAATGCCACGGGAGGCGTGTAGCCACCCACCAGAGCTTCTGTATTCGAACACCAACTCTAGGGTGGTCATGGGGACACTTAGAACACCGCTCAGCTTCAGAATTTCACACACTCTCACTCTGGTCTGACTCCACTACGTAACTCTCTCACTGTCTTTCACGTGCACAAAATGTTTATTAAAACAGAGACACAACATATCAAAGAGTACACATAGACATAATGGATGGCAACATTGCTCGTGTTTACTGTATTACTTCCAGAATTAGTATAGGATCATTACAGTGCAACTGCTTGACACTAGGCTACAACTTCCTAAAAACTATGACTATTTTAGGCTTCACAGCACTGGCTATCAACTACTAGTTGTGAGCCAATTGTAGCATGCAACCTCTGCAACCTTAAAACTTGTACATCCTCTAACCTTGCAGTAGTGACCAGACATCCTTTTAAGCTTAGTCTGCTTGATCTTGGCAACAACGGCTACTCTGGTGGTTACAGCTTGCCACCTTTACACGTGTAGTACTAAAGTGGTGCTCACAATGTGGAAGGTGGTCCAACTAAGCGTTCTGTCTCCTTAACTGAGCCACTGGGGTAACACTTGGCAATGTTGCCATCCATTATGCCTCTGTGTACTCTTTGATATGCTGTGTCTCTATTTTAATAAACATGTTATGCATGTGAAAGAGAGTGAGAGAGTTATGTCAGGCTATTCTGGAGCAGAAGCCTCTACTTCGGAACCCATTCCCTTGAAAAAGTTTTCTTTAAGCTTCATGAACATATATGGAGGAGTGTAGTCTAGAATGTACACATTATCTAAGTATGTGGCATACTTCTACATTCTCTTTAATTTTGTTTCCTACTCTTCTAAGCACCCAAGACCCCTGCTGTGCTATCAGTCTGTGGAGTCTGTAGGTCAAAACTCTTACCACATGTCAGAGTGGGGTTTGCCTTAGAATTTCTTTTTTTGCCATAGGGATAGGCCTCCACTTGACTTGTGTGGCTTCTTTGTATTCTACTGGATGTTCTAGAAGTGGGCTTTGTACCTTTTTTGCATCTGGATCTTCGGTGCCCCCCATTTCTAGACATCGGTCCTGGTGGTTGGTGGTTGCATCCTTGGTGGGAGCATCTTCCTTCCCTCCGAGGTCTGAGAGAACAAGTACTGAGAGCATGGATGTTCTAGAGGGAGGGGTTTCTTGGTCAATATGGACCTTATTCTTTCTCCATTCTGAAATTATGGTGGTAGCTCTTTGTTAGCCTTCAACAGCTCTGAGAACATTACATGGGAGGCTTCAAAGAATGGATTATCCGTGCTGGCCCACGGTGCTGCTGAGCTATTGGCTAGTCTATCTTTCAAGTGCTCATTTTCCTTTTTTAGAGCTTGGTTGGCATCCTGTAACTTCCAGACCTCAACTAGTAGCTCTCTTTGCTGTTTCCTTGGCACACCGGCTGATAGCATCTTTGTGTTTTTTTGTGTTTAATTCCACATCAGTCTTCACCTTGGCAAGTTCTTCTTGTAGCTTGGTGACCTCTTCTTTCGCTTCACGTAGCTCGAGTTTCCACTTCAAGCTTGTTTTCTGGGTTTGGTGTACCCTTTCTGCCATTGGTCATGCCTGCTCTATCTGGTTCTGGAGTGCTGTCTTGTGCTCTTCCCAGTCTCCGGGCCTTTCTCTTCTTCATTTTCTAGATAATGCTACATCTCTAATTCTAGTGTGTTTAGCTCATTGATTGTGTCCATTTCAAACTTTGTGCTCCTCTTGAGCTTTTCCTCGTATTCTTCTGCCTATGTCTTGGCCTTGTCTCTATCTTCAAAGGCTTCTCTCAAAATTTCTACATATTCCTGGGAGGGTGTGGTGTCCTGCAATTCATGTTGTAATTCCTTATTTATTTCTGCTAGCTTCTTAGCCTCCTTCTCCCAGTGCACTGCCTTCCCAAGTAGTGGCCTTTAGGGCTTGCACACCAGGATCTGGTCCTCATTTTCTACTTATTTCTCTTTTTCGGAAAGAACTTGGCTTGGGGGACCCCTAGCCTATAGGCTATTGCTTTTTCTATTGTTGTTGTTGTTGTTGCTATTGCTGTTGTGGCTGCTGCTTGTTGTCTGCATCATCAGCAATTTGTTCTTGAATTTCGAGTAGGGCTTCCAAGGCTTGGTCCCACACCTTGCTGAGTCTGGCCTTTGCTGTTTTAATGATTGCCCCTTTAGCATCAAGTGAAAGGCACATAATATATTCTTCTTCCTGGGTCTTTAGGGCTTGGACCTCAGTCTGGGTGACCGCCAATGCTGTTGTGCTCTCTAGCACTTCTTCTTTTAGCCCTTGGGTGGTGTCGCCCCAGATCTTGGTTGGCCTTTGAGATTCTAGTAACTCTACTCTGAGCCAGTCCACCTGACCTTGGAGCATGTTTTTCTTGCTGGTGACGGTTTTGATCTTCCCTTCACTCAGCTCCTTCTACTAGACTAAGGCCTTTTCTACCAGGGTGAGCTTGTTTGGCATCTCCACATTATGCTAAGCCATTATCTTTGCTTTGATCTCCAAGTCCTTGGATTTAGTTGTATCATTTTTGAGTAGCCCATGTTGTTGTTGTTGCTGATTCAGGGTGCACATTTTATTGATGGTGGTTTGGGCCTTTGACTCATATTCCTCCACAGAAGCGAGGACATGAGAGAGAATGTTCTGGGCCATGGTCATCAACCCTTTATTCATGTGAAGTTGCTGTTTGGGGAGTTATTCCTCTAGTTCTCTTGGTAGCTTGGGGTTGTGGCTTGGTCCTTCTTGCATCTTCTATGCCAAAGGTGCCACCCAAGGCCAAAGTTCCAATGGTATGTTTGCCCCTACAGACATCTTGCCCTTTTGAGCTTCTTCTTCTCTCTTTTTTTACTGTTTCTCTTCTTTCCTCTTTCTCTCTTCTTTCTCCTTCCTTCTCTTTTCTTCTTCCTCCTTTTTCCTTTTCTCTTCTTCTAGCTTTTTCTTCTTTTCTGGTTTTGCAATGACTTCCTGTTTCTGTCTCTCCTCTGGTTGTCTTTTTCTTTCTTCTTTTGCTTTTGGCTTCTTTACCTCTTCCAAGTCAGGCAATAGCTCTTCATTTACGACGCTGATATTTCTATTCTTGCCGGCCTTCTGGGCAATTTTTTGCCACTCCTCTTCATCATCTACATCATCTTCGAAAGAATTGAAGGTCACTCTGGTGGGCTTCAAGGATCCTCCAGCTTCGCGGTGTTGTCATTCCACGTTGCAATCTTTGAACCTAAGATCCACGGACCTGGTGGCCTGTGCGATGCCTTATTTGAGCATGCACCACCATTGGTTGTTTTTCCCTGGCCCATGTGGCTACTCTCTTTGCCAAATTCTCCTTGTAGATGGCAACCTAGTTGATCTTTTCTCTTGCTTCTATTGCTCTGAGTAGCTTGTAGTTTTTATTCGACATATCTTCCGGCTTCCCCATGAACATTACATTCTGTAAGACGAATATAAACTATTCTCGTCGGGTCTCATCTGCCACATACTTTACCTGGTGCATGTTGCCTTTTTTTGAAATCTCCTCCTCCACTCTTGGCTTGTGCCACCCAGCACTCCACCACCCTCGGCAACCCTAGCACGTGGTGCAATGCGAGCTCTGAGATCTTTATGGGTTCCTTTCCCTCCACATGTACAAAGTTTGTTTCAAGGAACTATTGAGAAGCTTGCCCCCATCCTTGGGGTCCTAAAGGTCCTCCCACACTGGCGATCCAACAACTTTTTAAAGCTGCACTTCCTCACCCACTCTTGGTGTTCTTTCTTCCTCATGTCGAGGATCATCATAGGCATGCAGAGGCCTTTCTTTGGCCTCTTGTCTAGCCTTAGAGTTTTGTTGCTCTTTGGCATGGCTTTGTCTTCTGAGAGAGCAGTATTTTGAATTGGTGAGAGAGTTGTGAGCAAGAAAGTGGGTGGAGAATGTGCACATTTTGGCTGATTGTGCTCTTTTTAGTGAAGATTTTTCCTTTTTCCTTCCTTTCTTGGGGCGTTGCCATTTTCAGCTTCCCACTTCTTGATATGATTTGACTCCTGATTTGCATCATCCCTACTGTCTTGGCATAAAGGAATTAAAGTTTGTCCACCGCCTCCCTATCTTAGCGTTGCATGTGGAGTTTTAATGATGTTGTGACAAATGTCCTCCATTCAGTTACTCATGCCAACATCGTGGCCATTTACATTGCTAACAAGGATCTGACTACCGTACACTTGGTCGCTTGCTTCTTTGTTGACATGGCTTCCATTTTTTCTGGAATTGTGTTCTTTAGTGGACTAGCCACCCTTGCAGAATTCTTCTGTGGCTTTGTCTCTTCTTGGAGTTTTTGCATCATTGTCTGCTAGTGAGATCATACCACAGTGGATGCTCCGGACCAGCAGCTCCTTGTCCTCCGCTTGTTCTTCTTTTGGTGTAAATACCATTGGTTGGCCCATGTATTTTCTCATCCTGAAGTCATTCACTGTTTTGGGAAAAGGATCCAGGCTTTCTAATGTGAAGGCATTCTGACTGACTAGGTTTTGAATGGTCCTATCCATCGATTTTGAATTTTTTGGGGTGAGTTCCCAACTTGGAGTTGTAGACCAACACCAGGTCTCCTTGCTTGAAAATTTTATGCTTGAGGTGCCTATCAATCTAGGCTTTCTTCTCTGCTGCACTATCTTCACCTGTAGAGAGCTAAGTTTTCTTTATTCTTCTAAGGCAAGGAGCTCTTATATTCTGTGCTCCTGGGATTCTTCCATTGGTAGTTTTTCTTGGATTGCCACTCTCAGAATGGGCACCACAAATTCCGTGGGCATAACTGTGCCTCTCCAGCCCATAGACTAGTTTGAATGGTTTTTGCCTCGTTGAGACTTTGTAAGATGTGTAGAATGTCCATAAGGCTACATCTATTTTCTAGTCCCAATCATTTTTGTTGAAATTTATGATCTTCTTTAGGATTTTGGTTAGAACCTTGCTAGTAGATCCCTCCTGGCCATTGCACTGTGGGTGATAGGTTGAGAAATCCTTGTGATTGATTAGGTACATTTCCATCAACCCTTTCATGACCTTGTTCATGAAATCGGTGCCCTGGTCACTTAGTATTTCCATCAGCAATCCATGCCTAACAATAATATCCTTGAAGAGGAACTTCACCACCTCTTCTACGCGGAATCAATCTTTACAGCTTTAGGTTCCGACCATTTGGTGAAATAATCAGTTTGCCACTATGATGTATTCACAGGTGCTGCCTTTTGTGGGCAGCTCGATTGGTCCAACAAAATCCAATCCCCACTTCATGAATGGAAATAGCGACAGTATGGGCAAGATGGGAAATCTATCAGAATCACAAGGTTGACCCATCCAATGACAGACATCACATTGCTTTGCCTCGCTGTTGGCATCCCTCATGACCATTGGCCACCATAGGCTTGCTTGCAAAATTTTCCAGGCTATGATTTCTCCACCCATGTGTCCTCCAGTAATGCTACAGTGTGCTTCCCTTAATATCGCTTGTTGCTGCTCATGGTCTCGGACACACCTGCGTAGGAACTCGTCTATGCCTCTTTTCTGGAGCTACCCTGCAATAATACTAAGGTTCCTACTCCTTAAGGCAATCCTTTTCTTTCCATTAGTAGTATAACCTTTTGGGAAAGTTCCATCCTCTAGAAACTACATCATATCATATTACCACTTTTCTCCCACTTCTGCAGCTACTATTGTGAATAGGTTATTGTCTGGAAGTCTGGAAGTTGGTCATCCACTCCATCTAGAGCAGGTTCTCCAAAATCGAGTAGTCTGGACATAAAGTCCACCACTCTATTTTCTTTTCCAGGCATGTGCTAGATGGTGAGCTCAAACTCTTGGAGTAGAAGCATCCATCTTGCTATCTTCCCCACAAAAGAAAGTCTTTGTTCACCACCAAATAAATTAGGGATTGATGGTCCACATGGAAAACAAATGTTTTTCCCAAGAGGTAGTGTCGGAACTTGTTCACAGCATAAATCATTGAGAGAGCTTCCCACTCTATTGTGATGTAGTTCCTTTCTACCCTTGTAAGGGCTTTGCTAGCGTAATGAATGGGTTGTTGCATACACCCCTCTTGCTTCTCCTGCTTCAGTGCACCACCCACTACTTTGTCTAAAGCATCAACATACACATAGAATATTTCATTCTAGTCTGGGGTGGTTACTAGTGGTGTAGTTGACACCATTTTCTTTAGCCATTGGAATTCTTTTTGACACTCCGAACTCCCTTTATACTTTGCATCTTTCTTGGTAAGTGCATACAATGTGTTAGCCACATGTGCTAAATATAACTGAATTATCAAACCTTTTTGCGAGAATTAGATCAAGAAAAATCTTATCCGACTCAAACCTTGAATCAGACTATGACCAAGACCAAACTCTTTCGTCTCAGTTTTGAGGAAAGAAGGTGTGACTAGTTTAGAAAAATATACTCAAAACTCCTGCCAAATCCGAAACTAAGTTTGAGACCCTTTGAATTGATCTGTGGATCAAAGTTATAGAATTCGAGGAATTTTGGTATGATATTTAGAATTCCGATCAAGAAGTCTTGGGAATACTGATTCAAGAAATACTCCTTGTATTCAAAAGAAAATCAAATTGAAAACTTGCATAGAAATGAGATGTGATGTGAATAGATGTGATGAGATGTCATGTGAATCAGATAGATGTGAATGAATGGATGAATGGGATGTGATGTGAATAGATGTGATGAGATGTCATGTGAATTAGATGGATGTGAATGAATGGATGGATGGGATGTGATGTGAATAGATGTGATGAGATGTCATGTGAATCAGATAGATGTGAATGAATGGATGGATGGGATGTGATGTGATGCGAGATAGATGTGAATGAATGTGTATGTGAAGAATGGATGTGAATGTGTATGTGAAGATTGGATGTGGATGTGTATGTGAAGAATGGATGTGAATGTGTATGTGAAGAATGGATATGGATGTGTATGTGAAGAATGGATGTGAATGTGTATGTGATGAGTGGATGTGAATGTGTATGTGAAGAATGGATGTGAATTTGTATGTGAAGAATGGATGTGGATGTGTATGTGAAAGAATGAATGTGGATGTATATGAAAGAATGGAAGTGGATGTGTATGAGAAAGAATGGATGTGGATGTGTATGTGAAAGAATGGATGTGGATGTGTATGAGAAAGAATGGATGTGGATGCATGTGAAAGAATGGATGTGGATGTGTATGTGAAAGAATGGATGTGGATGTATGTGAAAGAATGGATGTGGATGAATGAGATGAGATGTGTATGAATGAGATATGATGTAGGTCGATGTATTGTGATGTTATGTGGATGGAATGTATGTGATGGGATGGTGATGTGAATGAATGAGATGTGATGTCATGTGAATCGGGATGTGAATGAATGATATGGGATGTGAATGGATGAGATGTGATGTGATGTGAATCGGGATGTGAATGAATGAGATGTGATGTGAAATGGATGTGATGTAAATTGGGATAGATGTGATATGTGATGTGAATGAATAGATGTGATGAGATGTGGATATGGGTAGATGTGAGTGGATGAGATCTGATGTGGATAAATGAGAAAAGATGTGATGAGATGGAAAATGATGTGATGAGAATGGGAATACATATGAAATAAATGAGGACTGATGTGGAACAATGTGGAAAGACGAGAGTTCGTTATAGAAACTGTATTTATTATGACTTGTTTTTAAATGATTGTTTTATGTCAAAAATGTTGGGAAAGCATTTTGACCGTCTTGTGAATGAGGTCGTGGGTGGAGACCTATCTGTAAAGTTACAATAGCTGACGGCGACGGAGAGTCAACAGAATCGCGTAGCAAGGTTGGTCGAGGTCTTGACCAGCCTCGGTTCGATTTAAATGGTGAGCTTCCGGTATGGTGGATGAGGGACCAAGGAAGCGGCCTATGAGTGAAGCGCTAGGTGATGTGCGAAGGATCCTAGAGGGTGCTGACCATACGGTGCTCGGGCTTTGGGTCGCCGAAGATACCCACACGTGCGTCGGGGAAGATATTTTGGATCAAGGAGTAAGAGTTGTTTTCTGAATTCGGGCATGGATCTGGTTGATTGGCCTTACTGGTCCTCAACAGATGAGTCCATGGCTTTTTTATATGGATCTATTGGTTGATCTTGCTGATCTTCAACGGAGATTCTATTTTGATTTTTATAAGTGAATATATTGCCACTATCGAAAAGGCCCCTCAGTGGAGTGCATTCTGGTTCCCAATGATGCCATAAGTACTTCGATGAAGGAAAAATTGGAAATTAGGAATCAATCGAATATTTTGGAGGATTATGATCAGTGATTCTATAGTTTCATTAAAAGATTCTTTTAAAGACAGCTAAATCTATGAAAAAGGTAATTTCATATTGTGTGTGTAAGTGGTGTGTAAGTGGTGTGATTAGTTTTAAGTTTGCATGAATATCCGGCTAGGGGGCCTGGGAACTCTTTTCCCTAGTACCTGGGATAAAACCTAACCAAATTCTTAAATGGATCCCATCACTATAGTGGTTGGGCGATTGGGGCGGTTGGCTAACCCACGGGACTGGATGGGTTGGACTGATATGGATCCCTAAAATGAGACTCAATTCTTTTATCGTATGATAGATGAAGTAAATCCTGGATAAAAATTGTTCTACGGAAAAGAATCAATGGCTGTGCCTCTCAACAATGAGGAAAAAAGCGTTGGTCTCTATGATCCAAGTGCAAGTCTTTTCCTTGATCTGACTATGGGACTTATGGGTTCCGTTAGATCAGTTCAGTTAGTTAAGACTCTTGACTACGTTAGGAAAAATTTATCCTGGAGGAATCGCCCGTGCTTTCCGGGCGAGGGAAGTTTTTTGGGGTTCGGTTCTGGAAGAACCAAGGGACTAGTCTGGAAGTTTTTTTGGGTTTGGTTCTGGAAGAATCGAGGGATTAGTCTCTTGTTCGGATATCTATGGGCAAGGCCCCGAGTGAGGGACCCTACCCTATGCAAGAAGTGCCACTTCCATTGCTTGCACCCCAGAATTTGTTGCGCAGAGGGGATAGGGATCTTTCAGTTGGTATCAGAGCGAATTGGCTAAAGTGGATTAACCGAGAAGCCAAAAATATCAAAAATTTATGAAGTAACAGTAAAAAGTTAGAAATATGATGAAATTCATACAAATTGACATTCAGATTGAAATTCATAAAGTAGTAATTGGGTCTTCAGATGGAAGTACCGTAATTGCATGGAATCCCTGACTTGCTTGAGCCTAGACATGATGGTATTTACCTTAAAATTCCAAGGACCGTGACTACCCATATATATTGAGGGTATAAATGTAGCTCTTTACTGGCAGTATATACGAGTAAATCTAAGAACTTGAAATTATAAGCAAAAATGCTATCCAGATGATGAATTCGAATGTGGTTGATATGATTTTAAAATTTTGGTTGAGAACTAATGAGTTGATTTGGATTCTGATTGAAAAATGATGATTCCTGAATTTGGGTTGAAAAGCGATAAGCTGAGCAAAATCACAATGAGGATGAATGGGACGACTCCCTCTCTGATGATGTTCGTAACTGGAATGATGAAAATGACTTCAGCAAATCACTATAAGATTAGTGGATTGTGTTGACAGATTGCTACTGTTAACACTTGACCCAATGGATCAAGTTAAGAGATGACAAATTAAAAATCTGTATAATTGAAATTCCCATGGAGGACTATTCAGATGGAGATTTCGGTGTAATAGACCATTATTGTGTTAAAGATATGAATGATATGATTTGAATGAATTGTTGTCTGATGATGAGTTCTATATAAGGGATCTTTATCCTAGGATTCTGTTGGGTTGACTAGACTATAAGGAACCCCAGAATCAGTTGGATCTTAAGGGAAAGAGTTGTCCTCTAGTTTGCGAGATGAGGACATCTCGCCTTTTTTAAGTGGGGTAGGATGTAAGATTCCTCCCTTCCCCTTGACTTTTGATATGCTAATTAATTACTGCAGTATGTATATTTGAGTAGGTTATCTATCTGCCAATGGTGCATGACATTAAATGGTGGTACGTCATCCCTATTGTACCACGTTCCAAAGTGATGTATAATACATTCACTGATATGGAGCATATGGAGGATGTAGCAAGCCGCAATGAAGATGATGTCGAACATGCCAATGAAGAAGTTGTGATCGATGATCAAGAAATAAGAGATGATCATGATAATGAGGATGAGCGTGCCATTTCATGAGGATGACCCTACCATTGAGGATGATGGTGATGTTGATGAGGATGATCAGGGCATCGATACCATTATCAATGGACATAATATCGATAGTGGAATAAATTTAATCGTAGCCTTACAAATTGATCAAATGGATATTGATGTTGATCGTTTGGCAAGGATGGATCTTATTGAAGATGAGATTGAACCCTAACCAATCCATCACTGTATCGTTCTAAATTGATGACACTTCTATTGTATATGTTGTCTTTTAATTATCATCTCATGATTTATTTTTAAATATATTACATTGTTGTAAATGCATGTAGTGGGATTGTGTAATGATATATACTGTAATGTACTACGAGATGGTTTAAAGAAAATGGTTTTTTTAATTTTATAAAGGAATGGAGTTTTTCTTAATAAAGTTCTCTGTTATCGCGCGTAATAAGGCATGTATAATTGTGTGTATATACACGTGCTAGTACACGCATTTCTGAAACCAGTATACACGTAAATTTAGATGCCAATATACACACACTGGTACACGTATTTCTAAAACTAGTATACACGCGAATGTAGATGCCAATATACATGCGCCCGATACTATTCATATACATGCGCGACCATACACGCGCCCGTAACTTATCGCGTGTATGGCAGCATTGTCTTGTAGTGTATGAAAGGTGTGTTACAAGGAACTAATCAAAGAGTGACATGTGTTCCTTGGCTCTAAAACCTAACCCTAACTTGGTCGAGATATAAAAGCCTTAATTCCCCCCCCCCCATTCTCATTGTTCACTCTAAGGGGTCTGTGCAAGTGAGGGTGACACACCATCCACCTTGCACATCATTGCAGAATTTGAGGTGATGCTATCCTCCTTATGAAGCCTAGGTAGCATCGTGTTTATATACAAGTGGCCACAGATGCAACGTACCACTGGAGTTTCACCTTGCTTGTCCTACCGATGAAGTGGACAAGCTACTTGGCATTAGGGATTGAGTTTTAGATCTTTTTAGAGATAGCCAGGGAGTCTGTCCTGCAGTTGGGAAACCACGTCTTATTTCCAAGTGCTCCCACCTAGCCGTGGCGGCACATATCTATAGCCAATATATGTAGCCTGCTCATGGGAGGATGTCGCACCATCACCAAATTTTCATATACTTTACCAAGCAGTTATATGCAGAGTTTGTATTAGGATTGGAGGTAGACTATAGTATTACTCGTCCTAGCAGTGGTGTGGGAAAGGGTCGCTTTAAGCGAGCAGGAGGGTAGACCACCCTCGGACCTTTGAGTTGTCTTTGAGACAGACTTGGCCTCTATGCCACTTTTGACCGTTAAGTCTCTTTAATTACAAATTGGGGCCAATGTACGTCTTGCTACCAAGAGCATCCAGCATGTGGAGTTATTTTTACACACAACACCTTTAGTGATTGAGGTTGGTACCTGTTTTTGATTTGTTTGCTTACATGTATGCTAATGTCTTGTGTAGTTTTTCTATGTAGCTTATTCATATTTTCTCTTTTGTGTAGACACCTACACAGTTTACTATGGAGCCAGCATCATTAGACGTGGTCCATAGACTGACTACAAAGTTCGAGCACATGGGGATAGAGATGGAGAAGAGACGGGGGAGCAGAGGCTAAGGTTATATGAGGAGGTAACGAGGTGCCACATAGCCAAGCATAGGGCGGAGCAATTTTTCAGTAGTCTTAATAGATTGCTTGCACCCGCCGAGGAGTCCATAGTGACCCTTATCTTGCTTTATATCCTTAGCTTTCATCGAAGATCTTAGCATGATGACCACTTGCTGCACAAGCCCTGCAAATTCTATGCAAGGGAGAGTGCTCAATATGTTTTCATCCACTCGATGTGACATGTGCATATATGCTAGGTGTGACGGGCTAGGTTCCTAGTCTGTAGATTTGCATCGACCTTGCCGCCTACCAAGTTTTGGGTATTGACTAAATCTCAATAGTTTTGCATAGAGGATTACAAGCATATTACCACACCAGTTGGGACATGTATAAATCTCAGTAGCTTTGATGTAGGTGATCCTTTCATGCTACCAAGTATAATCAAGCTAAGGGAATATGCCTTATCTACTTGTGTATGCCACAGCTAGACATAGCTTATGGTGTTTCCCTATTAAGAAAGTTTATGCATAGCCTAGGGATTAAGCATTGGCAGGCTCTCAATAAGCACATATTCATATACCTCCTGGTGGGCACACAAATATATGCGTTCTATGCCAAGGGGATCAATTACGCTTTAGTTGATTTGTTGCATACAATTTTTCATCATTATTGGTTATATAGTTTGGGGTTTAGCTCATTGAAATACAAAGTTTTCTAAAGTTTTTTCTAAAGTTTTTTTAAACCCTCATAACTTAATCTTATCATTGTTAAAAAATATAGGAGAGAGGCTCGATAAAGAAGAAGCGCATACATCCTCAGTTTGCAATGGACAAGGATGAGGACATGTATTGTCACCCATCTTGGCACACCTGCGCCTCAGCAAGGGTGGCAAACCTTGCTTCATCACACTTGTAAGAACAACAATTATCCCTACTTTATATATATTCTTAGTACTAAAATAAAGTCATATTTTTTTTGGAAAAAAATTGTCATATTTCTAAAAATTAACAAGCATATTGTTTTAAAAAATGTAGATTAAAGATTGTGCTCGTGCTCTGACCACTAATGAGATAGGGATGTTAGAGATGATGATGATAGGGAGGATCGTAGGCAGATTAAAGATTGTGCTCGTGCTTTGACCACTAATGAGATAGGGATGTTAGAGATGATGATGATAGGGAGGATCATAGGCGCCAACATAGCTTGGAGGAGGAGGACCATTATATTAGTTTAGTTAGCTTATTTTTCTTGTACTCCATCTAGAGAGTTTTCCAGAGAGCTTTTGTAGTCTTCTTTTTCATGATGATGTATCCATTAGAAGTTTTGTTCATGGCCATGGATGCATGTGCCTTGCCATTATCAATATGCATCTTGCTTATGTATGTATATGCAAGATGCATATTGATAGCATTAGGTATAAGCAAGATGTATATTGATGTTGAAATTTCCATTCCTATTTGGCATGTTTATGGCTATGTGATTTATCAATATGCATGAGCTTGCTTATGTATGTATGTATATCAATACGCATCTTTCTTATGTATGTCTTTCTTAAATATGTGCATGCCGTATGCATGCTCCCATGTGCAAATGTATACATGCATATAGGTATTTTGACCCATATGCTTTGGTTACATTAGAAGTTGTTTTCACTATGGGCAATCAGGTTTCTACCGAGGACACTTTGACATTTTGCCACCTGAGCTGTTGTGGTGTTTCTTAGAAGCCATCATCACTTTTCTTCTTCTAATTGTGTGTCTCTCACTCTCTCGGGTAATTCTCTCCATTGTCTCTTTTATTGTCTCTTTTGTATATGCATGGTAAAAGTTTTGCATTATCAATATGCATCTTGCTTATGTATGCATATTGATAATATTAGGTATAGGTAAGATGCATATTGATGTTGAAATTTCCATTCCTATTTGGCATGTTTATGGTTATGTGGTATTTATGGATAGCTAGGTTATCATGCATGCTCTTGATGATATCCTTGGTATATGCAAGTGATCTCATACGTTGATCCACTCACATTATGCCTTGGAAATGATATCTCATGTATCTCTTGGTGATATCCTTGATAGATGCAAGTGATCTCATGTGTTGATCCACTCAGATTATGACTTGCAATGATATCTCATGTCTCCATGTTGAGATCACGCCTTGCCATGGCTCAATCGTTCCCTATGTGTTCATATAATTACTCATTGTAGACCTGCTACAAATGACCAGGGTGCAAGTCACCTCTATTGGGGTGCCAGACTCATCACAATGTCGTGCATCCTATGTCCTTGGTGCATTGGCCCTATGCTCTGATGTATACTTGCATTTGATGTTTGAAATTTTCATTCCTATTTGGCATGTTTATGACTATGTGGTATTTATGGATATGGATTGTGTTGTCTTGCATTAAGATGAATGCTATGTCATAATTTATGCTCTCCTTGATTATCTAATACACATTCTATCCTCGTGTTGGTGCATAAAGATCAATGCTAGGTTATCATGCATGCTCTTAGTTATATCCTTGGTAGATGCAAGTGATCTCGTGTTTTGATACACTCACATTAGAGAGAGAGAGAGAGAGAGAGAGAGAGAGAAGAGAGAGATTGCAAGACGTAGACAAGGCAGTTTTATTGCAAGAGGAACCGTTTCATCACTCGAGATGAGTTTTATACAATCTCCTCTTATACTCGAGATGGGTACTACCGCCTTGACTAGCCAGCCATCCCCATCTCACCGCCACAGCAGGTCGTCCAGGAGCTCTGCATGCAGCATACAAACAAAGCAACGGTCACATAGAAGAAACATGCATTCATCATTCATGAGTTTATATTCTAAAACGTACCTCCGTTAGCGTTCCTGCTGCGGCTGCAATCACGAGGGCGGAGATGACACCTCTGAAGAAGGCGGGAGGCCGTCTGCATTGTCTTCTCTTCCTGCTGCTTTTCGTATGGCTGTCGGCCCTCCTCAGCGGCTTTTGTTTCTTCTTCCACGTATCGTTCGCGGCCGTAGGCCTCCCTGAGGGCACGGCAGCGGTCCTCCGGTGAGATGCGCTGCAGGCTTCGGCAGCAGCGCTGGCTAGGCTCCGTCCCTCTCTGCTGGTGCTGCTGGTGCTGCTGCTGCCTCTGCATGAAGTCGTCGCAGGCCCTCAGCTGCTCACTCCACTTCCCGTTCTCCCCTTCACAATTGGCGCTGGCGCAGGCCGCGACCAGCAGGAGTATTAACAGCCCCGCATTAACAACGGCGAGCTTGTAAGCCATAATTACTCTCCCGAAAGTCGACTGATAATACGTACACTACTCTCACCTCACAAAATTAGCCGTACCTCAACGAGTGTAGGAACGTACATTCCCGTGGTGTAGCACCCGCCCACACGAACATGTAGGAACTCAGCACAAACTTATATAGCACAACGGGTGCAGTGCCTCGCCGCATTACATGCACGCACCCGCCCACACGAGCATGCATGGAACGCTTGCCGGCTGTAACGCACATGGACAGCCTCAAGTTTCCCATTTTGTAGGATAGGCTTTCTATATTTGACCGCAGATCCTTCCGGCACGTAAGGAGATAAGGTACCCTAAGGGCTATAATAAGCATATTCCCGCTACTTTAATACTTCCGCAAGAAAACCTTAAGAAAAGCTAAGGTGTTTTTAACTAATCTCTTCGGTTGTATAGGTACATAGAGAGAGTAACATGGTTGACGATTGTGCTCCACCATGGGTCCGTTTACCCATGCCAGCATGGGCACAAAGAGCGATCGTAGGCCAAATCTTTTTGACGAAGGCCTTGTTTTTGTGCTCCATGTCACCTACATATGCTAGAACGTGTTGTAATCACTTGCCCAGCTTACTACATCGTTAGGATGTGGTTCTCCTAGCTCCATCATGGACATAACCACTTTCAACAGCTACTTCAGGTTGGCTCAAAAGAACTCATACAACACTTGGTAGAGACTTTACTACCATTCTAGATTACGGAGAACATGTCATGGACCACTAAGATTTCGAGTCAATCTAGAAATTAGCCCCAGGCTTTTGACATTATTCCCCATGCCTATTTTTATCGAGATATATCTATATTTGTATGTGCATGCGTATGTGTATGTGTATTTACATGCACATGCACATGCAGATATGTACATGTATGTATATGTGTATGCATATGCATATGTGTGTGCATGTGTCTTTATGTGTGTGTGTGTGTGTGTGGGCATGTCACACCATGCATACCTCAATCTATTCCATGAGGACATGTGTTTTCCTTGCAGCCAAGTAAATGGTAAGTTTAGAGGACGAAGATTGGAGTAACAAGCAAGTTGAGAGGAGGAAGATTGGAGTAATATTCTTTCCATATTGGACGAGACAAGCAATAGGAACAATATGAATAACTTTAATGACATTTTAATGCTTTTTTGGGGTTTAAACATTGATGGCAGATTAGTATACGACATACTATTAGTTCCCTATATAAAGGACTGTCAAGGGTTGTTTGAAGGCATTAAGAGATACAACAACTATAAAGTTTTTTGGTCTTAATCAATATAAGGAGTTTTGAAGTCGAATCCAAATCTTTGAGACTTGGATTGCTTCCCTAGCCTATAATCCTAAAATCCAAATTAATATAAGGAGTTGTGAAGTGGAGTCCAAACCTTTAAGACTTGGAATGTATCCCTAGTCTATAATGTGAAGATCCAAATTAATATAAGGAGTTTGGAAGTGGAGTCCAAACCTTGGAGACTTGGATTGCATCCCTAGTCTATAATCCTAAGATCCAAATTAATATGAGGAGATTTGGACTTAATTCCAAACATTTTGTGACCTACATTACATTCTTATCTAAGAGTTCTTGTGTCTAAAACTATGTGAGGAGTTTTGCACTTGAATCTCTTTGGACTTGGCTTGCATTTAAAGTTCTCAACTTAAGTTCTAAACAATATAAAAGGAGTTTTGGACATTCATCCAACACTCTCTCTAAGACTTGTGCCACTTTTGATCGTTAAGGCTTTTGAATTACGAATTGGGGTCAATGTACGTCTTGCTACCAAGAGCATCCAGCATGTGGTGTAGTTATTTTTACACACAACACCTTTAGTGATTGAGGTTGGTACTTGTTTTTTATTTGTTTGCTTACATGTATGCTAATGTCTTGTGTAGTTTTTCTATGTTGCTTATTTATATTTTCTGTGTTGTGTAGACACCTACACCGTCTACTATGGAGCCAACATTAGTAGAAGTAGTCCAAAGACTGACTACTATAGAGGTCGAGCACATGGGGATAGAGATAAATAAGATGAGAGTACAAACGGGGGAGCAGAGGCAAAGGCTATATGAGGAGGTCACGAGGTGCCACATAGCCAAGCATAGGGAGGAGCACTTTTTTCAGTAGTCTTGATAGATTGCTTGCACCCGCCGAGGAGTCCATTGCAACCCTTACCTTGCCTTATATCCTCAGCTGTTCATCGAAGATCTTAGCATGATGACCACTTCCTGCACGAGCCCCCCAAATTCTATGCGAGGGAGAGTGCTGAATGTTTTCAGCTTGTCGATGTGACATGTGCATATACACTAGGTGTGATGGGCTAGGTGCCCAATCTATAGATTTGACATTGACCTAGCCACCTATCGAGTTTTGGGTTTTTTTCAGGGAGAGTAAAGATTGATTCCATAGATAGGGGGCCAGTCTCTCATACGACACAAGAGGACTTGCAAGACATTGCTCGTGAGTTGGGAAACGAGACCCTCCCCCTAGAGGGCTTTGAGGAGAGCCAGTAGAGTTGGAGTGGAACGAGACAGAGTTTGAGTAGCTACAAGTTGTTGTAGAGGAGAGCAAGTGCACAAAACTTGGGTGTGTTGGTGGTACTGGACCTAGTGGCACATCTATCCCGACATATTGACATAGAGTCATGACAATTTAGGAGATTAAATGTGTGGAGTGGGTGACACGTGTGCATACTGACTTCACTCTTTGGCTACAGAGATAGGCTAGACTACGACCATCGTGAGAGAGATGCACAGAGGGCTCTTAAGGCAGTGTGAATAGGCGTACTATTGTGTGCACCTAGGGTGGAGACTGTACAATGGGATTCTACTATTGCACAACAAGTTATAAAGGCTCCTCAACAGTGAGGTCATTTTGTAGATGATGATCTAGATTGGTTAGAATTGGATAGTGACATCGACTAAACCCAGAGTATCTGGGTTATTAGCACTTATTTTTGTAGTCATTATATGATGTTTTTTTATAGTGCTAGCACCCTTATGTTGTAATTTCATGATTTGTCCTATGTATTATTCTCTTATGTTAATACATCATGCCATTTTGGTTACCTATAAAAGGGTATCATTTCTCTCTCTCTAAAGCACACATGCACACACTTTTTTGTTTAGTAATGAACACATGCACACACACACACACACACACACACACACACACACACACACACACACACACACACACACACACACACGCACACTGTCACACACATGCATACACCTACATAATGCACATGAATTCAGATAGACACACACACACACATGCACGCACGCACGCACACACACACGCACACACACACACACACACACACACACACACACACACACACACACATGCACACACACAAACCTACATAATACACATGAATTTACACATGCACACCCTCCCTAATGTTTTTCTCTTTGATTTTGGTTGAAATGTGCATGCAAAGGCCCAACTTTCAATGTGTTATGGCCTTAGAGAGCCCCTTGAAAATTGGGCCTTTCTAACACACATTACAATCAAATGTGGTTTGAAGGTGGTGACCAAATTTTTCAAGAGTGAGGGTGGGGTCCACATATAGACTCTTTCAAAGTTTTGTCACCATCAGACCGCATTTGATTGCAATGTGCATGCCAAAGGCTCAATTTTGAATGTGTTTTTGTCCTAGAGAGCCCCCTAAAAACTGGTCCTTTTCAATGCATATTGCACACATATACACTCTTGCAAAGTTTGGCCACCCATCAGACCATATTTGGTTGCAATGTGCATGCCAAAGGACCAGTTTTTAGGTGCTCTCTAAGGCCACAACACATTGAAACTTTGGCAACCAAATGGTGACCAAACTTTGCAAGAGTGAGGGTGGGACTCACATATACAGTCTTGCAAAGTCTGGTCACCATAGGATCACATTGTGCATGCCAAAGGCCCAATTTTCAATGTATTGTGGCCTTAGAGAGCTCCCTGAAAATTGGTCCTTTCCAACACACATTGCAACCCAATGTATATCATGGTGACCAAAATTTGTAAGAGTGAGGGTGGGATCCACATATACACTCTTGCAAATTTTAGTTACTATCGGACCACATTTGTGTGCAATGTGCATGCCAAAGGCCCAATGTTCAATGTGTTATCCTGCACACCATAGTCACGCTCCGGAATAATCTTATCGTGTTCAAAGGCATTGAGAGAATTTCATCTAGATGAAGGGTACTAGGTCAAGTATGTAGATGCATATAGAAATGAGTGCAGGGACATGATTTTTACAGGGAACAATGAGAAATTTTTGTAGATTTCAAAGCTTTTATTTGGGCATACAGTTTACGCAGCATGATGGTGGCATAGTTATGTCTTAATCAAAGTATGTTTATAGTATTTTGAAAAGGTTTTACATGGAGGATTGCAAGCATATTACCACACCAGTTGAGACATGTATCAATCTCAATAGTTTTGCATGGAGGATTACAAGAATATTACCACACCAATTGAGACATGCATAAATCTCAGTAGGTTTGATGCAGGTGAGCCTTATCTACTTGTGTATGACACGACTATACATAGCTTATGGTGTTTTCCTATTAAGAAAGTTTATGCATAGCCTAGCAATTAAGCATTGGTAGGCTCTCAATAAACACATATTCATATACCTCCAGGGTACACAAACATATGGGTTGTTCTATGCCAAGGGGATCAACTACGCTTTAGTTGATTTGTTGCATACATTTTTTCATCATTATTGGTTATATAGTTTTTGGGGTTTAGCTCATTGAAATACAAAGTTTTCTAAAGTTTTTTTAAACTCTCAAAACTTAATCTTATCATTGTTAAAAAATATAGGAGGAAGGCTTGATAAAGAAGAAGAGCATACGTCCTCTTGAGACCTCAGTGGGGTGAGGCATGGACACATATAAAAGATGAGATCAAGAGAAAGAAGAGATAGATGCAATAGTAGGATGAGCAGTCCGAAATGGACAAGGATGAGGACATGTATTGTAACCCATCTTGGCACACCTACCCCTCAGCAATGGTGGCAAACCTTGCTTCATCGCACTTGTAAGTACAACGGTTGTTTCTAGTTTATATATATACTTAGTACTAAAATAAATTCTTTTTTTTAAACACTTTATTCTAAAAGTTAACAAGCGTATTGTTAAAAGAATTTCCATATTTCTAAAAATTAACAAGCGTATTGTTAAAAAAAATGTAGATTGAAGTATGTGCTCGTGCTCTGACCACTAATGAGATAGGGATGTCAGAGATCATGATGATAGGGAGGATCGTAGGCGCGAGCATAGCTTGGAGGAGGAGGACTATCAGATTATTTTAGTTAGCTTATTTTTCTTGTACTTCTCCATCCAGGGAATTTCCTAGAGAGTTTTTGTAATCTTCTTTTTCGTGATGATGTATCCATCAGAGGTTTTGTTCATGGCCATGGATGCATGTGCCTTGCCATTATCAATATGTATCATCTTGCTTATGTATGTATATGTAAGATGCATGTATTGATAGCATTAGGTACAAGCAAGATGTATATTGATGTTGAAGTTTCCATTCCTATATCGCATGTTTATGGCTATGTGATATTCATTAATATGCATGAGCTTGCTTATGTATGTATGTATATCAACATGCATCTTTCTTATGTATGTATGTATATCAACATGCATCTTTCTTATATATGTGCATGCCGTATGCATGCTCCCATCTGCAAATGTATACATGAATATAGGTATTCTGACCCATATGCTTTGGTCGCATTAGAAGCTGTTTTCAATATGGGCAATGAGGTTTCTATTGAGGACACTCTACCCATCATTTTGATCGTCTTGTGAATGAGGTGGTGTGGGGAGACCTATCTGATAAAGTTGCAATAGCTGACAGAGAGTCAACGAAGGATGTATCGCGTAGCAAGCTATCTGATAAAGTTGCAACAGCTGACAGAGAGTCAACGGAGGATGTATCGCCCGAGGTCTTGACTAGCCTCGGTTCGATTTAAATGGTGAGCTTCCAGTACGGTGGATGAGGGACGAAGGAAGCGGCCTATGAGTGAAGCACTAGGTGACCTGCGAAGGATCCTAGAGGACGGTGCTCGGGCTCTGGGTCTCGCCGAAGATACCCACATGTGCGTCGGGGAAGATATTTTGGATCAAGGAGTAAGAGTTGTTTTCTGAATTCGGGCATGGATCTGGTTGATTGACCTTGCTGGTCCTCAACGGATGAGTCCATGGCTCTTTTATATGGATTTGTTGGTTGATCTTGCTGATCTTCAATGAAGATTCCATTTTAATTTTTATAAGTGAATATGTCGGGTACTTTGCCATAGGTACTTCGATGAAGAAGAAATTGGAAATTAGGAATCAACCAGATACTTTGGAGGATTATGATCAGTGATTCTATAGTTTCATTAAAAAATTATTTTAAAGACAATTGAATCTCTGAAAAAGGCAATTTCATATTGGGTGTGTAAGTGGTGTGATTAGTTTTAAGTTTGCATGAATATCTGGCTAGGGGACCTGGGAACTCTTTTCCCTGGTACTCGGTACAAAACCTAACCAAATTCTTAAATGGATTCCATCACTATAGTGGTTGGGCGTGGTTGGCTAACCCACGGGACTGGATGATGGATCCCTAAAATGAGACTCAATTCTGTTATCGTATTATAGATGAAGTAAATCCTGGATAAAAATTATTCTATGGCAATGGCTGTGCCTCTCAATGAGGAAAAAAGCATTGGTCTATATGATCCAAGTGCAAGTCTTTTCCTTGATCTGACTATGAGACTTATGGGTTCCGTCAGATCAGTTCAGTTAGTTAAGACTCTTGAGTACGTTAGGGTAAATGTACCCTGGAAGAATCGCTCATGCTTTCAGGGCGAGGAAAGTTTTTTCGGGTTTTGGTTCTGGAAGAACTGAGGGATTAGTCTCTTGTTCGGATATCCGTGGTGGGTGAGGCCCCGAGTGAGGAAACCTACCCCGTGCAAGAAGTGCTACTTCCGCTGCTAGCACCCCAGAATTCGTTGCGCGAAAGGGACAGGGATCTTTCAGAGCAAGACACAAGAGAGAGATGGATGGCTAAATTTTATTCTTTCTTTTTCTCCTCTCTACAATCATAAAACTAAAAAGATAAGAGTACATACTATAAGGAAAAGTACTTTTCTACAATGACATACAAATGGTCCATCCATAGTGTGAACTTGACTATATGAGTTGGCACTATAAATATGCCATAACTCTAGTACTCCAAAGTGGCTGTGCCACACAGCTTGTCATCCACTAGTGGCATGCTATTTGAGCTCGATATATCAACACTCCCCCTTGAGATCAAGTCCACACACTCCACTCCAAGTAAGCTCCTAAACCTCCGGAGCTTCTCTGTGCCCAATGCCTTCATGAACATATTAGCCCACTTGATCCTTTGTGGTGACATATACCATATCTACATCACTAGCTAGAACCTTGTTCCACACAAAGTGATAAAGCACCTCAATGTGCTTTGTTCTAGCATGGTATATTGGATTACTAGCCCACTATATTCTATTCATGTGTTACAATAAATGACAACCGCCCTATCTACGAGCTCACGCATATCACCAAGTAGCTTCTGAAACCAAGTTACCTCACAAGCTCTCACTGTTAGTATATGTTCAATTCTTGCCTCTCAGCATGTATCTCACATTGATGTATGGTGAACATTTGTATGGCCCCCATTATTAGGAGAAGCCATTAGTGCACATATCTTTAGTTGGAACCCCAGCTTAGATAGTAGAAAGGGTCGTAGTTGTGACCGTTGATGGTTAGAGATGATGAGGGATACAAGCGTTAGCGGCCCGAAAGAAATTAGGAAAAATTCTTTGGAATATTACCTTGGATGCTAATTTCATCATTAATGGGAAGTGGTGTCAACTATCGACACTTTTGTAGTGTATGTAAAAACTCTTAAAAAGATGGGGTCTGATGGCAAAAATAACACTAGAAAAGGCCTTCTGGGTCTTGAACACACAATATACATTGTGCTTTTGCTTCATTGAAGAGAGAGATCCCTAAGGTATGACAATGGTTCCTCTTGCTATGCCTTACCGCTATCCTTGACTAATAGCTACCTATATAGATTTTCTTCCAAATTGAAAGGAAAGAGATAAAGATGTTGGAATTAGGGTTGCAGGAAAGCACACAAAGCTTGGAGAAAAGAAGCAAGAATGTACACAACACACAATATATTAGATTGTGTCAATGTACAAAGATAAGTTAGCCCTAGAATGATGGGCGTATATACAAGCGGGCGAAAAAACCTCCTAAAGAGCGAAAAAGTACCCCGGCGGTCCTAAGTGTGTTCACACACATCACTGCCTATATATATGGCAACAAATCTCCCCTGGGAGTGATGGTGTGAACGAGAGCTGGCACTCATGTATAGGGAAGTGCCATGCTCGAAGTAGATCAGTCCACAAAGGGGAGCAAGCCCAAAGCTTTGCGGAAAGCTTCAAACTTCTCACGAGGAAGCACCTTTGTGAAAAGATCGGCGAGGTTGTCCTGTGTTAGCGCATATGCCAAGCTGATCTCTCCTGCTGAGAGTCTCTCCCTGACATAGTGATAATGCACCTCAATGTGCTTTGTGCGAGCATGAAAAACTGGATTTCTCGTAACTGCCAATGCGCTCTTACTGTCAGTGTAGATAGAGGTGGCAGACTCGTGTCTAATATCCAAGTCAGCCACCACCATAAGCTGTCTGAGCCACACACACTCAACCGTAGCTATGAAAGCTGCCTTGTACTCAGCTTCACAACTAGAAGTGGCCATAGTAGGTTACTTCTTGCTCAACCAAGATATGCATGAGCTACCGAGCATGAAACAAAAACCACTTGTGGAAACTCTTGTGTCATAGCAACCAGCCCAATCTGAGTCCAAAAATGCATGTAAATCTGGCGGCAACGATCCCCCCTTGGGATAAAACAACCCAAGATGTATGGTGCTACTCAAGTAGCGAAATATGCATTTAACTACCTTCCAATGCTGAGACCCTGGGCTATGCATAATGTATGGTACCACTCAAGTAGCGAAAGATGCGTTTAACTGCCTTCCAATGCTGAGAACCTAGGCTATGCATAAACCTGCTCACTTGTGAGACTGCAAACTGAATGTCCGGCCTCGTAATGCATACATAAATGAGGCAACCAATAGCTATCTGATAGAGTGTGACATCAAAGTGATCTCTAGCATCATGAAGACTCAACTTCAAACCTATCTCCATTGGAGTAGCAATAGGCTTGCAGTCTTCAAGGCCAAATCTCTGCAACAATGTCTCAATATACTTTGTCTGACACAAAGCAATACCACCATCACACTGCTTAAATTGTATCCCCAAATAATGATGCAAATGCCCCAAATCTGACATCTCAAAAGAGGCACTCAAATCAGCCTTAAAATCAGCAATATGACTCTCATTTGGTCCTGTGAGTAGTATGTCATCGACATAGAGAGCAATGATTAGATGTACATCATCCACATGTTTAACATACAAAATGCTTCTGTTGGACTACTCTGAAAGCCATGTGCAGTCAAATATGCATGTATCTTTTCATACTAAGCTTGTGGAGCTTGCTTTAAACCATATAAAGCCTTTTTCAACCTGCACACTTTGTTTTTCTGCCCTCTTTGAACAAAACCACGAGGCTGTGATACATACACCTCCTCATGCAAATCTCCATTCAAGAACGCAGTCTTTATGTCCAACTGATGTACATTCCAACCATTATGAGCTGCCAATGCACAAATGCTACGAATGGTAGTCATACGATAATTGGGAGCAAAGGTCTCATCAAAATCAATGCCCTTTTCTTGAGCATAACCCTTTGCAACAAGTCTAGCCTTATAGCGATCAACACTCCTATCTGGCTTTCGTTTCAACTTAAAAACCCACTTACATCCAATGACCTTTTTATCAATAGGCAAATCACACAAAGACCATGTACCATTCTTCATTGTAGCATCATATTCACTTTGCATTGCAACCAACCAATTTTCTGATTTTTGTGCCTTAGCAAATGAAAGAGGTTCTTCCTCTTCACACATACTAGACACAGCCAAAGCATAATAATCTGATGCATAAGAGGCATGCTGAAAACCTGAACGAGTATGACTAGACATAGGTGCATCAATTTTACTATCATGCAAGGTTTGCACCAGCCATTTAGGCATACCTCTAGCCTGCTCATTTTCAACCCTATCCTCATAAATTACATCCTGTAAATCTTCATAAAAAATAGGCTGATCTATGATGTCGTTTGAAATCTGCATAGGCTGAATATTTACCTCATTAGGACTTATATTTGAATTCCCACTTGTAAACAGAGGCAACAACGTATCAAATACATCCTGATTCCTGTGAGCTCACACCTGTCTCTTTGGTACATGATAACAAAGGATGCACAACATCTTCCACAAAAACAACATCTTGACTAATCAAGATACGCTTTGACTGTGGATGATACAATCTGTAACCCTTGCTCTCAGCATTATTGTAACCAACAAAAATGCATTTGATAGCCTTATCATCCAATTTTCTATGTAGCATAGGCCAAGCAACCAAAGACATGTAAGTGACCAATAGAAGGCTTCCAGCCATGCCAAGCTTCGTATGGAGTAACAGACTGCAAGGCCTTAGTGTGGGACACCTGTTGAGTACATATGCAGCACACATGACAGCCTCAAGCCAAAACGCATGTGGCAAAGCTTGGCTCTTGACCGTACATCGTGCTATCTCCATAAGTGACCCGTTTTTTCTCTCAGCAACATCATTTTGCTGAGGGGTATACGGCATTGTACATTGGTGTTTTATCCCACGACTAGCCAGAAATGCATCAAACTCTTTAGACATGTACTCCCCCCCTCGATCAGAACGGAGGGTGCCCATAGTACAATTGGATACATTTTCAACCATAAGTAAAAACTGTTTGAAGCACAAAAACACTTCGGACTTTGCCTTCAGTTGATATACCCATGCATGCCTTGAGTAATCATCAATGAAAGTCACGAAGTACAAGTGTTTACCAAATGACGGAGTTTGCATAGGCCCACATACATCACTATGTACAAGTTGCAATTTGCGAGTGGCCCACATAGAACCATCCTTTGGAAATGCAGAACGCTGTATTTTGCCCAAAATAAAGCCTTCACAAACATGTTTTAATGGTGCCTCAACCATATCAAATTTCTGCAAACGCAGCAAACTAGCAAACTTCAGATGACCAAAACAAGCATGCAATAGTTTTGCATCTGAAACTGCCTTTTCATCAAAAATTGCATTTGCTAAATCTTCCACACACTTGTCATAAGAATTGAGCCTATACAATCCACGAAACAAGGTGCCAGATGCAATAATTGTATCACCAGAAGTCAAATCATGAATAGTACATCTGTCATCCATAAATTTGACTACAAGTCCAAGTCTAGCAAGCGCAGAGATAGACAATAGATTCTTCTTTATCCCTGGCACATACCAAGCATCTAAAAGTGTGAAAGCACTACCGTTTGCAGTAGCAGTAAGTATAATTTTACCAACGCCCTTCACTGGGTAAGAAGCATTATTGGCACATGTGATAGTATTCCCATTAGAGACAGCCTCAAGACAAGTGAACATATCACGATGCGAGGTAATGTGCTTTGTAGCACCATTGGGTAGAAGCATGTTAACGTGCTACGCTTTTTATGCTAGTTCACATGTGTGAACAAGCATTCCTAGCCATAAGTTTAGGCATGTAAGTCACTATATTAGTAATCATATTTAAAACTTCTGTGGCTGATACAAAAAGCTCAAATGAGCACTTCAAAAAAAAAAGAATAATCAATGAAAGTTGTGGTATATTGAATTACGCGCTAGTCTTTGAAGCCAGTTAGCACGGGCATTACAGCGGAGTGGTGGGGTAATGAAGTGCAAAGGCCAGAGCACCATGGAGCCCACAAGCAAGGCGGCACATTTGCGTTCTCCTATACCCAGAAAATGCAGAGCCGTGCCGCCTTCTCCTATACACAGAAAACGCACAGCCCCTTCTGCTTCTCCATCTCCCTGCAAAAGCGCAAAGCGATCTCAAGGTTCCCCAATGTCCCTCTCGGGTACTCTCTCTCTCTCTCTCTCTCTCTCTCTCTCTCTTGTGCGGGTTTTGTGTGTTTTCTCTTCTACTTTTGGCTTCAGTACCACAAGAAGCTCCATGCAATACAGTTAACATGTCCATGCAATATAGTTGAGCACATTTCCCTTTACAGTTGAGCACATTTCCCTTTGATGTGTGCAGGCCGATGGAAAGCTCCGAAGGTCGTGATCCCCATGTAGGAAAAATTCTGTACAACTTTGGTAGAGTTCAATGCTGCTTATGGCCTTTCCATGGAGGGTTTAGGTCCCAAAATGGTTAGGTGGGAGCAGGTCACTGATGCTGAATGGTTCAGTGTGTTCAAACAAACAAAGGATCCCAGCCAGTACAGCATCAAATGCAGCACCATCCACACCGAAATGTATGAGTCGATGATGAAACTGCATTACAATGTATACCAGAAGGCCCCAACCAACATGGAAATTTCCTCTACATTTGCAAAGGGTTTCGTGAAAGAATTCACTCCTGCCGTGATGCAAGCCGGACAGCCGTTAGGTTCAATTGGGTCGAGTTTGCAGTGCAGTACTTGCAGGATATTCGAGAGAAGGGCTATTATGAGGGCCATGTTAACAAGTGGAGACTACGCAATCTTTAGCTTCCAGCTTCAAAATTTGAGGATGAGTCTGCTGACATCTGCGAGGAAAACATGGCATTGGCAGGAAAGAGTATTGCCAAATCTACCAAGGCCACACTTCAGCCTCATCAAGATAGTCGACAAGAGATGGAAGCTTCTTCATTTTGTGGGTTGGAGGAATGGCAGTGCATTAAGGCAGCTGTCCTTCAAATGAAAACACAGCTACATTATGAGAAACAGAATCTAAACAAAGTGCAAGAGGGCCTGGAACTTGCTAGGGCTTTGAATGCAAAAAATGCGAAGGTCACTCCTATTGTCACGGCCATGAGACAGAGGTTGCAAGCAGTTGAGATGGAGTTGTAGGCTCTATTGCAAAGCAATGATGTGGATGCCCGGCGAAAGATGGAGCTTGAAGTCAGAATAGAGACAACCAAAGACACCATAGAGGCTATGGGGTTTCCTCTTCGTGAAGATGACCCCATAGATAGTGACATAGACATAATCTGTAAACTGGTAAGTGTCCGTAAGTTTCATCTCTGCACTTTATGTTTGGTACATGTGCTCAGGTAACTCATGTACTTACCATGCTCTTTTTGTCTTGGTTTTGTAGGTTGAGGTGGAAATTGCAAAATCCAAGGTGCAGAACTCTGAAAGCCAACTTCAACTTCTGATGCACATGCAGTCCAAGCTGGGCTCATTTCTCCAAACTGCCCTAAAGCCCTTGCTAGTTTTATGAAGGATAGAGAGGTGCAAGACAGCATCGGAACAAACCTGTGTACTGGCTATGGTCTGTCCCTTGAGGTCCAACCATTCCTTGCAATGGTCAAGCTCCCTTGTGAGCATAATTATCACCTTCTGTGCTTTGCTGCTACATGCTTCCTTGGGACCGTATATAGGGCTCCCTTCTATAAAAAAAGCATACCTGCCGCATGGTTGTGCAACCTTGCAACACAATGACATCCAACTGACACCAGAGATTGGTAAGAAACCATACTTGAATGTATGCTTGCTAGCTAGCATACAGGACATACACTCTGCAAGCTTGATCATATTGGGAATAAAAGGTGTGCTAGTTAGCATAATGAATATGCTAATTAGCATGCTAGGTATGCTAGTTATCATACTAGATATGCTAGTTAGCATATACAGTATGATAATTTGCATATTGCATATGCTAATTAACATATCCAGTATACTAGTTAGCATACTAGATATGCTAGTAGGATGCTAACTAGCATATACCGTATATGCTAGTTAGCATACCCTGCATGCTAACTAGCATCCTCATTAGCATACTCTGTATGCTAACTAGCATCCTAGTAAGCATACCCTGTATACTAACTAGCATAGCATATATGCTAGTTAGCATACCCAATACGCTAACAAGCATACCGGATATGCTAATTAGCATATCAAGTAGGCCTACTAGCATATCCAGTTTGCTAACTAGCATACGGGATATGTTAACTAGCATGCTATCTAGCATACCAGATATGCTAAAAAGCGTATCCAGAATGCTAATAAACACAACGGATATGCTAGTTCGGATACTGGATATGCTAATTAGCGTAACCAGTATGCTAACTAGCACACTGGATATGCTAGTTGGATGAGTGGATGCTAATAAGCATATCCAATATGCTAGTAAGCATATTGGGTGTGCTTATTAGCATACCGGAGTTAGCATATTGAATGCTAATTAGCATATCCAGTATGCTAGTTAGCATATTGGATTGCTATCTAAAATACTAATTAGCATACAGGATATGCTAATTAGCATATCATGTATGCTAACTAGCATACTGGTTATGCTAATTAGCATACTGAATATGCTAGTTAGCATACTTGATATGCTATTAAGCATGTTGGATATGCTAATTACCAATTTTTATATGCTAGTAAGCATTTTGGAGCATATTGGATTAGCTTAGAGGTTATAAGGTCTACTAGTTAGCATACTAGGTATGCTAGTTAGCATATTGGATATGCTTATTAGCATACCGGATATGCTAGCTCGAATGATAGTTAGCATACAGGATATACTAATTAGCATATCTAGTATGCTAGTTAGTATACTGGATATGCTAATTAGCATATCCTGTATGCTAACTAGCATACTGGATATGCTAATTAGCATACTTGATATGCTATTAAGCATGTTGGATATGCTAATTAGCATATACTGTGCTCTAGTAAGCACATAGAAGCTTTTGGGTACACTTGAATTGCTTAGAGATTATAAGGTTTACTAGTTAGCATACCTGGTATGCTTGTTAGCATACTTGATATTCTAGTTAGCATATATGATTATGCTAGCTAGCATACACGGGAATGCTAATTAGCATACTGGCCTAGCTGCACACATAGTTAGCATATGAAACATACTATGTAGCATACATGACATGCTTATAAAGGGTGTAATCAAAGATTTTTTTGTTTTTGCAGGCCTCTCAAAGCCCCTACATGATGTGGGCAGTGTGCATGACACCAAAGGTAAGGGAAAGGCTGCAACAACTGAGAACCCTTCGACTGAGAAGGGTGGTGAGCTAGATACAATGAATGAAGGAGTAGATGTGGGATCCCAGCAAATGCAAAGTGCAAGCATGAAAACAACAGAGGAAGGCGGTGACGTGAGCAGTAAATCAGAAGAAGATGATTTTTTTGTCATGGTTCCTCATGCGTGTGCCATTCCTACTGCAACTGACACAGTAAAAACTTCTCAGCAGACAATGGCTAGTGCCAGTGCATCAGGGGGGAAACATTGAAGACTAACAGCATAGAGGAACCGCAGGAAGTTGGTGATAACAGCCCTCTCGAGGGTTTTTTGCGAAAGGCTAAGGCAAAGAGAAAAGTGGGCCCGGAAGAGGTACCTGAAGAAACTGCAAGCAACGGCTATGGTTCCCCAAAGAAGATGGAGGACAAAGCTGAAAGCACCAAAGGTGAAAAGAAAGCCACTCGCTCAATAGCTTGAAAAAAACTGTGTTAAGACCTTTCCTTTTTTGCCCAGATTCTGTACTGTAAGCAGGCAACTATCACTGTTCAGTTGTTTAGCCTTTACTTAGTGTTCCCATACCTATGCCCTTCACTCTTATGGCTATGCCATTTTGAAAACCTAATGCCTCTTGTGGCTGTTATGTAATTTTTTTTATTTTCCCGGTGAAAATGTCTGTGTAATATAATGTTGAGCAGCAGTCCATTATAATTTTCTACCAATCTATGAACTTCTTCACTTCGTATTGCTGTTTCTTTGTAGAGGAAGAGAAACTAGCATTAATTGCCTTGCATGATGTAAATGCTGCCATGCAATGGCAGAAATTACGAAAATGGTGAATCCGCAAAGTCAGGCAGATAAGGAGACAAAAATTGGAAATTGAAAAGCGGCTTGAACGATATTCACAGCGTGCCCGTAGAATTTTTGAGCGCCTAAATAATGTTCACCCATCAGGGGAGGTTATATATGCTGAATGGTATCCTCTTCCAAACCCAATATGGGTGCGTAAGCGACTGTGTGATGAAAAAAGGGCTCTTTTACTAGATCTCAACGGTCTTTTGCTAAGGGTGGTAGAGACTCGCTTTGGTGAAAAGCCCCCTGCATATGCAGATGAAATGTTAAAATACAATGTAGAGGATAAGCAGGTGTTCTGTCGCAAGGACAGCCACATGTTTTTGGACTGGTGTCTTCAGTTCTTCAGTGTGTATATTTGGAGCACAAGCATGCATCGTAAAGTCATGAATATTTGCAGGGCTGTTTTTAAATTGCAGGTGCCAAGGATTGCCGGTTTTTTTGCGTAAGAGCATTGCAGTCCGCAACCCTGGCAGATCTTGAATAAACCTGTGTTTATGAAAGATTTAGCCTTGTTTTGGAAATACAATCCGGCGTACAATGCCCAAAACACGCTTCTGATTGATGATAGCCTCTACAAAGTGTTTCAGAACCCAGCACAAGCTTGGCTCGTTACTCCAAAGCTAGAGGACCAGACCGCTGAGGAGAGACAACAGTTTCTTATAGAAACTTTGAAAGATTGGCTTTTTCTTTGGCTGCAGTCGGATGATCGGGCCGCATATGTGGCTGACAATTTCTTCGATACAGGCTCTGATAACTTCTCTGATGCAGTCATCAAACAGTTGCTAGAGGCTGAGAGACAAGCAGAACTTCATCGCAAACAAAAGGAAGATGACCTGGAAGCAGAGAGAGAGGAGAAATCTAGACTGGAGAGGGAAAGAAAAGAAAAGGAACAGCAGAGAGGCGACCTAGAAGCAGAGAGAAAGAAAAAAGCAGAGGAAAAGGAGAAAGCAGAGAAAAAGGAGGGAGCAAAAAAGCCCGGTCGCTACAAACGCCCTCTGAGGAGGCGTAAAGATTTTTGGTGGGTGTGACTCATTGTAAAATTAAACCCTCTGAGGAGGCGTAAAGATTTTTGGCGGGTGTGACTCATTGTAAAATTAAACCCTATGTAATGTTATTTGATGCTGGAAGTTAATGATGAGATAATCTTTTCAACAGTTGCCTCCTACTATTCCATTTTTATGTGTTACAGAATCATGTATTGGGTTTTTTGTTAGGTAGCACATACTATAAAGTAGCAAGTATACAATTAGCATATACTGTGGTAGTTAGCATACACTATATGCTAGTTAGCATAATCCTGTATGCTAGTTAGCACACTATATAGCAGCTAGTTAGTATACAGTTAGCATATACTGTGCTTGTTAGCATACACTATATGCTAGTTAGCATATACTGTATATGCTAGTCAGCATATACTATTTGCTAGTTAGCATACAGTATATGCTAACTAGCATATACTGTATGCTAGTTAGCATATGCTTTATGCTAGTTAGCACACACTATGTAGAAGCTTGTTAG
Organism: Cibotium barometz; assembly: GCF_041138505.1. Taxonomy (NCBI): domain Eukaryota; kingdom Viridiplantae; phylum Streptophyta; class Polypodiopsida; order Cyatheales; family Cibotiaceae; genus Cibotium; species Cibotium barometz. The sequence goes on along the minus strand of NC_141056.1, from coordinate 8,665,561 downwards.
TACACAATTATCATATACTATGGTAGTTAGCATACAATATATGCTAGTTAGCATATACTGTATGCTAGTAATATATAGTAGCTAGTGAGTATACAGTTAGCATATACTGTGCTAGTTAGCATACCCTGTATGCTAGTTAGCATACACTATATGCTAGTTGGCATATACTGTATGCTAGTTAGCATACGCTATATGCTAGTAAGCACACAATATAAATTAGGTAGTTAGTATACAGTTAACATGTACTGTGCGAGTTAGCATACAGTATATGCTAGTTAGCCTATACTATATACTAGTTAGCATGAAAAGATGCAGGGGGGAAGAGAGCTTGAGCTCTTGCAAGCACACACACACACTCACATAACCCTAATAGAGAACACACAAGGTGAGAGACTGAAAATCTTCTTCTTCTCTACTCAATACTCAACACACCATATACAAGATAAGAGTACACAATAATATGAAAGGTACTCAACCAAATACATACACAGGTTCTCTATAGTGTGAACCCGACTAAATGAGCTGGTGTTATAACTATGCCAGTCTCTAAAATGGCTGTCACACAGCCTGTCATCCCACTGGCCGCATATCACCCAAGATCTCACCAACCATGCCAGTGGTGTAAGTGTGGGGCCTATCCCCCAGGCGGGTCATCAGTGTCCACCGCCTCACTAGACGAGCTCGATATCTCAACACTCCCCCTCGAGCTCAACTCCATCTCATGTACACCAAGTGAAGCCCTAAATCTGCGAGCTTCTCTGTACCCAATGCTTTGGTGAAGATGTCAGCTACCTGATCCTCTGTGCTGACATAAACAAGGTCAAGGTCTCCTGCCAAGACCTTCTCTCTAACGAAATGGTAGTGAACCTCTATGTGCTTCGTATGAGCATGAAAGACTGGGTTCCTGGCCAATTGTATACTGCTAATGTTGTCATAGAAAATGACAACTTGTCTATCCACTGATAGACCCAAATCTGCAAGTAGCTTTCTCAACCAAGCTACCTCACATGCTGCCGTAGTAGCTCCTCTGTACTCGGCCTCTGTACTCGATAGAGCAACCGTAGGCTGCTTCTTGCTGCTCCAAGTCACAGCAGTACTCTCCAAAGAAAACATGAATCCACTGGTAGATCTTCTACTACCAGCCCAATCAGCATCTGTGTACCCATGTACACATATCTCTGTCCCAGTCTCATAGAATAGTCCACAATGCAAAGTAGACCTCACATACCTCAGTATGTGTCTCACTGCATCCAAATGCAGTTTCCGTGGAACCTACATAAACTGACTCACCAACCCAACAGCATAGCTCAAATCTGGTCTGGTGATCGTCATGTAGATCAAACTTCCTACTATGCGCCTATACATAGTAGGATCCTCCAAGATCTCTCCTGAATCTGCACTCAACTTGCCATTCTGATCCAATGGCACAGAAATAGGCTTACAGCCTGTCATACCATACTTGGACAACATGTCCAAGCCATACTGTCTCTGCAGTAATCCAATACCATGTGGTGACCTAATCACCTCAATGCCCAAGAAATATCTTAGCTTCCCCAGATCCTTCATCTCGAACTTCTGTCTAAGCAAGATCTTTACATCAAAGATCTCTGCATCATGGTCCCCCGTAATGATCAAGTCATCTACATAGATGACAACAAGCACAACTCCTCTATCACCATGTCTCACATACAACGAGAAATCTGCATTGGCTACATGAAAGCCAATAGTGACAAGATATTCAGAAATCTTGTCAGACCATGCTCTTGGTGCTTGCTTTAAGCCATACAAGCTTTCTTCAACCTGCAAACATGCTCGGGGTGACCCACATCCTCATAACCAGGTGGCTGCAACATATACACCTCTTCTTGCGAATCTCCATGCAAGAATGCATTCTTTACATCCATCTGATGTAAAGACCATTGCTTTGACGCAGCCACTGCTATCACAACTCTCACCGTTGCCATCTTGGCAACTGGGCTGAAAGTTTCCTCATAATCAATCCCATATGTCTGCGCAATCCTTTGGCTACCAATCTAGCCTTGTACCTGTTTATGCTTCCATCACTGTTATGTTTAACTTTGTACACCCACTTGCATCCAATGGCTTTCTTGCCTTCAGGCAATTGCACTAAATCCCAAGTTTCATTTCCATACAGTGCATCCATCTCCTCATCCATAGCTTTCTCCCAACACACATTTCCAACAGCCTCATCAATGCATGTGGGCTCAACAACCTGCACAACCTTTGCCATATATGCATAGTGATGTGCCACATAACCATCATAGGTAAATCTCTGCACAGGATTTTTCACTCTCCCAGATCTTTGTAGCTTTTCATTCATGGCTTCCATAGCCTTCTTTACACCAGGTGTTCTCATAGCTGGGATCCCAAGCTCCTCATCAAGGCTCATATCTGAGCCACTAGACTCTCCATCAACATGAGAATGCCCTGCAAAAATGTCAAGCATACCAAGGGGCTCAACCACTTTCTCTTTTCCTTTATGTGATGTAATAATCACATTTGCAGGACTGGTATTATGACGTAGCCTGCCACTCCATGGTCTATCAACAGACCCACTAGATGAGGACTCGCCTGGTCCACTCAAAGACTATGATTGCTGACCTGCATTCTGTGCAACCACACTTCCACTCACATCAGCCCCAACAGCTTCTTTTTCAGCAGCATACCAGCTGCTCATCTCATCAAAGACAACATCCCTGCTTACCCTCAACTCATGTGTAGCAGGGTTATAACACCTGTATCCCTTTTGCTCAAGGGAGTATCCAATAAACACACATTTTTCAGCTTTTGCTTTCAGCTTAGTTCTCAGTTCATCTGGCACATGCACATATGCAATGCATCCAAAGACTTTCAGATGAGACAAATCTGGTTTTCTGCCAGTAAACCTCTCCTCTGCAGTTACATCATGTATGGCTGCAGTTGGAGTCCTGTTCATGATGTTTACTGCTGTAGAAACAGCCTCAGCCCAATAGCTATGCGGCATATTCTTCTCTTCCATCAATGCTCGCACAATCGCAGCAATGTGCCTGTTTTTCCGCTCAGCAACTCCATTTTGCTGCGGAGTGTATCTGCATGTAAACTGTCTCCGAATACCATTCTTCTTCAAAAATTTAGAGAACTCATTGGAGAAGTACTCTCCCCCTCCATCTGACCTTAGGCACTTTACATATTTCCCTCTTTACTTTTCAACCAAAACTCTGAAATTCTGAAAGTGAGTGAACACCTCACTCTTCTCCTTCATGAAATATACCCACACTTTCCTTGTGTGGTCATCAATGAAAGTCACATAATACCTGCAACCTCCCATAGATATGGTCTTCGTAGGACCCCATACATCTGAATGCACAACATCTAGTGCGTTTCTGCTCACATATCTATTACGTGGAAACACATGCTTTGTTTGCTTCCCAAATTGGCATGCTTCACATATTTTCTGCATATCTTCCACTTTAAATTTTGGCAGCCCTGTTATAATTCCTTTTGTCTGCATAGACTTCAATCTCTACACATTTACATGTCCAATCCTTTTATGCCAAATGTTTGTGTCTGCAACAATTCCTAAACCATTTGCAAACATTGCAGCACTCATTTCAGGCATGTCTACATTCAATGTAAACATTCTGCCCACTCTGTTGCCTTTTGCAACCAACCTGCACTTGTCTTTAAAGTCTTCAACATAACAACCATCAGGGTTAAACCAAACCTGCAAACCCTGCTCAATCATCTGGCCAACTGAAACCAGATTCTTTGTTATGTTCAGTACATGAAGTACATCTGTAAGGTACTTCACTTTGCCATCCTGCATAGACAATGGCACATCTCCAACATGGGCAATTGGATGAGTAGTGTCATCCCCTGTTTCCACAAAACCTGGTCTTTCCGGGTTTTTCATCTCCTTGAACCAATCGCCATGACTCGTCATGTGGTTCGAAGCGCCTGAATCCACATACCATACATTATCTTTTTGTGCTGCATCAACATTTTCAGATATGGCATTCACGACATGCTGCATAACAAATAACCTTTCATTATCCTCATTATTTCTGCTTGAGGATGCATAGTTGTTTTGCTGCACTTTCCCATTTTGCATGTCAGCGTGCTTCTTATAACATTCTGCCTGCACATGTCCAGGCTGTGAGATCCCTGTTCCCACCGAGCAACGGATTTGGGGTACTAGCAGCGGAAGTAGCACTTCTCACGCGGGACAGGGGTCCCACACTCGGGGCCTCGCCCACGGATATCCGGACAAGAGACTAATCCGTCGGTTTGTCCAAAACCGAAACCGGAAAAACTTCCTTTACCCGGAAAGCACGGGCGATTCCACTAGGATAACTCTTTACTCTAACGTAGTCAAGATCATTACTGATCAAACTGATCTGACTGCACCTTTAACGGTAGTTGGTCAAATCAAGGAAGAACTTGCACTTGGATCATTGGGATCAACGCTTTTTTTCCCATCAAGAGGCACAGCCGTTGATTCCTATCCATAGAACAGTTACTATCCGGGATTTACTTTATCTATCGTAATAACAGAAATTAAAATCTCGATTTACGGATCCATCAGTCCAGCCTAACCCCATCCGATCCCATGGGTTAGCCAACCGCCCAACCACTGTAGTGATGGGATCCAATTTGGAATTTGGTTAGGTTTTGTCCCGGGTACCAAGGAAAAGAGTTCCAAGGCCCCCTAGCCGGAAGTTCATGCAAACATAAAACTAGTCATACCACTTACACACCCAATATGAAATTGCCTTTTTCTTGGCATTAACTAGCTTTAAAACAATCCTTTAATAAAACCATTATGTCACTGATGACAATCCTCAAAGTCTCTGGTTGAATCCTTATTTCCAGTCATTCTTTCATCGGTGTACTTATGGCATCATTAGCAACCAGAACGCTCACCACCTGTTCTCTCAGGGGCCTTTTCCATAGTTCCTAGCTCATAGTAACCGGCAATATATTCATATAATAGAATGGAATCTCCGTGGAAGATCAGCAAGATCAACCCACAGATCCATATAAAAGAGCCATAGACTCATCTATTGAGGACCAGCAAGGTCAATCAACCAGATCCATGCCCGGTTTCAGAAAACAACTCTTACTCCTTGTTCCAATATCTTCCACGATGCACGTGTGGGTATCTTCGGCGACCCAGAGCCCGAGCACCGTATGGTCAGCACCCTCTAGGATCCTTCGCAGGTGACCTAGCGCTTCACTCATAGGCCGCTTCCTTGGTCCCTCATCCACCGTACCGGAAGCTCACCATTTAAATCGAGCCGAGGCTGGTCAAGACCTCGATCGACCTTGCTACGCGAGACGTCCTCCATTGACTCTCCGTCAGCAGTTGCAACTTTATCAGTTCAGTCTTCATGATCTTAATCCTCAAGATGGTCAAAATGCTTCTCCAGCATTCTTGACATAAAACAGTCATTTACAAACAGTCACAAATACAGTTTCTATAACGAACTTTTGTCTTTCCATATTATCCACTCTCGGACCACATTACTTATTCCACATTCCATTCAGTGTGTACTCGTTCTCATCCATTCACTCATATAGACTACATTATCTCACATACATCTTCATATTCATTATTCTACATACATATCCATGTTCGTACGTCCACATCATACATCCAATTTCACATTCATACATACGCATCTACATGCATACATCCACATCTACATTCATACATCCATACCTCCATTTCCACATCCACACATCCACATTCATATTCATACATCCACATTCACATGCATACATCCATTTTCACATCCTCATTCATACATCCACATCCACATACATACATCCACATCCGTATCTACATCCATACATTCACATCCACCTCTTCATTCATAATCACATCCATACATCCACATCTACATACATACATCCACATCTGTATCTACATCCATACATTCACATCCACCTCTTCATTCACAATCACATCCATACATCCACATCTACATACATACATCCATACATCCACATCTATATACATACGTCCATTTTTACATCCTCATTCATACATACACATCCACATACATACATACACATCCGTATCTACATCCATACATCCACATCCACATCAACATTCACATTCATACATATACATCTACATGTATACATCCACATCACATTCATACAACCATATTACATCCATTCTCGTCCTAACACATCCCATATACATCTTAACACATCCTAACTCATCTTAACACATTCTATCACATCTCATACACATCTTATCACATCTTTTTACATCTCATACACCTCTTATCACATCCTATCACTTTCCATACGCATCTTATCAAATCTTATCACATCTCATACACATCTTATCACATCTTTTTACATCTCATACACCTCTTATCACATCCTATCACTTTCCATACGCATCTTATCAATTCTTATCACATCTCATACACCTCTTATCACATCTTATCACATTTCATATCTTTTTAAAAAAAAAAGAGAATTCTTATATTTGATATAAGATTTCTCTACACATTTATTTATACATAAATTCCATTTAAGGAGACTAACACTTTCGAAATTAAAATCAATCTTTTATGCATCTTCTTATGCATAATTTCAATTTGGTAGGGAATTACACTTTTAGAATAAAAGAATTTCTCTTATGCATCTAAGTTAAGCATAAAATCCATTTATGAGGAAAATCACACTTTTAGTATAAAAAGAATATCTTTTATGCATACCTATATGCATGAAATCCAATATGATAAAAGTAACACTTTTGATATAAAATTTTTTCCTTTATGCATACTTCTATGCATGAAAATTAAAAATGATAAAAGTAACACTTTTGATATAAAAAATTTTCCTTTATGCATACTTCTATGCATGAAAATTAAAAATGATAAAAGTAACACTTTTGATATAAAAATTTTCTTTTATGCATACTTTTATGCATGAAAATTAAAAATGATAAAAGTAACACTTTTAATATAAAAAAAATTTCTTTTATGCATACTTTTATGCATGAAAATTAAAAATGATAAAAGTAACACTTTTGATATAAAAATTTTCTTTTATGCATACTTCTATGCATGAAAATTAAAAATGATAAAAGTAACACTTTTGATATAAAAATTTTCTTTTATGCATACTTCTATGCATGAAAATTAAAAATGATAAAAGTAACACTTTTGATATAAAATTTTTTCCTTTATGCATACTTCTATGCATGAAAATTAAAAATGATAAAAAGAACACTTTTGATATAAATTTTTTTTCCTTTATGCATACTTCTATGCATGAAAATTAAAAATGATAAAAATAACACTTTTGATATAAAAATTTATCCATTATGCATACTTCTATGCATGAAATAAAAATGGTAAAAATAACACTTTTGATATAAAAATTTATCCATTATGCATACTTCTATGCATGAAATAAAAATGGTAAAAATAACACTTTTGATATAAAAACTTATCCTTTATGCATGACATTAAAATTCAATTTCTCCATGATTGTAATGAAATTCTTTCAATTAATCTAGGATGATAATTCCTAGAATATGGTAGGAAGTCCTCTTTTTATGCTTTGAAGGAGATTATTTTATGCATAATTTTTATAAAAATTTTGCCATAGCTCCGCTGCTATGACTGATAAATCTCAATTTTTCTAAGGGATAATGCTTATCAATAAGGAAATAATTAAAATGATCTCTAATTGGATTATTAATCCATAATGGATTGAATCATTAATATACATAAACTAAAAGCATAGAAAAAAGCCATTAATTTGGCCTCAAGCATAGCTTAATCTTGGGTTAAGGAAAAGCTTTATGAAAAGCTTGATTTGGATTGAGAATGGGTCATGAGTATGACCATTTCTTGAGTGAGAGAGAGAATTTACATAAAAATCATTAGAATTTAAACATAAATGAAAATTAACTTCAATATCATTATGTAACTCTTCACTACTATTTAAACTTCAATAGCATTTAAAAAAACCATACCAATTAAACTTCTCAAGCTTGAGAGGGTTGAGAAGAGAGAAACATTGAGAAATTATAGAAAGATCAATATTCACTAATTACCTTACAACTTGCTTGATTCTTTGTTCACGGTAGAGGCCCCCAACCAATCAATTGGTTAAGTATGTTGATGGAGCCACTAATGGGGATTGAAGAAAGAGGGAAGCTCCAAAAACTAGTGAATTATTAAATGAATTCACAGTTCTTGGCTTAGGTGGAGTAGAGTAACGATGCATAAACACTATATATTTTTCAACAAGGGGGAGGCTTCTATTTATAGGAAAAATTGAGCTCCTAACCAAACAAACTGATTCTAGAATTTTCTAAATCAGTTTGGTCAATATTTGACCATTTTTAGGTCAATTAAGCCAACTTTTTGGAACTAGACTTGAATGAGGAGAGAGGAGAGATGAAATATCTCAATTTTTATGAGTTTAAAACTCATTCAAGCATGTGAAATATGCACCTCCTTTAAAGAACTCCCATTCCTTACATATGTGTCATAATGGAATCATTTTAATATTGTTCATAGTCTTTTTACTAATAAACCTTGTACATTTTCAACTCTTCATCTTATGTGAAATATGCACCTCCTTTAAAGAATTCCCCTTCCTTACATATGTGTCATAATGGAATCATTTTAATATTGCTCATAGTTTTTTTACTAATAAACCTTGTACATTTTCAACTCTTCATCTTATGTGAAATATGCACCTCCTTTAAAGAATTCCCCTTCCTTACATATGTGTCATAATGGAATCATTTTAATATTGCTCATAGTTTTTTACTACTAAACCTTGTACATTTTCAACTCTTCATCTTATGTGAAATATGCACCTCCTTTAAAGAATTCCCCTTCCTTACATATGTGTCATAATGGAATCATTTTAATATTGCTCATAGTTTTTTACTAATAAACCTTGTACATTTTCAACTCTTCACCTTATGTGAGCATTTACTCATTTTTGGGTATCTTCTTTTTACAAATTTGGATTTATCTCTTCCCTACACATGGATTGATGCTATTGGCCCATAAGGACCTTAATTGGACCATAGTCTAAAGATTTCTGAAAATCTAGACCCTTAGACTAAGGTTCTTTATACCTATTTCCAATTAATTCCAATTGTACATTGGAAAATTCTTTTTGAATTTCTGTTTCAGGGGAACTCATCTGAATTATAAGAGATATTTTTCTATCCAAAAATATTCAAAATCTGAATATTCTCTCTCTAGAATAATTTTCCTCTCTCTAGGCTAAAATAGTTAGCAACAGGGTCTTTATATTTCTGAAGAGGGTTGATTACAGGGGAAGATACTAGACATCAAAAAGGGGTTGGGGGAGGAATCTTACATTCTACCCCACTTAAAAAACGCGAGATGTCCTCATCTCGCAACTTGTGATAATTTCGCAAGATTTACGAATATGAGACTTAGAGAAAAATTTTAATCAAGATTAACCACCAAGATAAGTCTTAAAGAGAGCAAGATTCAAAATACGAACAAGATTTAAAGTTTATTCATTCTCGGAACTTATACAGTAAAGATAGAGGAACTCTTTACACTTCCATAAGCCCGTCCATCATATGGTCACAAAAGCAGTCCTCACAAGCTGCACAAGTATAAGGTAACTCATCTATGGGAATGATTCTGTGGGTTATTGCTGCGCCTATCTCAGTGGTATGAGGTGTTCTAACAAAAGGACCTCTGAGAGGCAAGCCAAAAACGGGATAAAGGCATATCTTCTCATGAGGAAGAAAACACGCCAGTAAGAAGACCCGCTCAGAAAACCCAGGATGCCTTGATCTCATGACGCAGTAGTATCGGGGACCCAAACCCAAAGCTTCAATAACCATGGCCAAGCGGACATTGTTACGAAAGTGCTGCTGACCCCAGGGTGTTACCCTAGTTATGTCTTGATAGGTCCGCCATTTTGTCTGCGCTACAGAAGTTCCCAAGTGAGGGAAAAGTGAGCGCTCATACTGCTCTATAAAATCTTTCTTCACAGACTCCCTTGCGTCTTGAAGGTGAGAAATCATCATGGATAAAACTAATTCTTGTTGCCAAGCCATGAAGGAGATTAAGAAAGAAAGAAGATCGATGGAAGTAAGATTACTGTGAACGACAAGTAAAAGTTGCGACTTATATAAAGGAAGGAGCTAGCGTAACTTAGAAGCCAACGGTAACTTGCCACTGAAGTTTTACCGTCTTTCCATGATTTGGGTTTGGCACATTTTTCTATAGAAGGCATTTAGAACTTTGAGATGAGGAGATAAAAGAAGTTCGTAAGCTAAATCACCTACTTTCTTTGGTCCACAATATCTGGGAGATAACTTCTTATACTTCCCAAGAGATAAAGAACTTCTTTTGGGCCGTACTCGAGACCAAAATCTTGATATCCAAAACATCAATTCTCACTTCTGAACTCGTTGTTCTGAATCCTTAAAACAGGTGGGACTCTTGAGAAGTATTCAGGAAAAAGGTTCTTCCTTTTTTAAACAGAATCTTTCTTTTATTTTAGAGATAGAATAATTATAAGATCAGAAAGGGAGATTCTTACTCCTGTATACCTCTAAGGCTGGGGGAGGAATCTTACATTCTACCCCACTTAAAAGGTGCAAGATGTCCTCATCTCGCAAGTAGAGGACAACTTTTTTGCTTAAGATCCAATTTATTCTGGGGTTCCTTATATTCCGGTCAACCCAACAGAATATGGGGATAAATATCTCTTATATAGAATTCATCATTAAATAACAATTCATTCAAATTATATCATTCATATCTTTAACACGATAATGGTCCATTAGACCGAAAATTTCCTTCTGAACATTCCTCCACAGAATTTAAGTTAAGCAAGTTCTCAATTTGTCATCCCTTAACTTGATCTACCGTCTCAAGTATTAACAGTAGCAATTTGACAACATAATCCACTAATCTCATAGTGATTTGCTGAATCATTTTCATCATTTATCATTACAGGGACTCGTCCCAATCATCCACATTGTGGTTTCGCTCAGCTTATTACATTTCAACCCATTTTCAAGGATCATCATTTTTCAATCAGAATCCAAATCAATTCATCAGTTCCCAAACAGAATTAAAAATCATATCAACCACATTCAAAATCAGCATCTGGATAGCATTAACGCTTATAATTTCAAGTCTTAGATTTACTCGTATATACTGTCGGTAAAGAGCTGCAGTTATACCCTCGGTATATACGGATAGTCATGATACTCGAAACTATAAGGTAAATACCATCATGTCTAGGTCTCAAGCAAGTCAGGGTTCCATACAATTGCGGTACTTCCAATTGAAGACCCAATTACTAATTTACGAATTTCAATTTGAATTAACAATTTGTATGAATTATATCAAACAATTACAACCTTTTTGTGCGTCTTGATAAACTTTTGACATAATTTGCTCCTCAGTTGATCTTATTGGAGATCTATGACTTAAGTTTGATAAATAGATTTTTCTTTATCCGATCGTCCGTAAAAAAAAAACATTTGTATATTTATATACAAGTTGCAATAATTACATAGAGTGGCTCGGCTCCAAAATTCAAAATCTCTTCGAGAGACGCATAAGACGACGGTACTGGGCCATAGTCATGCCCTGTTACATAAGTTCTCTAACTGCGAAGGGAGCTATTATTTTCTCCTTAGGGATAAATCGACTAAGGAGTCTATAAATTCGACATGAAAGTCTGAAATTTCGAGGTGTCGAATGATATAGAATGACACCACGCACCATTTTCAGCTTTAACAGGATCATAGTCAATGAGAGATTCTGCCACAGCATTGTATGGTGGTTGCAATGGGCGTGGACATATTGCCCTGCAAACCACTTATGTTGTATTCTCTCCGCTGGGGTAGGAAAATATAAATCCGCGAAATGGCGTGCGAGTCTTGCTCGGCTTGTTTGAGTTGAAGCGGAAGAGATGAGATGCTCGAAGGCAAATGCAATCATATCTTGAGACTGGGTGAGGTCGGGAATACCAGATAAATGTGGAACTTCCATCTATAAAAACAATTTCTTTGATTAAAATTTCTTCATTAAAGAAGCTTACGGAATGAAAATACATTATGAAAATGCTGTTTCTGAATTCTTATTACCAATTTCAGATAAGAATTTAATTATCTTTATTAGCTTTCAAAACTTGCTCTGATACCAACTGTGAGATCCCTGTTCCCACCGAGCAACGGATTTGGGGTACTAGCAGCGGAAGTAGCACTTCTCACGCGGGACAGGGGTCCCACACTCGGGGCCTCGCCCACGGATATCCGGACAAGAGACTAATCCGTCGGTTTGTCCAAAACCGAAACCGGAAAAACTTCCTTTACCCGGAAAGCACGGGCGATTCCACCAGGATAACTCTTTACTCTAACGTAGTCAAGATCATTACTGATCAAACTGATCTGACTGCACCTTTAACGGTACTTGGTCAAATCAAGGAAGAACTTGCACTTGGATCATTGGGATCAACGCTTTTTTCCCCATCAAGAGGCACAGCCGTTGATTCCTATCCATAGAACAGTTACTATCCGGGATTTACTTTATCTATCGTAATAACAGAAATTAAAATCTTGATTTACGGATCCATCAGTCCAGCCTAACCCCATCCGATCCCATGGGTTAGCCAACCGCCCAACCACTGTAGTGATGGGATCCAATTTGGAATTTGGTTAGGTTTTGTCCCGGGTACCAAGGAAAAGAGTTCCAAGGCCCCCTAGCTGGAAGTTCATGCAAACATAAAACTAGTCATACCACTTACACACCCAATATGAAATTGCCTTTTTCTTAGCATCAACTAGCTTTAAAACAATCCTTTAATAAAACCATTATGTCACTGATGACAATCCTCAAAGTCTCTGGTTGAATCCTTATTTCCAGTCATTCTTTCATCGGTGTACTTATGGCATCATTAGCAACCAGAACGCTCACCACCTGTTCTCTCAGGGGCCTTTTCCATAGTTCCTAGCTCATAGTAACCGGCAATATATTCATATAATAGAATGGAATCTCCGTGGAAGATCAGCAAGATCAACCCACAGATCCATATAAAAGAGCCATGGACTCATCTATTGAGGACCAGCAAGGTCAATCAACCAGATCCATGCCCGGTTTCAGAAAACAACTCTTACTCCTTGTTCCAATATCTTCCACGATGCACGTGTGGGTATCTTCGGCGACCCAGAGCCCGAGCACCGTATGGTCAGCACCCTCTAGGATCCTTCGCAGGTGACCTAGCGCTTCACTCATAGGCCGCTTCCTTGGTCCCTCATCCACCGTACCGAAAGCTCACCATTTAAATCGAGCCGAGGCTGGTCAAGACCTCGATCGACTTGCTACGCGAGACGTCCTCCATTGACTCTCCGTCAGCAGTTGCAACTTTATCAGTTCAGTCTTCATGATCTTAATCCTCAAGACGGTCAAAATGCTTCTCCAGCATTCTTGACATAAAACAGTCATTTACAAATAGTCACAAATACAGTTTCTATAACGAACTTTTGTCTTTCTATATTATCCACTCTCGGACCACATTACTTATTCCACATTCCATTCAGTGTGTACTCGTTCTCATCCATTCACTCATATAGACTACATTATCTCACATACATCTTCATATTCATTATTCTACATACATATCCATGTTCGTACGTCCACATCATACATCCAATTTCACATTCATACATACGCATCTACATGCATACATCCACATCTACATTCATACATCCATACCTCCATTTCCACATCCACACATCCACATTCATATTCATACATCCACATTCACATGCATACATCCATTTTCACATCCTCATTCATACATCCACATCCACATACATACATCCACATCCGTATCTACATCCATACATTCACATCCACCTCTTCATTCATAATCACATCCATACATCCACATCTACATACATACATCCACATCTGTATCTACATCCATACATTCACATCCACCTCTTCATTCACAATCACATCCATACATCCACATCTACATACATACATCCATACATCCACATCTATATACATACGTCCATTTTTACATCCTCATTCATACATACACATCCACATACATACATACACATCCGTATCTACATCCATACATCCACATCCACATCAACATTCACATTCATACATATACATCTACATGTATACATCCACATCACATTCATACAACCATATTACATCCATTCTCGTCCTAACACATCCCATATACATCTTAACACATCCTAACTCATCTTAACACATTCTATCACATCTCATACACATCTTATCACATCTTTTTACATCTCATACACCTCTTATCACATCCTATCACTTTCCATACGCATCTTATCAAATCTTATCACATCTCATACACATCTTATCACATCTTTTTACATCTCATACACCTCTTATCACATCCTATCACTTTCCATACGCATCTTATCAATTCTTATCACATCTCATACACCTCTTATCACATCCTATCACTTCCCATACGCATCTTATCAATTCTTATCACATCTCATACACCTTTTATCACATCTTATCACATTTCATATCTTTTAAAAAAAAAAAGAGAATTCTTATATTTGATATAAGATTTCTCTACACATTTATTTATACATAAATTCCATTTAAGGAGACTAACACTTTCGAAATTAAAATCAATCTTTTATGCATCTTCTTATGCATAATTTCAATTTGGTAGGGAATTACACTTTTAGAATAAAAGAATTTCTCTTATGCATCTAAGTTAAGCATAAAATCCATTTATGAGGAAAATCACACTTTTAGTATAAAAAGAATATCTTTTATGCATACCTATATGCATGAAATCCAATATGATAAAAGTAACACTTTTGATATAAAATTTTTTCCTTTATGCATACTTCTATGCATGAAAATTAAAAATGATAAAAGTAACACTTTTGATATAAAAAATTTTCCTTTATGCATACTTCTATGCATGAAAATTAAAAATGATAAAAGTAACACTTTTGATATAAAAATTTTCTTTTATGCATACTTTTATGCATGAAAATTAAAAATGATAAAAGTAACACTTTTAATATAAAAAAAATTTCTTTTATGCATACTTCTATGCATGAAAATTAAAAATGATAAAAGTAACACTTTTGATATAAAAATTTTCTTTTATGCATACTTCTATGCATGAAAATTAAAAATGATAAAAGTAACACTTTTGATATAAAAATTTTCTTTTATGCATACTTCTATGCATGAAAATTAAAAATGATAAAAGTAACACTTTTGATATAAAAATTTTTCCTTTATGCATACTTCTATGCATGAAAATTAAAAATGATAAAAAGAACACTTTTGATATAAATTTTTTTTCCTTTATGCATACTTCTATGCATGAAAATTAAAAATGATAAAAATAACACTTTTGATATAAAAATTTATCCATTATGCATACTTCTATGCATGAAATAAAAATGGTAAAAATAACACTTTTGATATAAAAATTTATCCATTATGCATACTTCTATGCATGAAATAAAAATGGTAAAAATAACACTTTTGATATAAAAACTTATCCTTTATGCATGACATTAAAATTCAATTTCTCCATGATTGTAATGAAATTATTTCAATTAATCTAGGATGATAATTCCTAGAATATGGTAGGAAGTCCTCTTTTTATGCTTTGAATGAGATTATTTTATGCATAATTTTTATAAAAATTTTGCCATAGCTCCGCTGCTATGACTGATAAATCTCAATTTTTCTAAGGGATAATGCTTATCAATAAGGAAATAATTAAAATGATCTCTAATTGGATTATTAATCCATAATGGATTGAATCATTAATATACATAAACTAAAAGCATAGAAAAAAGCCATTAATTTGGCCTCAAGCATAGCTTAATCTTGGGTTAAGGAAAAGCTTTATGAAAAGCTTGATTTGGATTGAGAATGGGTCATGAGTATGACCATTTCTTGAGTGAGAGAGAGAATTTACATAAAAATCATTAGAATTTAAACATAAATGAAAATTAACTTCAATATCATTATGTAACTCTTCACTACTATTTAAACTTCAATAGCATTTAAAAAAACCATACCAATTAAACTTCTCAAGCTTGAGAGGGTTGAGAAGAGAGAAACATTGAGAAATTATAGAAAGATCAATATTCACTAATTACCTTACAACTTGCTTGATTCTTTGTTCATGGTAGAGGCCCCCAACCAATCAATTGGTTAAGTATGTTGATGGAGCCACTAATGGGGATTGAAGAAAGAGGGAAGCTCCAAAAACTAGTGAATTATTAAATGAATTCACAGTTCTTGGCTTAGGTGGAGTAGAGTAACGATGCATAAACACTATATATTTTTCAACAAGGGGGAGGCTTCTATTTATAGGAAAAATTGAGCTCCTAACCAAACAAACTGATTCTAGAATTTTCTAAATCAGTTTGGTCAATATTTGACCATTTTTAGGTCAATTAAGCTAACTTTTTGGAACTAGACTTGAATGAGGAGAGAGGAGAGATGAAATATCTCAATTTTTATGAGTTTAAAACTCATTCAAGCATGTGAAATATGCACCTCCTTTAAAGAACTCCCATTCCTTACATATGTGTCATAATGGAATCATTTTAATATTGTTCATAGTCTTTTTACTAATAAACCTTGTACATTTTCAACTCTTCATCTTATGTGAAATATGCACCTCCTTTAAAGAATTCCCCTTCCTTACATATGTGTCATAATGGAATCATTTTAATATTGCTCATAGTTTTTTTACTAATAAACCTTGTACATTTTCAACTCTTCATCTTATGTGAAATATGCACCTCCTTTAAAGAATTCCCCTTCCTTACATATGTGTCATAATGGAATCATTTTAATATTGCTCATAGTTTTTTACTACTAAACCTTGTACATTTTCAACTCTTCATCTTATGTGAAATATGCACCTCCTTTAAAGAATTCCCCTTCCTTACATATGTGTCATAATGGAATCATTTTAATATTGCTCATAGTTTTTTACTAATAAACCTTGTACATTTTCAACTCTTCACCTTATGTGAGCATTTACTCATTTTTGGGTATCTTCTTTTTACAAATTTGGATTTATCTCTTCCCTACACATGGATTGATGCTATTGGCCCATAGGGACCTTAATTGGACCATAGTCTAAAGATTTCTGAAAATCTAGACCCTTAGACTAAGGTTCTTTATACCTATTTCCAATTAATTCCAATTGCACATTGGAAAATTCTTTTTGAATTTCTGTTTCAGGGGAACTCATCTGAATTATAAGAGATATTTTTCTATCCAAAAATATTCAAAATCTGAATATTCTCTCTCTAGAATAATTTTCCTCTCTCTAGGCTAAAATAGTTAGCAACAGGGTCTTTATATTTCTGAAGAGGGTTGATTACAGGGGAAGATACTAGACATCAAAAAGAGGTTGGGGGAGGAATCTTACACAGGCTTACCACAATAATAGCATTCACATGCATCATTATATTGCCTTTGTCGATTTCCACGGCCTCTTTGACTCCCCCTGTCTCTGAATTTGCCTCTTTCACCTGCATGTTATCGCTGTTGTTGTTGATTCTGGGACTGTTGTTGTTGCTGCTACTGTCCATAATTCTGATTACCTGTTAAGCCACCTCCTTGACCACGTCCACGGCCTCCACTACCTCGTCCTCTTCCTGAACTCGTGTAGAAGGCCTGTTGCTCTGAACTGTTTTTGCTTTGTGAAGACTGTTGGTCTTCACCCAAGCTCTTCTCTTCGATAATCAGCATAGACACCAAATCTATAAAGTTGGGAATGTTTTCCCGAGTCTGAATAGACGTCTTGAACGCCTTATATTGTGGCCCGAGACCACGTAGACAGACTTCCACCTTGTCATCATCATCTACTGACACACCAATAGATGCAAGGGATTCCACAATACCCTTTATCTTCAGCACATAGTCATTCACAGACATGCTCTTTTTCTCCACAGTATGAAGTTCATTCTTCAACTGTATCCGGTGTGCCTTGGTATTTGTTTCATAAAGCTTTATCAAGGTGTCCCACGCCTCCTTGGGGGAGTTGGCATCCTGAATGTGCCCAATCATGGTGTCCTGTATACTAATGGAGAGCCAATACATAACCTTCCTGGCTCCTTGGTTCCAATCTTTAAACTCTTTCACATCTGCAGGCAGTCGGATTTATATCCGGTATCTCCGGTGCCTCTTCATGCTCACCCTCTATGTTGTCCCAATAGTCTTTTCCCATCAGGAAATTCGTCAACCTGAACCTCCAAGCATGGAAGTTATTCTTATCAAGTTTCTCAGCCACAATCTGAGTTATCCCATCATTTGACATCTTGCCAAACACACAATTTTACCAGAAACTGCACTCTGGTTTTTCTGCACAAACTGCTGTATTTTCTGCACAGCGGTACTATAGTACTCTCAAATGTCACAACCAATGACTTCAATGTGCATACATACACCCAATGGCAACTGTAGACCTCTTTGCAGCACCCACAGTGTCTGCATAGTCAATCTGTCTTCCTGCAATTCTTAAAACAGAGTTCTGCAGAGAATCGATGACTTACCTGCAGTGCTGGAAATCGCCTGCTTTCTAAAAAATGGAGGTCCAGACGCACCCAAAACGCGTTTTCGATCCAGGAAATTTGTCCGATAGGACTATATAGTTGGCCTATAGCTTTACTCCCGCGAAGAAAGCTCCTCAATCAGAGATTGTTTGCCGGTGCCTCCCGTAGAGCTCCCGAGAAGGGTGTAGTCACCAACACAAATAGGAAAGAGTAGTTGAAGCTCTTACCCTCGTACCACGTCCTGTGGTTCTCTTGCTTGCAGCTCAGCCCTTAGCACGAACCAGGCTCTGATACCATGAAAAGATGCAGGGGGAAGAGAGCTTGAGCTCTTGCAAAGCACACACACACACTCACATAACCCTAATAGAGAACACACAAGGTGAGAGGTTGAAAATCTTCTTCTTCTCTACTCAACACTCAACACACCATATACAAGATAAGAGTACACAATAATATGAAAGGTACTCAACCAAATACATACACAGGTTCTCTATAGTGTGAACCCGACTAAATGAGCTGGCGCTATAACTATGCCAGTCTCTAGAATGGCTGTCACACAGCCTGTCATCCCACTGGCCGCATATCACCCAAGTTCTCACCAACCATGCCAGTGGTGTAAGTGTGGGGCCTATCCCCCAGGCGGGTCATCAGTGTCCACCGCCTCACTAGATGAGCTCGATATCTCAACATAGCATACTATATATGCTAGTTAGCATACACTATATGCTAGTTAGCATACGCTTTATGCTAGCTAGCACACACTTTGTAGAAGCTTGTTAGTTAGCATATACTGTATATGCTAGTCAGCATATACTGTTTGCTAGTTAGCATATAGTATATGCTAACTAGCATATACTGTATGCTAGTTAGCATACGCTTTATGCTATTTAGCACACACTATGTAGAAGCTTGTTATGGTAAACAATTATCATATACTGCGGTAGTTAGCATACACTATATGCTAGTTAGCATATACTGTATGCTAGTAAGCACACACTATATAGTAGCTAGTGTGCATACAGTTAGCATATACTGTGCTAGTTAGCATACACTATATGCTAGTTAGCATCCATAAACTATATGCTAGTTAGCATATGCTATATGCTAGTAAGCACACAATATAAATTAGGTAGTTAGTATATAGTTAACATATACTGTGCGAGTTAGCATACAGTATATGCTAGTTAGCGTATACTATATACTAGTTAGCATACTTTATATGCTAGTTAGGATACACTGTATGCTAGTTAGCATACGCTTTATGCTAGCTAGCACACACTTTGTAGAAGCTTGTTAGTACACAATTAGCATATACTGTGGTAGCATACACAAGATACAAAATAGAATAAAAGACCATGACGACTGAATGGCATGATGTTATAGATTGCTTCATAATCTTCGGGGGTGATTGTGTACATTTGCCTTCTCTTTTGCATGTGTTTCATGGGTATCTTGATACGACGTACAAGATTTGAAAGTATGTGAACAACAAGTTGATTGTAGTCTAGTTTGAAGGTGTATGCATCCACTTGCTTGTAATACAGTCCTTGCACGACATAAGAGCCTTTGTCAATTGCATTGTTCCACTCATCAATGTAACCCTGTTTTGCCTTTTCTTTTACTGCAATGCACTTTACCAAGTAAAAGTCTACATTCTCATCATTGGTTGTAGCATTCGGATTCACTGCAAAAGTGTCACCAACACACAAAGCACTACTTAATGCATCATGGTGGCCTTCATACACGAATTTTTCATATCCAATGATCTGTCCTTCAAGGGCATCATCAGTCGGAGTGTCTTCTTCATCCTCAACTTCATCAGACAATGGCATCAGAATGTGATAATCCCAAGGCTGCACATGAGATTTGTTAGTGCAATGATTCCAACTATGGTTCATGCATGCATCACAAAAGCATGCCAATGGTCTTGTGGCAATGGCAGTTGCATCCTGCCGGTTGTGACCGCGAAAAGCATGCAAGGTGCGAGACTTCTCAACCGTGGCACAATTCCATTTAACCTCCCTGTTTACATCACCTACTTTGATCTCCCAAAACACACGGGCACATTCCCTTTCTTTTAGAGGATATGATGCAGCTGCTCCCTTTGATAGGCTGGCTTGGCAATAGGCAACCACATCTGCAGCACACTTTAAAGTGGCCCCATTAGGCTACAGCTGTTCATGTGTCAACGATCTTTTAACAACTGCGCCTGCACCGTCATGCTCTTCCTTGCCATGTCCTGATCCAAAGAAGAACCAGCTCATCTCCATTCCTGTCAGTCCAGCATACCTTGCAACAAAATAGAAAGGCCTAGCAGCCTTAAACTGTGAGGCATCACCATCTGACCAGACCCAGTGACATTTTGGAGTGACACCTTCTTTCTGTAACCAGCCACAATGCAGCATAAAACAATGTTGGACAAACAATGTGTCATGCACTTTGTCATCTGATATGAAGAAGTGGATTTTCTTGACTACTTCCCCTTCCCTGCGGTAGTATGTTATGTGCACAAAAATAGTTACTTGACTTGAGTGCCAATGCATGGATTGAATCTCATTTTGCTCCTTGAATGCATAGTTTTCTGCAAAGTCTACAACCGACACAACTACATCGTCAGGAAATCTAAGAATACAATCCTTGAACTGTTGTGCTTGCCATCGAGCGATATAGTTATGTTTGATAAAAACCTTCAGCTTGGTCTATAAGAGTTGAAGAAACTCCCAGCACTGCATTTCTTTAGTCACAAGATCTTTTCTCTTTTTTTGGTCTCCGTGCTTATCTGTTGCCTCCACATATGCAAACAATCACTACAAGACAATGCTGCCATACACGCGTTTCATACACGCGATAAATTACGAACGCGTGTATGGTCGCGCTTGTATTTGAATAAAATCGGGCGCGTGTATTTTAGCATTTAAATTCGTGTGTATATTTGCATTTATCAACGCGTGTATAAACGCGTTTATATACACGCAGTAATACACGCATAAATACACGATAATATTTACGGGGTAATACTCGCTATTATACACGGATAAATACACGCCACTGTACACGGATTAATACACGCATGGCAGAGAAAAACTGAAAAAAAACTGAATTCCTTAACAAAATTAAAAACTATTTTCCTTAAACCATCTCATAGTACATTACAGTATACATCATTACACAATCCCACTACATGCATTTACAACAATGAAATATATTCAAAAATAAATCATGCATATGAGATGATAGAAATGTCATCAATTTAGAACATACAGTGACGGATTGGTTAGGGTTCGATCTCATCTTCAATAAGATCCATCCTTGTCAAACGATCAACATCAATATCCATTTGATCAATTGGTAAGGCTACGATTAAATTTATTCCACTATCGATATTCTGTACTCCATTGATAATGGTATCGATGTCCTGATCATCCTCATCAACATCACCATCATCCTCAATGGTAGGGTCATTCTTATGATCATGAGAAATGGCATGCTCATCCTCATTATCACGATCATCTCTTATTTCTTGATCATCGATCACAACATCTTCAATGGCATGTTCGACGTCATCTTCATTGCGGCTTGTTACATCCTCCATATGCTCCATATCAGTGAATGTATTATACATCACTTTGGAACGTGGTGCAATAGGGATGACGTACCACCATTTGATGTCATGCACCATTGGTAGATAGATAACCTACTCAAATACACACAGTACAGTAATTAATTAGCATATCAAAAGTCAAGGGGTACGCGAGCTTAGATATATATGTACATGAAACACATTAGTAAAAAAATGCATACCTGCTCACATTGTTGTGGCAATACGAGCCTATCTTTCTTTGTTTGCCAGAACTTTGTAGAGTCAATAGTTACATATCCACTTGCATGGCGTTTTATCGTTGCATCAGACCCTTTTTCCACCACGTTCATTTGCCATTTGACATCCAAAACATACACAAAGAAGCGACGAAAGTCAAGCCTAAATATGTCTTGGATTATGCCACAATAATCATCCATTTTTCCATTAGCTCCCTCAAAGCTACTAATGACACCGCAATCTTGTGTATTTCTCTTTTCATCAATTCTTTGTGTTCGAAAATGCTTGCCTTCACACCATATAGCATTGAACATAGTGCACTGGACCAAAATAGAAGCAATATTAATATTGTGTAAGCAATGTGAATAAATATTAAAAGCAAATCACTTACAACTAATGCAAAACATTAGTTATATGTACCTTTGACATGCATCCTCGTGCATACTCCCATTCTTCCGCCGTGATATGCAGCCCCTCGTCACTCTCTGCTCTCTCCATTTCCTCATGCAACCAATCAACATGGATATCATTCGGAAGTGTTGCTAGATGCTTAGGGTACGCCTTCCGAGAGCCATGTTGCCTCCGAAAGAGAGCTCTTTCTGCTTGCCTTTTTGTCTTTGCATCCTCATATCTTGTAACCCATCTGCTCATCACATCACTATTAAGGATACAAGTGAAATTGAGATCATCAATCAATGTTCTGTCAATTACTTTACTCTGTCCTTTTCCTTGAGGCACAATAGAGGTCATCCTCAAGTCCTCTTCATTGCTCCATAGTCGTGGCAAAGAGCTGTCCACCTGACCAAGAAATTCTGAAATATATACAAGAGACTCTTGTATCAACCAACCCTCGGCCATGCTTCCTTCAGGCCTTGCACTTTGCCTCACAAAGTCTTTTAAGGTCTTCATGAAGCGCTCTAGAAAGAACATCCAACGTGCATGCACAGTACCACATAAAGCAATTTCGTCCACTAAATGCACAATGAGATGTAGTTGACTTGTGAGAATGGTTCGCGGAAAAGTCTCCTCTACCAAACAAACCACCTCCACTGCCATAACACGCGCATCATCCAACGTGGCTGGATCAATTGCTTTGGAACTAACATATCTGA
Organism: Cibotium barometz; assembly: GCF_041138505.1. Lineage (NCBI taxonomy): Eukaryota > Viridiplantae > Streptophyta > Polypodiopsida > Cyatheales > Cibotiaceae > Cibotium > Cibotium barometz. The sequence continues at coordinate 8,642,022 of NC_141056.1, read as the reverse complement.
AAAATAAATAAATAGTACGTTATACTTCATGCACGTTCATTTTGCAAGGTATAATGAAGGGTGATCTGAGCATGGGTTTTACATACCTCACAAGCTCGCCCATCTTATAAATACATTTTTTCAAACTCTTATTCGCACAATGGTCGATGCTAGTAGGTAGTATGAACTGCGCACATAAGAGCACATTTATGGTTTATGGCATTACAAAATTTAATTTCAACGTACGTACAAGACTTGGAAAACACTTACTTGAAGCATCTTGTGCCAATCGTGGGACTTCAACCCATATAGTTGCTCAACGCCTCTTTTCTTAGTGGTTGTAAAGGCTCCCTTCAATGATCTCATGCATCCAGTGGGAGTACGCAAAGTGGTGATGGCCTGCTTTACCTGCTTCTCCTCTTTCTTTGATATAATCCATGGTGCAGGCGGAAGACGAACGTGCCCACCCACCTCTCGTGGCCAAGCTTGACGCATACGTCCTGCGACCCGCAAGTCCTCACGTACGCTAACATTGTCTCGTTTACCAGTAATATGTTCCCAAATACCAGATCCCACATTCTTGAAGATGTGCATGGGATCAAGAAGATGGTTGATCTTAAGATGGGTCCAATATGGCAGCCGAAAAAAAATGGAGTACCTGCACAAGGGATTGCTCTATGTGACCTTTAATCCAATTAGAGACTACACAAAACAAGATTGAAAAAACATCACTATACCTGTTCATGCCATCTGGAGGAAGAATAGTTGTAGACTCCCAAATACGCTTCCAATCTTTTGCACAAAGTGTTTGTGGAGGAATGTTACTCTTACTAGCAACATATTTAGGATGATCTGAGGGGAGAAATCGATGATGATTATCGAATATAGTCTTACACAAACCATCAGCATACTCATGTACTAACGAAGGACCACAAACAGGACATGCATGTTTACCCGATGTTTTCAAACCTGTTAAAATATAAATAAAAGTTAGAATAATAAAGTCAAACCGTCTAATTAATATATATAGCCAATAGTAATAGAGTAGGGAGGTAATTAGAATTCTTACCAGAACAATCGCTGTATCCTGGAAAGTCATGCATTGTCCACATCAACACTGCTTTTAAGTCGAAGTGTCGAGAGGAGGGAGGCCTGCTAATGTCCACCACCGCAACACCTCTCCATAGTTCCTCCAACTCATCAATCAGTGGTTCAAGATAAACATCCATATGCTTGACTTTATGTTTCCCTGGAATTAGAAGGGATAACATAAGATGTCCCTTCTTGATCGCCATTGATGGTGGAAGGTTGTAATTCACCAGCACAACTGGCCACACGCTGTATGCGGTGCTTTTGAAACCAAATGGATTCACTCCATCCATACCCAGGCCAAGTCTCAAGTTTCTGGGCTCTGTTTTAAAGCTGGGCCACTCATCTTCAATATGCTTCCAAGCAGGAGTGTCTGCGGGAATTCTCCACATGCCATCATCCGATCGATGTGAGGAATGCCATGACATGAGCTCTGCTATGGATTTGCACTTGAACATGTGTTTGATGCGAGGAATTATAGGAAAGTGACGCAAGACTTTACGAGGTACATCAAAACTCTTCATATCTGTTCTGTACCTTGCTTCACCACAAGTGGGACATGTCAGAGCCTCCTTATGTGTCCCACGAAATAGAATGCAATCATTGACGCATGCATGTATTTTATCATAATCCAGTCCTCCAAGAGATGTCACATAGCGCCTCGCTATGTCTCTTGAGGTGGGTAGTCTATTTTCCTTTGGAAGCATGTTTGACAATAGCCTGCATCCAATATCATCAATTATAATTAGTCTTAAATCCTAAACCTTAAACCACTAATTCAAATTTATAAGTTAGAAAGCTTACTTCAACAATGCGTCAAGACTTGCATTGCTCCATCCATAAACTATTTGTATATTAAGTAGTTCAAGGGAAGCACGTAAAACTGAGAATGTGCACCCTTCAAACACCGGTGTCGATGAAGCTTTATAAAGATGCTCTTGTTCCATATCATCGTCGTCCATACCTTTGGGATCATCCTTAAAAAGATTCCGCACCATATCATCAAGCACCTCCTCTTCCACAACTTCGTGGGGTGCAGGGCTATTGTCGTCCCTTTCCCACTCATCTCTAACAATAGATCCCGAAGCTCCAGCATCATCTCGTCGACGCTTTACGTGCTCTCGTCGCGTGTAGGGTACCATGTTAGGGTGTGGTACTGCATCCTGCTTCAATTTATCAAATTATATGTTACAACTCTATTAATTTAATTTGGATACCATGAGTCATTTGAATACCATCAATTTACATCTACTCACCTCTAAACCTGTTTGATTCCATTCTCCATACATGGAGATGTGATTCAAGGTGATTCGACGTGCTCGTACAATGCATCCTTGACATCGATTGCACATACATTTGATCCGTTGTCCCAACCACACATCGCGATTACGATGACGCATTGTCTCATCTTCCCCAGAACTGCTTGAAGAGGTTGATGACATCCTGTGTACAAACTAGAAAATACAAACTCATTACATATTTTTAATGAAAGCACAAAATCGCGTGTATTCACGCGGCTATCTCCTAAAACTTCCGTGTATAAACGCGGCTACTTCCTAAAAAACGCGTGTATTCACGCGGCTAATTTCTGCAAAACGCGTGTATAAACGCAGCTAAAATCCTATACACGCGAATATACCTGCGTTTATAAACGCGCACATAAACGCGGCGGCATATTTAAACTAAAAATAGTCCGCCTTCCCCAAATATAGATTTTGAACTTAGAAATCAACAGTGCATGCGTTTTCGCCTATTTTTGCCTCTTCCAACAGCAAGGAGGGAGCAGAGAAAGGAGCACACACACGGGAGAAGGAGGGAGCAGAGAAGGAGCAGAGAGGACTCACTTTTTCAGAGGTGAGTCACTTTGTCCTGTGCCTTGTCTCTTTTGTCAGATTTGTTTACTTTGCTCTTTGCTCTTTGGGTTTGTCTTTTTGCACACGATTGGGTTGCTGCATCCTGACAGGGGCGACAATGGCTGGTCCTTTTATAAGGACATTCTGTCTTTGTCGGGGGGTCGGTCTTTTCGAAAATTTTTTTTCGCAGGTCGCGTGTACAGACGCGTGTAGAAGCGCGTGTAACCTGTCTGCAGAGTTTTTTCACGCGCATATACACGTGTTTTTGGCCGGGTGTATACACGCGTTTTTTGACGGGTGTATATACGCGTTTCTGCAGACAGAAAACTGCGGCGTTTCAGATTTCATGGTTTGCAGGCAATTGACTTGTGTAATGACAATGTGTGAGTCAAGAGACAGCCCATGATGTACATGATGATGTTTGTTGCAGGTTCTTTATGGATATTCCAGGTTCTTCATCCGATCCATTTGCGTACAGCAATTGGTTGATGGAGATGATGAATCACTTTGGGCGCCAACCTGGTCCGGTTGAGCTTACAGAGTATATGTATGCCCATCCCCCTCCTTCCCTGCCTGGTGTCTATACCCCTACCGCGAGTATCCAGGGCACTCCAGTGCCGTCTATTCCTCCGAGTCCGACGAGACGGCATGCAGCTTCTCCTCTTCCACGTCCACCGAGGAGACATACCTCGTCCCAGACACACTCACGTACACCCTCACAGCCACCATCACATGCTCCCTCAGAGCCACCGTCACGTCAGGGCTCACAGCCACCGTCACGTAGACAATCCCCCAGTCGTGACTCCACCCGCAGCAGTAGGAAGAGTGGGAGTGGAGGATGCGACGGGTGCTTTGGTGGGGGAGGTGGGGGAGGTGGGTGAGGTAGTAGGGCACGGGGTGAGAGAGGAGATAGAGGGAGAAGAGTTAGAGGAGACAGTTCGGAAGAGGAGGAGATGAGAGAGATGGAGAGAGTGGTTTGCTATGATGTGACGGATAGGGGCGGGATAGTGATGGATGCGAGGGGGAGGGAGGTAATGGAGTACATGCGTGGGGTAGTATCAAACTCATATAGAAATTGTTTTATTAAATTTAAAGATCAAAATAGCCGATTAGTTGGGGAGGTGATAGAGGCTGTACACAGTCGGTACCCCAATCCCCCACATGCTACATTCTCGGATGTATGGGGAAGGACGCGAATAAGGGAGATCTTAAGTAATAAAAGATCTCACCTTAAAAAACTCGCGTACGATGACCGGCTAAATGTAGCTGCGGGTGGCTATCCTGCCGAGAAACCTGCCACTGCGCACAAACGCGAGTGGAAGGAGGCAAAGAAACGAGCAGAGGGTGGCGTGAAGAGCAGGCAGCATGTGGAGGCACGACGGATCCAGATGGAGACCGTTAGATCTTCGCATTTCGGATCTGGCGGCGTCGAGTCATGGGAGGCAGAGTTCGTAAGTATCCTGTCACTTTATTTGATTGTTTACTTAATTCATTGATTCTATGAATTGTTTTAATCTTACAAATTGTGTTGATTATGATACAGCGACGGGTTACGGGGAGGAAGCCCACAACCCACGATACTGCGTATGCTCGCCGGCATAGCAGACGTGACACGTGGGCCATCTTCAGAGCCGAGGGACGTATTACGGACGCGCAGTTTGAGTTGGCCATGAGACCATACGGTCGACAGGTACTTGAAAATTCGTAACGAATGGTTTTGGTTTATTGAATTGCATATATATATACTTATATACTATATATTACTTGAACAGGCACAAGCTGCTGATGATCCACCGGCCGCCACTGCAGAGGGTGGACGTGAGCACTACTCCTCGGACCCACCGACCGATGCGAGCTCATCTGAGCATGGGGGGAGCACCGAGTCATCATCTGGGTCTGAGTAGTACTCAGACTTGTAGTATCACATTCCATATTTAGGATGTGATTGTATATATTTTTTTGTAAACTCAAGCCATGGGCTACTTCGAGATATGGACTCCCTTGTATACATGTATGAAATTTTGATAGTAATATTGAATTGATTGATCGATAGTATTACATTCATGTCTGTCTTGAATCGTGTAATGACAATGTATGCATTCATGTCGTTCTTGTCTTAATCTCCCTCGTGCATATGTTCTTCGTGGATGGTCTAATGGGATGGTCTAATGCACCAAAAACCCTAAACTAGAGAGTGCTATTGGGTGCTGGAATGCTGGAACAGTATTCAGGCACCAAATAGCACTCTCTGGATTTTTTTTAAACTCTCTGTTCGCGTGTATAAACGCGTCAAAACTGCTAAAATTCGCGTGTATCTACGCGGATACCCTGGAAATTACGCGTGTATTAACGCGTATAAACTGGCAATAACGCGTGTATACACGCAAGTAAAAACGCGTCTGGGACATGGGAACTGAACAGGATGCGGCTATACACCCGTGTATAAGCGTGTCTAATATAATAAGAAGCGTGTATAGGGGCGTGTATTAACGCGTCTGTATAAAAAAACGTGGCTATACACCCGTGTATACGCGCGTGTGAGAGGTACTTTACACGCGGTTTTACACGCATGTCTCTGGCCGCGATTATACACGCGCTGATACACGGGCCCGCTACTTTTCTTCACAAGTCATTTTTAGCGGCTAAGAGCGCGGGTATGAGCCCAATCCCTTGTAGTGAATTTTACAAAGATATTCTTACCTGGGCTTTGTGTCTCTAAGCATCATGTTTCTAGCTTTTTCACACCACATTTCTTACATTCGCCCATCAAACACTCACTATTGTGGTAACCAGCATCTATCTGCTTCGAGCAGAGAACTGACTCCCATAGATGTGTGACACCTTTGAAAGTTTGATATAAAGCCATGCAACCCCTGCTAGTTTCATCACCTCTGACGCAAACGCTACATGTACATCTGCATTGGGCTCCATGCAGCCCGAATGACTGAGACCGCATATGGTTAAGTGTGTCCTTTAAAAAGGACATATGCACATGATATTCGCAGCAGCATGTGTCTCTATCTTTCAGCCGCCGTACAAAAAATGGCTTCATCATCTCAAATATTCTCATACCTATTTTGCAATTTGGATGCTTTTCTTTGAATCTGTAGAAGAGCTCAATGTGCAATTATGAGAGTTAGAAGGCGGTTATTATGCTAGTTATGCTAATTAGTATACAGGCCATGCACGGAAGCATACTGTATGTAACCAGCACTTACAGTATGCTAACTAGCACTTACAGTATGCTTCCATGCATGTGCAGTATGTTAACTAGCACTCACAGTATGCTAAGTAGCACTTGCAGAATGCTAACTAGCACTTGCAGAATGCTAACTAGCACTCACAGTATGCTAACTAGCACTTGCAGAATGCTAACTAGCACTGATAGTATGCTAACTAACACATTCAATAGGCTAATTGGTACATTCAGTATGCTAAGTAGCACATTCAGCTAGCTAATTGGTACATTCAGTGTGCTAACTAGCACAAACAATGCTAAACTAGCACAAACAGTATGCTAACAAGCACATTCATTATGCTAACTAGCACATTCAGTATGCTAAGTAGTACTTACAGTATGCTAACCTATGCTAATTAGCACTCACAGTATGCTAATAAGCACATACAGAGTGCTAACTATCACTAATCATATGCTAACTAGCACTTACAGTATGCTAAGATGCACTACATTATGCTAACTAGCACCTTGAGTATGCTAACTAGCACTTAGAATATGCTAACTAGCACTTACAGTATGCTAACTAGCACTTACAGTATGCTAATCAGCACCTACCATATGCGAACTAGCACTCACAGCATGCTTACTAGCATTTACATGCTAACTAGCATACACAGTCTGCTAACTAGCATGCATGTAGAGTGTGCTAATCAGCACATAGAGTATGCTAACTAGCATACACAGTCTGCTAACTAGCATTTACAGTGTGCCTCCAGGTATGGCTTGTATACTAACTAGCATGTAGAGTGTGCTAATTAGCACATAGAGTATGCTAACCTAGCATACACAGTCTGCTAACTAGCATACACAGTCTGCTAATTAGCACATAGAGTATGCTAACTAGCATACACAGTCTGCTAACTAGCATTTACAGTGTGCCTCCAGGTATGGCTTGTATACTAATTAGCATTACTAATATGATAAATAACGCACTCTGTAAGGTGATCAACATATTGAAGATTTGAACTAGCATATACAGTATAGCATGTTCTAGCATGTAGAGTGTGCTAATTAGCACATAGAGTATGCTAACTAGCATACACAGTCTGCTACCTAGCATTTACAATGTGCCTCCAGGTATGGCTTGTATACTAATTAGCATTACTAATATGATAAATAACACACTCTGTAAGGTGATCAACATATTGAAGATTTGAACTAGCATATACAGTATAGCATGTTCTAGCTAGAATAAACCATAAACAACCACAGTGTAAATAACAACCAGTATGCTAACTGTAAAGTTTCACATGCTTTTTAGTGTACTCGAATAATGGTGCTTTGGTTAGATCAATTACCTGAGGTTCATCAAGGAGGTGTACAGGGTGCTTTATGTAATTTTTTCTCCCCATCCTCTTTCGACAAACATCTTTTTTGTTAGGGGATACACGTGTCTCATCCATCCAAAATGTGTAAACCAGCTCTTTCATTTCATCTGTGATTGTGCTACGACGGGCATGTTTTTGACATGCAGCCAATGAAAACATTCCACCGTCAACATTCGATGTCACCCGCAATTTAGCCTTGTACAAGGATCGATGCAGAACTTTAAGGAGTCTTGAGACTTTTGACATTTGCATGTTCTCCTTTGAATTCAACATCATGGGCAATGCTGTATGCTTCAAATACAACTCCTCATTACAGCTTGGCTGCTTTACAAGCGCCAAGGTGTTATGAACATTGCACATGATTGCACTTTGAATAGTAGACTCCTCTGGACACACTGCTTGCATGACAGGATGATGAGATACTAGATTCCAAATTTCTTGCTTGTCTTCTGTACTAATTCCTTCAGTCCTCCTCTTGAACAGTGCCACAATCTCAGACGAGATTTTCTTCTTTTCCTCCTCAAAGGCAAGCTCTCAAACCTGAACCTGCTTAAGTTTTCTCTTCTCTCGTTGTTTCCTCTTTCTTTGTCTCTCATAATCCCTAATGGCAGTACAAGTTGGGTCCTCCAAGTTCGGATTCATTGTCTATAAAGGATCCCTTCTGCTACCTTCATCTGCTGCCCTTGAACACGCAAGTAAACCTACTAGATCAGATTGCAAGGTATGGTTCGCCATAACTCTATGAGATGGGGAGGAAGTGGGCTACACGGAGAGAATGCGAGGCAAAGGGAGAGGGTGAGACTGTTTGAGCAGCATCACAGAGAGAGAGAGAGAGAGAGAGAGAGAGAGAGAGAGAGAGAGAGAGAGAGAGAGAGAGAGAGAGAGAGAGAGAGAGAGAGAGAGCGCTCATCCACTACACCATGACTTCAGTAACTGAAAAGATGCTACATTTGAATTTGGCGCCGAGTAAATTTAACATAGTTTATGGAAAGTTTATTTCAAAATGGACATATTCTTGGCTCTCGAATGTATGCTAACAAGCACTACTAACTAGCATTGTCCGGGACAACATTTTTTGTGCACGTTAACATGCTTCTATCCCACTGTCAAAATACCATACATCAGAGTCAACAAAAACTACCAAACATGCATCATGTACAGATGGGTCATACTCGCAATACACGCTAAATGCCCATTCTGTATCCTGCATAACATTTATAGAATCTGCATTTGTAGAAGCATTCGCTATTGTGGCTGCATTTGACTCTTTCTTCTTTGTCTCTTTAGCCTTTAGCTTAGGGCAATTCTTAATGACATGATCAATTGCCTTACAATAGTTGCACCTGATCTTTTTATTGCCTTTATCAAGAGCCTTCTCAGACCTATTGTTGCTCCAGTGGAAGGAGAAGAAGTTGCAGACCTACTAATAGGAGAAGAAAAAGTGGAAGGGACTGCCTTACCACTTCTTCTCTGCTGGGCAGCAATAAATGCCTGATCAATTGCATGCTGCCTAGCCCTATTTTTCCTGGACTGTGTTTCTTGCAAGAGCTTGTTGACTAAAGTATCATACTTGTCAACATCAAGTCTGTCCTCAGTCACAAGTCTCCACGTGGAAGCAAAAGTCTGATATGACTTAGGTAAAGATCAAGAACAGTCTACACAAGAGAATGATCAGGAATAATCTCACCTGCAGAAATCAAATATTCCTTGAGATCTTTAATCTCAGCAAAAAAAACATTCATGTCATCATCTTCCTGCATAATCTTTGATTTTAGCTCTTTACGCAGGTAAGAGATTTTTGCCTCGTTTTACGACCTGCATACAAACCAGCTAGAATATCCCAAGCCTATTTTGTTTTTTTAGCTGAACGAATATGTGGAGTGATGCTACATTTGACAAAAAGTGCAATCAAGGCATGAGCTTGTGCATCTTTACCATCCCAAAACGAGCTTGTTCAGCAGTGTGCAAAACACAGCAATAGTAGAGCTACTAGAACCTGCAACATCCTCAACAGATCCTACATCCACAGAACCTGGACATACATCCATACCCTGCACAATGTTCCACACTCCTTTTGTAACCAAAATATGCTACATCATGTATGCCCAAAGTGGGTAGTTGCTGTCTCCATCCAATTTGTCATCAGTAGACAACATGCGAAATACATCATCGTTGTTATCAGCCATGGCCTACTGACTGAAACTGATGCAAAAGCTACTTGTAATGAAGCAAAGATTGAACACAAAACAACTCATGCTATGTAGCATGGTCCACAATAGAATACATATGCTTGTTTTGTAGAAAACTGCACTGTCAAAATTTTTGCACAAAATGACAAAAACACCTGTGCAGAACTTGTAATGCAAAAACGGAGCCCGAAACGACCTCAGATGCAATTTTTGAGGACGCAAAGCCCTATGGGCCTATTTGCAGAGTGTAGGGACTTGCAAGCACTCGTGAAAACTCAGCTCAATCAGAGAACGTGAGTCGGAGGGTGCTAGCGGCGTAGCCCTGGGAGCCGATGCCCGCTCTGATACCAATTGTTGGAATTAGGGTTGCAAGAATGCACACAAAGCTTGGAGAATAAGAAGCAAGAATGCACACAACACACAGCGTATTAGATTGTGTCAATGTACAAAGATCAGTTAGCCCTAGAATGATGGGTGTATATACAAGCCGGGGGAAAAAACCTCCTAAAGAGGAAAAAAGTGCCTCGGCGGTCCTAAGTGTGTTCACACACAACACTGCCTATATATATGGCAACAAAAGATACCCTTACCTTTTTATGGCTTCCTTTTGTTAACTCTCACTTGTATTTTGAGTTAGTTATGTAAACTAGCACCCTGATACCATGAGAAGATATGGGGGAGAGGGTGAGCTTGAGCTCGTTTGTAAGTAAATTTCTTCACATATACACAAAAGAATAGACAAGCACATAAAATAGAGATAAGTGGATGAAATTAGTTCTTTCTTCTTCATTTCTCTATAACCATAACCTAATTTAAGATAAAAGTACATACTATAAGGGAAAGTAATCCACTACAAAAATAAATACATGCTCCATATTGTGAACCCGACTACATAAGCTATTGCTATAACTATGCCATAAATCTAGTAAATTAAAGTAGCTATCATATAGCTTGTAAAACACTAGTAGAATATCAACCATAACCTCACTAACCATGCTAGTGCCATAAGTGTAGAGGAGTCATCTTGGCGATATCTCAACACTCAACTTCTACTTTTAATAAATATTTATTAACAACACATTTAAGAGATTCCAACAATGGATCAATTTACACTTCCTCCAAGTAACGCAACAATCAGAACCCTACAATAGACTTTAAATAGGCACTCTTGCTTTGTGAATATTTATTGAAGTTAAGTTGGTCTCTCCCAAACTATGAGGCACTCAAATTTAAGGGATTAAGTATATTTCTAGAATGGCTCAATTAGATTTCTTTTGGCTCAAAGAAGAGAAATCATGGCATATGTAACAAACCACCATGTTAAAGGTGGAGGTACTCCCACCACTACAACTTATAGGGGATCTATATAGACAACACTAGCTTATTGATAACACTTACAAGTATCACGCCATAGGGACACTCAACATAGCTCACTACACTAAAAGTATGGCCCTAAGAATGAGTTTAAAAAAAATAGTTGAGTGTCACTTCGTGACATAATTAGTGTGACTAAAAATGTTACCAAATTGTGTCCTGCTAAGCGAAACTTCTAGTGATACTATGCCCATCTAATTATACTATAGAGATTGTACTTCAAAATTCATTTGTCTGGTCCCACCTTTTTCTTGAAAGCTAGTTGCTTTTGCATTTGCACTCTCTTGTATCTTCACCTTAGTAGCCTATTTCTCAACACCCTACAGCCTACTTTCTTGCATGTATACACTTGGCGTTGCCCACATCCTTAGCCATGGATCTTTCTATTTTGCCATATTTTTTATCTTGCTTAGGAAGATCCTAGTAGATATACTGGTTTCATAGGGGAGGTTTTCGATGCCATGGCCTCTACTACTATGACTAATCAAATTAGGGATTTCATTGACTCTATGCAGATGAGGCTAATCACTAGACAAAGGGAGGTGCTCCATATTGTGAGCCCGACTACATAAGCCGTTGCTATAACTATGCCATAAATCTAGTAAATCAAAGTAGATATCATATAGCTTGTAAAACACTAGTAGCATATCAACCATAACCTCACTAACCATGCTAGTGGCATAAGTGTAGAGGTGTGATCTTGGTGATATCTCAACACTCAACTTCCACTTTCAATAAATATTTATTAACAACACATTTAAGAGATTTCCACAATGGATCAATTTATACTTCCTCCAAGTAACACAACAATGGACCCTACAATAGACTTTAAATAGGCACTCACGCTTCACTCAGTCCCTTAAATTTGGGTGCCTCATAGTTTGGGAGAGACCAACTTAACTTCAAAAAATATTCACAAAGAACACATTTAAGAGATTTCTAGAATGGCTCAATTAGATTTTTTTTTGGCTCAAAGGAGGGAAATCATGGCATATGTAATAGACCACCATGTTATAGGTGGAGGTACTCCCACCACTACAACTTATAGGAGATCTACATACTTGTGGGCTAACTACCTTGCATGCTTGTAGAATTTCTAGTTTACATTCTTGTGGGCTAATTGGCTTGGCTTGCAAGCATGCAAGTTGGGAAGTCCAATCCACAAGCATATAAGTAGGTTATACTATAAGTTTACAAACCATAAATTAACTTCCAAGCCAAGATGCCAGCAAGGATAAGGATGCAAGCCATTTAGCCTAAAATCAGGCTAGCTAGGAAGTTTACAATACTGCTTATGAGCTAGTAGGGAAGTGCGCAAGCATTTGAGCTAAGAAGTTTGTAAGCATGCAAGCTAGGAAGTCTGCAAGCTTACATGCTAATTGGCCTCCATACTTGGGGACTCTTGTCTTGCATGCTTTCTTGTGGACTTTCGGCTTGCATGCTTGTTGGTTGATGGGCTTGCAAGTCAAAAAGTATGCATGTAACAAGCGTGCTTGTTGGTTGATGGGCTTGCAAGTCAAAAAGTATGCATGTAACAAGCGTGCTTGTGTGCCATCCACATTGCATGCTTGCATGTTGATTAGTTTATAGGAAAATGTAAGATCCCTCCTTAGGCTATGCCCTAGGATCACCTAACATAGAATCCTTATGAATTAAAACATAGAACATACTTGAGAAACTCTAGCAAGGTTTCCATAGACCCCCAACCTTGAAACTCATCGCATGAACATGATAGATTGTGGCTAGTGACTCAGCACATCCATTGGTTCAATACCTCGAATATCCCTCGAGCCCGAGGTGAGATTGCCGCACTTGGGTTAACTGTAATCCTAATCCTAGGTTATTTGATGATAGTGCCACATGTTCCCTTACCTATACTTAGGCCGATTGAGACGTAACATATTTCCCCCCTTACTTTAATTTGCATCCACCTTGGAGTATCCTTGACCATTAGGACTTACCAGTATATTTCGACAAGGTAACTAAAAAAACAAGTGGTCCTAAACCTTCTTCATGTAACGTAGTATGAGGCACTGAGTTATACACCAAGAAGTTTTAAACTTCTCATCTCTTCATGTACAAACTTGATGCATCAATATTGCTTGGCCATCATGAGAGAGTGTGTAATGGATCTTAGTTATCATGCTCTTAACAACTAAGAAAGTATCTTCTCTTGTTGTCCATGTAATTAGCACTTCCCCTTGCAATTAACCATGAACTAGCATGGAGTATCCTATATAAATAACCCTATTTGTCTTAGGAACATTCCATATAAAATACACCATGCTATCCCACACCACCATGAAATACTCTATACGAAATCACCTACTAAGCCATGATCATAGGTGGGATGATTAGTTCCCCCCTACAAACTAGCCTTGAGATACCAAACAATAAACTTGTCCTTCTTGTTTGGAGTTTTCTTGCTAGCAAGTCCACAAGTTTGCAAGTTTACTTATCTACAAGTTTGCATGTCCGCTTTCCCACTTAAATATGTCGGATTTGCATTGTAGGGTTCATTCATAAGAGGTTGATTGGATAATCTATGCGAAGGGAGAGATATTTTTTGTAATCTAATTTTTGAGATATATTATTTGTTCTATGTTCATGTTGCTTTAGCTACACCATGACACCAAGATGAGGATCCAATATAGAACACCCCGATATGGGTTCCACTCCCATACTAGTCACACTTGCACCAACATCCAATATGACCTTCTATTAAACCCATTACCACCACACCACCACGTGTTACACCCACACCACCACCCATGGGTGCAATAGACCTCAATCCTCATCCACTGCACTTCCCATGTCCACATACACATCACACCTATAGGGCAGGTCGCTTATGACATTGTAGATTGAGGATTTTAGGCAACACTATGAGAGTTGGTGTCACTCTACCTATCGGACATGCATATATCATAAATGTAAATATATTTTGAATTTAGATGTAAGCTTATTTAATTTATTATCTTGTTTTCTCACTAAAGTCTAAAAAATGATTACTTTTAAATATACGAAACAAGATGTAGGAAAAAAAGAAATTAGTCGCGTAGTTGGAGGTCGAGTTCGGGGTCAAAAAAGATGATAAATAAAGAGATGCATGAGTTAGTCAGACATAGGCATGATAATGCTAGGTACACAAATATTTCTTTTAAAAAGTAGTAGAAATGTGTATGTGTGTGTAGCATTGCATCAATCTTTAAAGTTTAATAATATGACATGTTGTAATCAAAGTAGTATTGCAATTCACTAGGATCTTAAGTTTACATCAAAGCCTTAAGTGATGGATTAGATTGAGGGTGTTGTAGAGAGATTGGGGAGAGAATCAAAATACTAGATTAGGTTCCAATAACTAGATAATATAAATTATACTCTCATATTTGATAATTGGTGAAGAAGAGAAAGGAAGACATACACTAGTACAACCGTCCCATCCATGTTGAGTTTATAGATTTAGAATGAGTAGGCTTGCAGAAAGTCTTGAGAATTTTGCATTTTCACGAGTTGAGTCTTCCTTCATTAAATTGTCATGGCTATCGATCACGTTCTCTTTCTTTTGGCCCACTCGATCAATGTAAGTTATATGTTTCACGATTGTAAAATATATCACAACATATTGACGGTGGTATTCTCCTACGTGTCATCATGTTTTTAGTTATCAGTATGTGATATCTAATATTTTAGATTTTTAAATCCTATCTCTTATGAGATTAGCATATTCTCATGGTAAGTACAAAATATGTGGTTTATGATGAGGGCCAAGATCTCTATAGTCTACTTCATTCATATTGTTTATTTTCTAAACCAATAAAACAAAAGAGAAATTCTACACACACACACACACACACACACACTCTCTCTCTCTCTCTCTCTCTCACGCACGCATGCATGCACGCATGCACGCACACACACACACACACATAGAGAGCATCTACACATGATAGGTAGCTCATAAACATTGACTTCACATGCACTTTCCTTTTACAAAATATCTAAGTACAATCATCAAAGTACAATCATCAAAGTACTATCATCAAAGTATATAAATAACTGAGAGTGATTGTTTGAATACAAAAGTATGTGAGTACAATAATATCTAAGTACAAAGTATGACAATATATGAGTACAATAATATCTAAGTACATATCTAAGTACAAAGTATGACAATATATGAGTACAAAATAAAAATACATGAGTACAAAGTATGACAGTATATGAGTGCAAAATAAAAATATCATTTGAGTTCAAAGGTCACGTGTGTTGGGTAACTTATACGTTTAGGCCCTTACATTATATGAGTATAATAATATCTTATACAATCATTTAAGTACAAAAATATATGAGTATATTCATTTGGCCCTCCTGCTATGTCTTAATAGAACATCTAATGGCAATCTTCTTTGCTCATGTATACGATGAGAAGGAGTGGGTTTGTTGTTGAAAGAACGGTAGAGGGGGAGGAGACACACACACAGGAGCAAACCCTAATGTATATTGCAAACCCTAACCATAGAGGGAAGCCATATCCACTCTCACACAAAGCATAATGCACTAATCCATAATCCACACAACACACAATGAGTTGTGTCCACACTCTACTAACCCTAGCTAATGTCCACACACTATGACCAACTGGACACGCGGTCATTTATGTCTCACACATGTTCCTACCTAATCTGCCAGCACATAGCATAGCTGGCTCACACTGACATATCGAGCTTGAATCTCAACAGCCCCTCTCAAGCTCATGATGTACTGCCGATGAAGATGTAGATGAGCTTGGGATATCAAGACTCTCAACACTCCCCCTCAAGCTCATCCCATGTACTCCCAACATAGTCCGGAAGTACTCAAACTTCTCCCTGCTCAGTGGCTTCGTAAAGATGTCTGCCACCTGCTCATCAGTCTTCACATACTGAAGATCAACTGTACCATCCAGCACCTTTTCTCTGACAAAGTGATAATGGACCTCTATGTGTTTGGTCCTCGCATGAAACACTGGATTCTTTGCCAACTGTATACTGCTCATGTTGTCACAATGTATGACAACTTTGCCATCAAGAGGCTCACATAAATCTGCCAAGAGACTCTTTAACCATATAGCCTCACAAGTAGCAATGGCTGCTCCTCTGTACTCAGCCTCTGGACTGGATAAAGCAACTGTAGGTTGCTTTTTGCTACTCCAACTCACCACGGCACTTCCAAGTGTAAAAGCATATCCACTAGTAGACCTCCTGTCATATGCGCTACCTGCCCAATCAGCATCTGTGTAGCCATGTATGTCCAAGCTTTTACCACTCTCATAAAATAGACCATAATGTGCTGTGGTCTTCACATATCTCATGATGCATCTCACTGCATCCAAATGTGGTTTCCTGGGGCTCTGCATAAACTGGCTCACTAGCCCCACTGCATAACTCAAATCTGGGCGTGTGATAGTCATGTATATGAGACTACCAACCATCTTTCTGTACATAGAAGGATCATCCAATTCCTTGCCATAATCAGCCCGCAACTTCACATTTTGCTCCAATGGTGTACTCATAGGCTTACACACTGTCATGCCATACTTTGCCAACATATCCAATGCATATTGGCGCTGTACTAACCAAGTACCTGCATGATCTTTCACCACTTCAATGCCAAGGAAGTATCTCAACTCACCAAGATCTTTCATGTCAAATTGCCCACTCAAAGCTTTCTTGACATGCATCACATCTGCACCATGATCACCTGTGATAATCAAGTCATCCACATAGATGACTAGTAAAACAATCCCATGCTGTGTCTTCTTCACATAGAGTGAAGAATCTGCTGTAGAAATCTGAAAACCAAGTGAGATAAGATATCTGCTCATCTTATCACTCCAAGCACGAGGTGCTTGCTTTAGACCATACAATGCCTTTTTCAACATGCATACGTGAGTGGGATATCTAGGGTGTACATACCCTTCTGGCTGTGCCATGTACACTTCCTCTTGTAGATGTCCATTCAGAAATGCATTCTTAACATCCATCTGATGCATTTCCCAGCCATTAGCTGCAGCCATAGCAATGACTGCTCTCACTGTGCCCATCTTAGCCACTGGACTAAACGTCTCATCATAATCCAATCCTTGGGTCTGTGCATAACCCTTTGCTACCAATCTTGCTTTATGTCTCTCAATAGAACCATCAGATTTGCACTTCACTTTGTAAACCCATTTACATCCCAATAACATTCTTGTCCTTTGGTAGTGCAACCAAGTCCCATGTATCATTATGGACTAATGCGTCCATCTCCACATCCATTGCTTTTTCCCATACATGCTCTCCAATAGCCTCTGTATAGCATGTAGGTTCCACATGCTTCACCATAGATGTCATGTATGCATAGTGCATAGCAAAATCTCTATATGTCAATCTGTCAACAGGATATCTGACTCTCTGGGATCTCCGCAATGCCTGCGGGTCACTCTGTACACCTGTAACTCTAGCATGTGGTGGCACATATCTGTCCTGTCTAGCACCAGGTGTGCGTAAAACAGGTATGCCAAGCTCCTCATCCAAACTTTCAGAACTGGATGACTCATATCCTGTGATTCCAATTCCTTTGACTTTCTTTTTGCCTTTATCCATAGCACTACTCCCAGTGCTTATGCTCTCATGCCTCAAACGTCCTGACCATGGACGTACACTGCTACTCTCAGCTTCTGCTGCTGGCCCAGACATAGTAGTAGAACTAGAACTTGCTTGTGGTGGCAAGTTCACATGTACATCAGCCTCAAGTGACTCAATAACACCCTCATCTTTTGCTTTATACCAACTAGCAAGCTCATCAAACACCACATCACGTGAGATGACCACTTGTCTAGTTTGAGGGTTATAACATTTGTAGGCCTTTCGATCCTTTGCATATCCAACAAATACACATTTCTCTGCTTTAGGATCCAACTTCCTTCTTCTTTCATCAGGCACATGTACATAAGCTATGCATCCAAAAACTTTAAGATGTCCAATGTCTGGCCTGTAACCTGTGAGCCGCATCTCTGGCGTGCTTCCATGAATGGCTGCTGTAGGTGTTTTGTTCAATATATACACTGCAGTAGCACATGCTTCTGCCCAATAGTAATCTCGCATGCTCTTTTCATTAAGCATTGCCCTTGCCACTTCACATATGACTCTATTCTTTCTCTCAGCCACACCATTCTGCTGAGGTGTATACCTGCAAGTCAACTGTCTTCTTATTCCATGCTTCCTTAAGAAATGCTCAAAAGCCTTTGAGGTGTATTCACCACCTCCATCTGTCCTCAGACATTTAATCCAACAGCCATACTGCTTTTCTGCAAAAGCTTTGAAATCCATGAATTTTTCCAACACTTCACTCTTCTCTTTGAGAAAGTATATCCATGTCATCCTGCTGAAATCATCTATGAATGTAACATAGTATAAACTGCCTTTGATAGATGGGTTTTGTGTAGGACCCCATACATCACTATGTACGATCTCAAGTGGCCTGTTACTCATATTTCCTTCTCTAGGAAACCTCAATCTTGCCTGCTTCCCAAACTGACAGGCTTCACAAACATGCATATGTCCATCATATTTGAACCTAGGCAAACCATTGACAATGCCTTTTGTTTGCATGTTCTTTAATCTCTGTATATTGACATGGCCAATCCTCTTGTGCCACATATCAATATCCTATACCACATTCCTGCTCTTTGAGAACATGGCTGATTTTAGCTCAGGAATTCCAGCATCCAGCTTAAATAGTCTTCCTTCTTCTTGCCTTTAGCAATCACTCTACATCCATGTTTGAAGTCTTCAACGAAGCATCCATGCTCATTGAATCTAACCTGTAATCCCTGTTCTACCATTTGACCAACTGAGGCCAAGCTTTTAGTGATCGAAGGCACATACAGCACATCTGACATAGACTTTGTCTGACCATTATGCATGACCAATGGTACACTTCCAACATGTGTAATGACATGCTGGGTATCATCACCTGTTTCCACATAGCCTTTGACATCCATTGGCTTCATGTGCTCAAACCATTCACCATGGCATGTCATATGATTTGATGCTCCTGAGTCCATATACCATGTATCATCATTCTCAGCATTTGTTGTCATAGAACCCACAACATGCTTCATGGCAAACAAATGATTTGCAGTTCCATCATTGCTACTTGATGCATAGTTACCACCATGTTGTGCATAGTTTCCACCATAATGACCACCACGTTGTGCTCTTCCCCCTCTCAAATCATTCTGTTTGCGAAAGCAATCTCTCGCCATATGACCATATTTGCCACAATAATGGCATTCCACATCTTGCATAGAATTTTGTTGGCCTTGCCAACGTCCTCGACCACGGGGGTTACCTCTGCCTCGCTGAGGTGCATAACCACGACCACCTCGAGCACCATATGAAGGCTGAAAATTTTGTTGTGGAGGCCTATCCTGCCATCCACAACCATTACCACCACGTCCACGTGATGCGAATCTCCCCCTGCCTCTAAAGCCTCTCTGCGAGTAGAAAGCCTGATTTCTGCCATCATCATGGCTAGTAGATGCATCCAGAAATGAATCACTGAGCTTGATTTCCTCAACCAACAAGAGTGAAACCAACTCATCGAAGTCGGGTAAACCTGTACTCCTCACTGAGATAGATGTATCAAAAGATTTGTATTCCTTGCCAAGACCACGCAAGGTAATATCCACCAAATCATCATCAGGCATGGGGGCATTTATTGTGGCCAATGCATCTGCAAACTTCTTGATTTCTTGCACATAATCATGTATGCTCCTTTTATTCCTTTTCACATTGTGTATCTGCTGTCGCAATTGAGACTTGCGAGCACTCGTATCTGTATCAAACATCTTGACCAAAGTATCCCATGCATCTTTGGGATTCTCAGCATCCTGAATGTGTATGAGCATAGCATCAAAAATGCATATAGACAAATAATGCAGCACTTTGAATGCTCTCTCTGACCATTGCTTATGAGCAATAAGCTGCTGCTATGTAGGTTGCCGAGGTAGCTCAGGCTCTGGCTCAGCACCTGTAATGAGATTCCAAAATCCTTTTCCTTTCAAGAAACTCTTTATCCTGTACTTCCATGCCTGGAAGTTCTTCCTATCCAGCTTTTCACCAACAATCTGAACTGGATTGTCCGACATGTTGCTCAATGCGTACACCTTCCGCACACTTCAAATCTGTAAATGAGCCTTCCTCAGATCAACCACACTCCAATGAATGTTCCAGATACTCCAAGATAGCCAACAAACTCCAAATTTGATGTAGGGAATCAACCTGTAATCATCCAAGATGAACTGACTCACTCAGTGCGGGATACCCTGAATTGACACGCCTTCCAAGGCTCCAAATCGCAATGTAATGGTGCAATCAAGTCTAGGCAACTTGCATTGACACCTAATGAACCTCAATGTTGAGTATCAACTCCATCTGACATGTGTAATTATCAATTTTTGAAAACCCCTTTTTCTGTTTTTGGAAAAAAACCAGAAAAACCAGTAATGATTTGGCTCTAATTTCTTCAATATTTGACCAAATTGAGCAACCAGGCATTCATTGGCTTAGCAATAGTGTCCATCAACTCCATGTAAGAGGAAGTTTTCCAATTGTAAAACACCAAAGATTAATTGCTCGATTAAAATGCTCTGTTTCTCTGCAACCAGTGGACAGCCTGTTTTAATCAGCTCATTCCCAGCTCAATTAAGCATCATTGACCAAACAAATCACATAGCCCTCTTCTCCAAGATGTAAAGCATCCAATTGCTAAGGAATTTGTGGAAGATATCAAGCACCAAATCAATCTCCTCGTAGGCAAAAAACCAGAAAACTGCCCTGTTTTCACTCTGCGAGCTGCGTCGCCTGCAATTAGGGGATTTGGGAGGCTTTGTGATGCTAATTGAAGATGGTTTTAAGTCCCCAAGACACCTAGGCATGTGTGTGATCCACCAATGGTTCAATTTTTGGCAAAATCTCACTCCAAATGCATCAATTTTGGGCTTCCTCTTCTCTGTTTTGTGAGAGCTCAAAAAACCAGTAATTTCACTCAATTAAATGCATGTAAATTGCTCCAAATTTTGTTCAAGGCTTGCACATGGGTTGCCAATACATCCCTCTTTGTCAAATACATATGTCTTTTGCCAGCATCACGCGTATTTCCACCATACATCAATGTTGCCAAGCTTTAATGGAAAGCTTCAAAAACCAAAATTTTGCTTTGCTTTGATTTGCTCTAAAATGCTTTGCTTTTGCCTGTTTCACCTGCAATCCGCTCAAGGATGTTTAGAAGACCTTACCCGGTAGGCCAAGCTTTCAGATCTGATAAGATTCGGTGTGCTCCAAGCTTCACAGCTCCAATGGACAGCTTCACAGCTTCTTTTCACAACTTCTTCTTCTCCCTCTTCACTCACTCACTCATAAACCCTAATAAACAGCACAAGGCTCTGATACCATGTTGAAAGAACGGTAGAGGGGGAGGAGACACACACACAGGAGCAAACCCTAATGTATATTGCAAACCCTAACCATAGAGGGAAGCCATATCCGCTCTCACACAAAGCATAATGCACTAATCCATAATCCACACAACACACAATGAGTTGTGTTCACACTCTACTAACCCTAGCTAATGTCCACACACTATGACCAGCTGGACACGCGGTCATTTATGTCTCACACATGTTCCTACCTAATCTGCCAGCACATAGCATAGCTGGCTCACACTGACATATCGAGCTTGAATCTCAACATTTGTAAAATGTGTAGTCCACCAACAACAACTCCCCAACTCGTAAACTCCTTGTAACATTGTTGCAAGTAAAATAGATAATATTTTGTGTTAACAAGAAACATTTGGCATCTTTTAAAGATTCCATATAAAATTTTGCTAAATAGATTCGTTTTATACGCAAATAATGTCCATTTTATACGTTTTCCCTCTTTATACGGGCATATTATACGGTGACACATCAAGTATTTTGGGTTATACATTTAGGCCCTTACATTTCGATCAATAAATTTATCCATAAATAAACTTTTATCGATCGATCACTTTAGAAAAATAGTACAGCATTCCCAATGTACTATGTGCACGAATTTCGATATATTTGAAGCTTGTAAGCTAAAAAAAGAAGCACTTCCTTCCAAGGTAGTGCTTCTAAAAGTGTAAAATTGAAAATATTTCTAATATAATAAGTAAAAGAACCTTAGATATATGTGTAGCTGTGTTGACAGTTTACTTCACACTTGTACATATATTTTAGAAAATAAAAATTAGTTTTATCTTTCATTGTGTTCGAAGCTTGCTTCACACTTGAAAGATAAAGTCTTAGGGATAGGATCTATCTTTTATTCTGTTTGAAGCTTACTTCACACTTAGAAGATAAAAGTTTAGGTTTAGGCTTTATCTTTTATTCTGTTCGAAGCTTGCTTCACACTTAAAAGTTAATGCAAAATATAGGCAGTAGGTTTTATCCTTTACTGTGTTCAAAGCTTGCTTTCACATGTTAAAGAGATTTTTAGAGTTTACAATTTATCTTTTTTGTGTTTGAAGCTTGCTTCACACTCTAAAAATAAATATTGATGAGTACTTTTCATTCTGTTCTTTGCATGAAGTGGGATGCTTCAATATTGCATGCCCATGAACGTAAGAGTCATTAATTAGGAGCATGAGAGTTATTATCATGAGGGGCCCATGGTAACCTAGGGTAGCCCGTGACTTATCATCACCCTCTTTGGAGGTACTTTTGGTTTTAGTGATGGTGAGAATGTGGAAATACACTAGTCGTGTCAAGTGCAGTGTTAATCCTCCCCTCGAGCACTCTTACATTCATGGACACGCATATGTGTTGCAACCTCTATATGTTGGACAAAATGTATATGTGATGCCTCTATGTATTTTTGCATTGATTTCTCATGAATTACATTGTTTTCTAGATCAACTGGCTACCTAAAATGGTGCATGGTCCAGAATGGGATTATGTGGATGAGATAAGACAAGGAAAAACAGCTTCTCATATGTGGTGTAAAAGTTGTGGTCATGCATTTCATGGTAGCACTACTAGAATCAAAGAACACTTGTTTGGCATTGGTAATAATGTTGAACTTTTCATAATACCCCCTGTTGACTTACATATTAAACTACATAAGTATGTAGCAAAGCTTAAGGTCAAAGGGGATGTAAATATAAAAAGGAAATTCGGCTTTGTAGTACGACCAATGGAAATGGTTCAAGAAGATAATACACATGTGTCCACAAGTGAATGTATGCCATCTTGTGGTCCGCCGACACATGAATCAATAGCACATGCTTGTCAATCCAATACTTGTCCATCCTTAAGTACTTTGTTTGCATCATGTCTATCTGCCAGTACTCCACTTGCATACATGACGTAGGGTTCTAGAGCAAAAAGAGCCGACGGTAAAGAGCAGACACCTTTGCAGGCAACATTTTGATAAGCAAGGGATGCCTAATTTACATTTGAAATGGGAAAAAGCATTTGTTTCATGTGGGATTCCATTCAATGTAATCCGAAATCCTATTTTTCAAGATGCATTGATGAGTATAACAAAGTCTATGTTTCAATTGCATGATTACAATAAAATGCGGACACAGTATCTTGACAAGACATACGACGATTGAACTTGCATTGAAACATACAATGTTTGATTTTGTGCCTACATTTGGTTGTACAATTGCAATTGATGGGTGGACTAGCTGTCAAAAGAAGCCCTTGATTAATATTGTTTGTATATGCCCTAGAGGTTCTATGTTTCTAGAGGCTATAGACATCTCGTTGAAGGAGAAAACCTCTTCATACATTCAAAAAATCTATGACTAGGCAATTGCAAGAGTAGGTGGGCTGAAAAATGTGAAAACAATAGTCACAAACAATGCATCAAATTATAGAAGTGGAGGTGAGGCCATATTAGGAAAGTATCGTGAGATAACATGGGTGCCATGTGCTGCTCATACTATAAACTTGTTGTTAAAGGATATTGAAAAAATGCCATTCATTCAACCCACTTTATTATATGCAATCCATGTGGTGAAGTTTATCAGAGAGCACCAATTTTCACATGCTTTGTTTCGTTCAAAGTTACAAAATAAGAGGATGCAAATCTTTTGTGCCACTAGATTTGCTACAACTTATTATGTATTGCAAAGGTTGTTAGAATTTTGCCTAGCATTGAATGAGACATTGGAAGATAGGAGGTGAGATATTTGGATAGCCAAGAACTCAAAACATGCTGATGCTACAACTAGGTGCCAAAATTTAATACACTCTCTACTAACAATTTGGCAAAATGTTGATAAAATTGTCAACATTACTAAGCCTCTTATAGAACTTCTCAGGATTGTGGATAGTGAGAAGTTTGTCATTGCTAAAGTGTATTGGTTAATGTCTGAAGCTATACGGCATATAAAGAATATAACCAATTCATTGTTAGGGAGAAGGCACAAATGACAGCCCATGCTGATAAAAGATGGCTTCAATTGCATACACCTTTGCATGGGGTTGCTTTTGCCTTGGAGCCTTGCTTTCAAACCCATTCTCAGCCACCCAACAATGAAGTATGTGGTCAGTTGTTGTTGGGTGATGATGGGAAAGAAGCCTTCCACCAACGTGTGAAGTTCTCTAATAGAATTGGTAGCTTTAGGGATCCATGGCACTTGGATGAAATAAAGAAATTGAGTGCTCCAATGTTGTGGAAAGAGTATGGCAGTGAAACATTCAAGCTACAATATGTAGCCACACATGTGCTTTCAGTTGCAGCCTCGTCAGGAAGTTGTGAAAGAAATTAGTCAGCATTCGATTTCATTCACACTAAATGACAAAATCGATTGGAGGCATCGCATGCAACCAAGTTGGTATACGTATTTTGAAATATAAGAGTGTTACATATGCCTCAGAATATAGCTACTCATGCTACACAATCTTGTATTGCCTTTGACTACTGATCTGTAACTACTGATGTAGTTACGGAAGAGAGATGTAGTGAAGATGAGCATGAATGGGAAATACAATCAGATGCCTTAGATATGGATGAAGTTGATGATATAGTGCCAGTGCTAGTAGAAGAATAATGTACTTGTACTCATCAACATGTGTCTTCACTCACTAACAATCATATGCAACTTGAAAAAATCACTCACTAACATGTAATGCAACTTGAAATACTTACTAAATAACATGTAATCTAACATCAATTTTTTGCGAGTATATATTTCAAAAAAATAGAGGTTGCCATTATGGCTTTAAATCATATTTTATAACTAAATGTTTTTTAGTCTACAAAAAATATCTAAAAAAGAGTTTGTGTCACTAAGATAAGTCTTGTGCATCCTCTTGGGTGATACCTCCATCTAAATCACCACCACAAGCACCTTGTAAGTGGCCACCATTAGCACTAGCACCAACACTTGTTGGGCTTCCAAGTAGATCATCAATGTTGAACAACTCATCTGACACATTGCTTCTTGGACTTTGATAACGTGCAATCATTGCATGGAGCTTTTGGTTCTCTGCATGCAGTGATGCAGCCTCTACTTCAAGTTAAGCAAGCCTCTCAGTCACACTCTCTACTGTTTGTCCTTGGCTTGCAAGGGCAATTCCTTGGATGGCCATCCTCTCGATGATCTTCTCATGCTCGTTGTGTAACAAGATGACGAGACACTTTCGGGATGGCAAGGGAATATTTTCTCTTCTTGTACCTGCTCGTTCCTTAGGTCTACCTAGACCAATTCCTGCATTCTTTGGGGACGAGAGGTCTAATCTACTTGTCTCTTTAGGAGATCTTGGATGAACATCTGTTGAATAAAATATAATGCCATTTGATTATTGTTTGGCATTTCTCTCTCTTTCTGTATACTAACCATAGAAGTAAGACCTTGGCAAATCCCACATGCGGAAGATCAGAGAGTTGTAGCGGTGGGGGACCCTGAAAAGATGTAGGGGAGAAGAGAGCTTGAGCTCTTGCAAGCACACACACACTCACCAAAACCCTAGAAGAGAAAACACATTGTGAGAGGCTGAAAATTCTTCTTCTTCTTCACACAGCAAAAGAGGTCTACAAAGAAGATAAAGTGACTAACTCACATAATAGAGTATATACAAGCGATCCATAATGTGAACACGCTAAGTGGACTGGGTAGATATGGACTAGTCGGTGTAGTCCAGCTCTCGAGGTCTAGCTGTAGAATATCTCGCGAAGATATGTAAGTGCCAGCTTCCAAACCCGCCAGTGATGTAAATGTCGAATGGTCATGCAGGTGCCTCGTGTGTCAGCTTATATTGAGCTTGATATCTCAACACTCCCCCTCAAGCTCAACTCCAGCTCATGAACTCCAAGCATATCTCAAAATCTACAAAGCTTCTCAGCTCCCAAGACCTTCGTGAAGATGTCAACAACTTGATCTTGTGTGATGATGTAGGCCATGTCGATGTCACCTGCCCAAGACCCTCTCTTTGATGAAGTGGTAATGGACCTCAATGGGTTTTGTCTATGCATGGAAAACTGGGTTCCTGGCCCCAACTATATACTGCTAAGATTGTCACAATTGATAAATGACAACCTTTCTCTTCACATGCAATCCCAAATCAACAAGTAGCTTGTGTAACCAAGCTACCTTGCACGCTGCCACCGTAGCTCCTCTGTACTTGACAAGGCAACTGTGGGCTACTTCTTGCTGCTCCATGTCACAACATCACTCCCCAATGAAAACATAAATCCACTGGTAGATCTCCTGTCTGAGATGCTACCTGCCCAATCTGCATCTTTGTACCCATATAGCTCTAATGGTACATCTGCTGCGCATAAAATAATGCATAATCAAAAGTGGCCCTCAAATACCGAAGTGTGCGTCGCACACTGTTAAGATGTGGTTTGCACGGAATCTACATAAACTGGATCTCTAAGCCCAACAGTGTAGCTCAAATTTGGCATGTTGATCATGACATATATCAAACTCCCCACAATCTTCTTGTACATAGTGGGATCCTCCAACACCAACCTGCATCCACACTAAGCTTGCCATTTTGATCTAATGGCACTGAGATTGGCTTATAATCAACCATCCCATACTTGGAAAACATGTCTAATACATACTGTCTCTGTGATAGCCAAATACCATCAGGTGTGCGAATGACTTCAATTCTCCAAAAATAGCGCAGATCTCCCAAATCCTTCATCTCAGACTTCCTTTGAGAAGACTTTGGACATGCTCAATTTCGTCCAAGTTGTCACCCCCAACAATAAGATCATCTGCATAGATGGTGATGATCACAATACCTTTATCACTCTTGCGCACATACAAAGAGTGATCTGCATCTGCCAGATGAAAACCAATAGTGACAAGATACTCAACAATCTTGTCATGACATGCTTGTGGAGCTTGCTTTAGCCCATAAAAAGCGTTACAAAGCTTACATACATACTCTGGGTGACCTGTATCCTCAAAACCAAGTGGCTAATCCATGTACACATCTTCCTACAAGTCACCATGCAGAACACATTTGTTATATCCATCTGACGTAAAAACTAGCTTTTAGCTGCAGCCACCGTAATCACAACTCTCACAGTTTCCATCTTTGCAACTGGGGAAAATGTCTCCTCATAATCAATCCCATGTGTCTGCGCATATCCTTTGGCTACCAATCTAGCCTTGTACCTACTTATGCTATGATCACTGTTATGTTTCACCTTATATACCCACTTACAACTAATAGCTTTCTTGCCTTCAGGCAATGGCACCAAATTCCAAGTCTCATTTCCATACAATGCATCCATCTTCTCCACATCCATAGATTTCTCCCAACGCACATTTCCAATAGCCTCATCAAAACATGTGGGTTCTACAACCTACACAACTTTTGCTATATAAGCATAGTGATGTGCCACATAACCATCATAAGTCAACCTATGCATAGGGTTTTTGACTCTTCCAGATCTTTGTAACTTTGCATTCATAGCTTCCATAGCCTTCTTCCCACCAGGTTTCTTCATGGCTGGAATCCCAAGCTCCTTATCTCAAGGTTCATCTCCAAGCCACTAGACTCTCCATTAACAAGATAATGCTCTGCAAAAATATCAGGCATACCAAGGGTATCAACCACTTTCTCTTTGCCTTTATGTGATGTACCAACATGGCCTATCAACAGAACCGCCGAATGAGGACTCTTCTAGTCCACTCAATGACTATGATTGCTGACTTGCATTCTGTGCAACCATATTTCCAATTACATTAGCCCTAATAACATCTTTTTTAGCAGTATACTAGCTACTCATCTCATCAAATACAATTACTCTGCTTATCCTCAATTCACGTGTAGCATGATTATAGCATCTATATCACTTTTGCTCAAGTGAATACCCAATAAACACACATTTTTCAGCATTTGGATCCATATTAGTATGCAAGTCATATGGCACATGCACAAATGCATACATCCAAAAACTTTTAAGTGAGACCAATCAGGTTTCTTGCTAGTAAACTTCTCCTATGGCATTACATCATGTATGGTGGCAGGTAGGAGTCCTGTTCGTGATATAAATTGCTGCAGACACAGTCTTAGCCCAATAGCTATGTGGCATATTCTTTTCTGCTATCAATGCTCGTGCTATCTTTGCAATGTGCTTGTTTTTTCGCTTAGCAACTCCATTTTGCGGAGTGTTTCTACATGTAAATTATCTCTGAATGCCGTTCTTTCACAAAAATTCAGAGAACTCATTGGAGAAGTATTCTCCCCCTCCATCTGACCTTAGGCACTTCACATGCTTTCTTGTCTATTTTTTAGCCCTATTACTTTGAAATTCTAAAAAGGAGTGAACACTTCACTCTTCTCCTTCATGAAATACACCCACACTTTCCTCGTGTGGTCATCAATGAATGTTATGTAGTACCTATAGCCACCCATAGACATAGTCTTCATAGGACCCCATACATCTGAATGCATAACATCTGGTACATTCTTGCTTACAGTTTTATCATGTGGAAATACATGCTTTGTTTTCTTTCCAAATTGACATGCTTCACATACTTTCTACGGGTGGTTGCAAGATGAGGTTATCTAGTTTCATGTAGTGGGCGCCCTTGGCTTTAGCTGGAAAATAGGCATTTTTTCAAGAAGAATAGCCAATCTCTCATAGTTAGCCAAGGAGTTTCACTTCAAGGTCTTCTAATGAAACATCATATGCAAAGTTGGGCACCTAAAACTATAATCTGATTGAATATCCAATAATTGCAAATCCCCTTTTCTTTGGGAACCAAGTTTGTATACAGGCCCTGTCGTCGTAGGTTTAGACAGGTACAGTGAATGTGAATAAATTGCCTATAACTTTTACATTATTACTCATATGATGTTCCCACTTTTCATATCACAAATACAAATAACATAGAGCTTAACTTGATTTATCGAGTAATTTTTGATGTGTTCTACTATTTTCTATATTATTTAAAAGGTATTAGAATTGTTAAAAAACATACTATTTTATCCTCCCACCACATCTACCATTTAAAATGCTCAAATTGTATGGATCTAGTGATGATTAGATTGGTAAAGATTATTATAATGTGGGTATAAGGTAAAATTACAAATCTAACGGTTGAATTTTTATAGATTTACTTTGGAAAATTTATTATGACTGTCAGAGGCCCATTAAATCAATAGTAATTTAATTCTAGAAAATTAAATATTGAATTTTTCAATCTAAAAACTCAAGGGATCAATACTCTTGTTGCCATGAATTTATTAAAAAAAATTTGGCTTGATTTGAGTATGGGAAGGTCCATTTTCAATCCTCCCAAGTGAAAATTCCCATATTGTGTCCACTCTCCCCTTTTCAAGTCTAAAACCAATCCTAGTTAGGTTTGGAAATCTAGGCTTGGTAAACTTCACAGCTTAGGTTTCATTCCATGTGTGAGGCTTGGGTAGGCACAAATCTTATATATGCATGCCATTTTATGTCCACATGAGCATCGAGAGGATCCACATAAGCAGCTTGCCACCTCAGCTTGCCACCTCCAACCTCCATGTCAACATGGTCAACCTAGTTGACTCCCCACCTCATCATCCTAGTCATCATCAATGCCACATCATCTTGCCACCTTCGCATGCCACCTCGCATCTGGTGACATGGCATGCCACATCATGGAATTGCCACATCAACCATAATAGTGCCACATGTCAAGAGAATGCCACGTGTCATGCACACATGTGACACATGGCACCTCCTTCCCACCTCCCCTCTTTTTTCAAAAACATATTTTTGAAAAAGTTAATTTAGTAATTTAGAGAAATAGAATATAGAATTTTAAATAATAAAATATATGTAACTTATTAAATAAAAGAATTTAAAATCACTAATTTTAAAGGATTATATTTTGGGATTAGATCAATAATATTATTATTAAAGATCATATTATTAATTTTAAAAAAAATTAATTTAATATTTCTTAAAATTTTTTTTATGTAGAATAAACCTTTGAATAAAATTTAAAAAAAATACTTTATTAAAAAAAAAGCAGTTATATAATTATAAAATAAAAGATATCTTTAAAGATATATTTATATATCTAGTAATGATAAATATTTAGACTTGTTAATAAATATTATTAATAATATTGATTTTTAAGTGGATAATAGTTTATCTTTAATTATCTTTATGTTTATCTTAGTTATCCAATCAATCTTAGATAGGAAATCCAATGAGATTTGAAGTGGATAACCTATTTTTCCTATATAATCACACATCTCTAGTACTATCCCACACTTATCTCTAGTACTATCCCATCATTGAGCCTTTATAATATTTTCTCTCTTAGCTTCCTTGAGAATGGGTTCTCAAAGTCGTAGGAGTCGGAAACGTGATAGGACTAGACTCCCCCCCGTCCACCAAGTTCAAGAGGAGGAGAGGAGAAGGGTAGCTCGTGAGAGAAAGAGAGAGTGGAGAGCACGTCAACGAGCAACACCTTCCGTTGGCGATGATCCAAGCCTTGCTCCTCCTCTTCCACTTCCTCTCCCTTCGCCCTCTTCCCTCCCACTACCCCTTCTTAGTTTAGATAATCCACATGAACCCGCCCTTCTTGAGTCCTCTCTTCTACAAGAACCCACCCCCTCCTTTGGGCGTCCTTCGTGTGGATAGGAAAGAACTATCAAAGTCAGGGGCACATCGTCGTGCCCATGCAATCTTCCACTCCTATTTCAAAGACCTCACGCCTTCATCACAGGCATGTGTGCTTGATGCTTTGATTGATCTGCCCAACATGGCCAACTGTAGGGCGCTTTCCAACATTGGAGGTCGAAGAGAGAGGAGAACTGGCATGGCGGTGCTACAAAGTGCCGTCATTCCTATATAGTTAACAAGAAGAGGAACTCTGTGGATGCTTTGGCTGCTCGACGGGCTATTGTGGCAGCCATAAGTAGCTCCCAAATGAAGGGTAAGGTTAGTGCCACATCTTGCATCCTTTCCATAGCACCACACGCACTTAGAGTTGGGTCTATTAGACGACAAAGTTTAGATGCCAATGAGGTTGGTGCTTTGTGGGCGAGTAGTGGTCGTGTAGCTAGGCATGATCGCCTACTAGATGAAACCACTAGAACCTTGATAGAAAGTTTTTGGGAGGAGAATTGCCGTGCCTCGCCAATTTTCAAGAAAGCTTTGCGTAAGAGAGTGACAAGAGGAGTGTTCATTGAGCACGGTGCTTGCTTTCTTGAAATGACCCAAACTGAGTTGTATTCTCAGTTTGTGGCTTCGTATCCAGAGCTTAAAATTGGGCAAAGGTCATTTGAGGGGTGTAAGCCTTGGTTTGTGAGGTACACGTCAGCATGACACATGTTGTTGTCGCTACCATGTTGAGTTCAAACTTTTTTATGATGTGTTCCGTTCTCTTAGTGGGCATAGAGAGTTGCCTCATAGTCCACGTGATTTCATCCACTCTCTTTTGTGTGCACGCACGGAGGATGCCCAGTTCCATAGGATGCCTCGTGTGGAGAGCAATTGCACATCATGTGGTTCACTTGCACATCTACAGATGGTAGATCTTGATGCAAGTGACCAAGAGATAGTGGCATGGCAACGTTATGAGTATGTGACACACCAGCTCTAGAGTGGTGGTGGACAGTCCACGAAGTTGCAGCTCGTGGACAAACATATTACACCACGTTGTCACTTCACAGCCACATTTAGGGAGCAGATCTACCCCTACATATACGGCACAATCATTGTGCCAAGTGGCAGGATCGTCAGTTCGGAGCATGCCTAGCAGAGTTTCCTATTGGTGTGGTCGTCTCTGTGATTGATTTTGCAGAGAACTACACTTTCACACCTTTTTAGGAGATACAATCTGAGTATTACTTCTCAGAGCAGGTAATGGTTATATTTTGTAATATTTGTTTTATGTTTGAGCTACATTACTTATTTGATTTTTTGTGTCCTAAACGTATGTATTGCTTACCTCACCAGGTTGCTATTATGGTCCACATTAGCTATCGACATGCAAAGGCTCATGTAGATGGGATAGCGAGTACCCCCGCGACCCGTGTCATTATTCGAGAGTATCATTTCTATATCAGTGATGATCGTTCACATGATCCACATTTTGTGCAACACTGTTTTCGTCTCCATGACGATTTTTTAGGAGATTGTGGGATCAGACGTGTCCAGCGATGGGTTTGGTTGGATGGTTGTGGCGCACAGTTCAAGTCATCACGACAATTCTATTGACTCTACAGGTAGTACTTATGGTTTTCTTACATTTACAATTAAACTAAATTCACTAGAACATCTTAAAGAAAACAATAACTAAGACTATCTTTTATGGATTTATAGGTGGCATGTGCAGTCTAGTATCCCAATGATTTGGTCATTCTTTGAGACTGGTCACGGGAAGGGAGAGCATGATGGTGCGGGCGCGTGTGTGAAACGTGCCTTGAGGTGTCATCAGCTGCGGTAGGATGCTCAGCGGTTCAGAGATGCGGGCCACGTA
This sequence comes from Cibotium barometz, assembly GCF_041138505.1. Classification (NCBI taxonomy): domain Eukaryota; kingdom Viridiplantae; phylum Streptophyta; class Polypodiopsida; order Cyatheales; family Cibotiaceae; genus Cibotium; species Cibotium barometz. The sequence goes on along the minus strand of NC_141056.1, from coordinate 8,608,958 downwards.
GTCGAGTGGTGCTCCCAACATTTGTGTGGGAGTGCAGCATCATCGTACCCCAAACGTGAGCTTACATTCCATCAGGAGCACGTGCATGGCGGCCCCCACGATTTACACACGATAGTTTGCATGCTTCTGTGGAGCATGTATGGATGGCGATTGGTCACATTGTGCCTCGAGAGGATGGGCAGATGCATGGATACAGAGATTCCTCTCCCCCGAGCATCCTTCACATCTAGTGCTGTCTGATGAGCACACAGGTCCTGCGTTCATGGTCATTTATGATGACCTGACAGATTTGCTACAGGAGGGTGATGTATTTGCTATTATTGCCAGTGAGGAAAATAGCGAGGGAGTAGACTACTATCTGATGAGTTGCACTAGGCCAAAGTGCATCCTTGACCAGGATACAGGTGGATGATCATGGGTTTTCTTATGACGCCCATAGCATGATTGTGGCAGGCCGGTTCTACCAGCAGATTCGACTTCATCGGGGGAGTCTTGAGTTCCAGCAGTGGAAGTGGGAGTTAGAGGCATTTCAGTTCTCTCATCTAGTGGTTGCTACCAGGCTCACTCTTGTTCGAGTACAGAGCCGAAAACACAGTTCTCACCCTCGTTTTCGGCTTCGAGTGGATGACCATGAGAGCATTCTAGAGCAGTTGAGAGCTAGAGAGGGTGCTGCTGACTAGATCTCTATCTTGATAGTGACTAAACTCAGACTAGCTGGGTTAGCTCACTTACATTGTACTTAGATTTTTGGGCAGTGACTAACCTCAAATGTACTTATTTGATGTTTATATCATTATGAGTTTTTTCATTATTGAGTATCATTACATTTTAGTTGATGTTCTTGATTTTATTATATTTTTAACACTTTGGCTATCATATTGTTTGTTGAAAATCTCCATGCTCCGATGGGGAAAAAACTTTGCAAGCATGTGGGGGTGGGTCCCCATCGGAGCATGTTTGGATTCGTAATTAGCGCCCACCGGCACATGCTTGTAAAGTTTGGTCCCCATCCGAGCATGCTTGGGTATGATAGTATGGGGAAGGCCTGGATTTTCCATGGCCTCTTAAGCACCAAGAGACTTGAAAAATCCGGACTGGGCGCTAATTACCAATCTAAACATGCTCCCATTAGGGGAAGGTTGAGGTCTATAGGGGCCCTTTAAGCTGCCATATTATGATTCTAATGACTTTTTGTTAAAACGTTAAGTTTCTTTGACTTTAGATACCTTCTTGTTCTTCAAACAGCTAGAAGTTTGAATTTCAAAGTTTCCCGCCAAAATTGAATTTGAAATCAAGCGAGCAAAACTATATCACGTGACATATCTATGGAAAGAGCTCGACGAGTAGATTCTGGATCTATAATCTCTGACAAATTTTGAGCTCATATGTAGAAGTTATGGACGTCCGAAATTTCAAAAACTTTCCCCTCACTTTTTGAAAATGAAAAGTACAAAAAGGCATCTTTTAGAGAATCTTTTAACCACCTTTAATAACCCAACATTTTTGTATACATGGCATCATATGATTGGCTGTTTTCCTTAATAACCTTTTAATCACATGGCATCTTAAAGGGCCCCTATAGACCTCAACCTTCCCCTAATGGATGGGGACCAAACTTTGAAAGCATGTGGTGGGGGGACCCACCCCCACATGCTTGTAAAGTTTGGTCCCCATCCGAGCATGCTTGGGTACGATGGTATGGAAAAGGCCCGGATTTTCCATGGCCTCTTAAGCACCAAGAGACTTGAAAAATCCGGACTGGGCGCTAACTACTAATCCAAACATGCTCTGATTGTGACCAAACTTTGCAAGCATGTGGGGGTGGGTCCCCTCCCATGCTTGCAAAGTTTGGTCCCCATCGGAGCATATTTGGGTACGATGGTATAGGGAAGCCCCGGATTTTCCATGGCCTCTTAAGCACCAAGAGACTTCAAAAACCCGCACTGTGCGCTAATTACCAATCCAAACATGCTCTGATTGTGACCAAACTTTGTAAGCATGTGGGGGTGGGTCCCTCCCCATGCTTGCAAAGTTTGGTCCCCATCGGAGCATGTTTGGGTACGATGGTATGGGGAAGGCCCGGATTTTCCATGGCCTCTTAAGCACTAAGAGACTTCAAAAACCCACACTGGGCGCTAATTACCAATCCAAACATGCTCGGATTGTGACCAAACTTTGCAAGCATGTGGGGGGGGGCCCACCTCCATATGCTTGCAAAGTTTGGTCCCCATCAGAGCATGTTTGGGTACGATGGTATGGGGAAGGCCCGGGTTTTCCGTGGCCTCTTAAGCACCAAGAGACTTCAAAAACCCACACTGGGCGCTAATTACCAAATCCAGACATGCTCTGATTGTGACCAAACTTTGCAAGCATGTGGGGGTGGGTCCCCCCCCATGCTTGCAAAGTTTGGTCCCCATCGGAGCATGTTTGGGTACGATGATATGGGAAAGGCCCGGATTTTCCATGGCCTCTTACGCACCAAGACACTTCAAAAATCCGGACTGGGCGCTAATTACCAATCCAAATATGCTCCGATGGGGACCAAACTTTGCAAGCATGTGGAGGGGACCCACCCCCATATGCTTGCAAAGTTTGGTCCCCATCGGAGCATGTTTGGGTACGATGGTATGGGGAAGGCCCGGAATTTCCATGGCCTCTTAAGCACCAAGAGACTTCAAAAACCCGCACTGGGTGCTAATTACCAATCCAAACATGCTCTGATTGTGACCAAACTTTGCAAGCATGCGGGGGTGGGTCCCCCCCCATGCTTGCAAACTTTGGTCCCCATCGGAGCACGTTTGGGTACGATGGTATGGGGAAGGCTCTGATTTTCCATGGCCTCTTAAGCACCAAGAGACTTCAAAAACCCACACTGGGTGCTAATTACCAATCCAAACATGCTCTGATTGTGACCAAACTTTGCAAGCATGTGGGGGTGGGTCTCCCCCCATGCTTGCAAAGTTTGGTCCCCATCGGAGCATGTTTGGGTATGATGGTATGGGGAAGGCCCGGATTTTCCATGGTCTCTTAAGCACCAACAGACATCAAAAATCCGGACTGGGCGCTAATTAAAAATCCAAACATGCTCTGATAGGGACCAAACTTTGCAAGCATGTGGGGGGGACCCACCCCCATATGCTTGCAAAGTTTGGTCCCCATCGGAGCATGTTTGGGTACGATGGTATGGGGAAGGCCCGGAATTTCCATGGCCTCTTAAGCACCAAGAGACTTCAAAAACCCGCACTGGGTGCTAATTACCAACCCAAACATGCTCTGATTGTGACCAAACTTTGCAAGCATGCAGGGGTGGGTCCCCCCCCGTGCTTGCAAAGTTTGGTCCCCATCGGAGCATGTTTGGGTACGATGGTATGGGGAAGGCTCGGATTTTCCATGGCCTCTTAAGCACCAAGAGACTTCAAAAACCCACACTGGGCGCTAATTACCAATCCAAACATGCTCTGATTGTGACCAAACTTTGCAAGCATGTGGGGGTGGGTCCCCCCCCATGCTTGCAAAGTTTGGTCCCCATGAGAGCATGTTTGAGTACGATGGTATGGGGAAGGCCCGGATTTTCTATGGTCTCTTAAGCACCAAGAGACTTCAAAAATCCGGACTGGGCGCTAATTAAAAATCCAAACATGCTCTGATAGGGACCAAACTTTGCTAGCATGTGGGGGGGACCCACCCCCATATGCTTGCAAAGTTTGATCCCCATCGGAGCATGTTTGGGTACGATGGTATGGGGAAGGCCCGGATTTTCCATGGCCTCTTAAGCACCAAGAGACTTGAAAAATCCATAATGGGCGCTAATTACCATTCCAAATATGCTCTGATGGGGACCAAACTTTGCAAGCATGTGGGGGGGCCCACCCCCATATGCTTGCAAAGTTTGGTCTCCATCGGAGCATGTTTGGGTACGATGGTATGGGGAAGGCCCGGATTTTCCATGGCCTCTTAAGCACCAAGAGACTTCAAAAACCCGCACTGTGCGCTAATTACCAATCCAAGCATGCTCTGATTGTGACCAAACTTTGCAAGTATGCGGGGGTGGTCCCCCCCCCATGCTTGCAAAGTTTGGTCCCCATCGGAGCATATTTGGATACGATGGTATGGGGAAGGCCCGGATTGTCCTTCGTCTCTTAAGCACCAAGAGACTTCAAAAACCCGCACTGGGTGCTAATTACCAATCCAAACATTCTCTGATTGTGACCAAAATTTGCAAGCATGTGGGGGTGGGTCTCCCCCCATGCTTGCAAAGTTTGGTCCCCATCGGAGCATTTTCGGGTACGATGGTATGGGGAAGGCCCGGATTTTCCATGGCCTCTTGAGTACCAAGAGACTTCAAAAACCTGCACTGGGTGCTAATTACCAATCCAAACATGCTCTGATTGTGACCAAACTTTGCAAGCATGTGGGGGTGGATCCCCTCCCTATGCTTGCAAAGTTTGGTCCCCATCGGAGTATGTTTGGATACGATGGTATGGGGAAGGCCCGGATTTTCCTTGGCCTCTTAAGCACCAAGAGACTTGAAAAACCCACACTGGGCGCTAATTACCAATCCAAACATACTCTGATTGTGACCAAAGTTTGTAAGCATGTGGAGGTGGGTCCTCCCCCCATGCTTGCAAAGTTTGGTCCCCATCGGAGCATGTTTGGGTACGATGGTATGGGGAAGGCCCGGATTTTCCATGGCCTCTTAAGCACCAAGACACTTCAAAAATCCGGACTGGGCGCTAATTACCAATCCAAACATGCTCCGATGGGGACCAAACTTTGCAAGCATTGGGGGGGACCCACCCCCACATGCTTGCAAAGTTTGGTCCCCATCGGAGCATGTTTGGGTTCGATGGTATGGGGAAGGCCCGGATTTTCCATGGCCTCTTCAGCACCAAGAGACTTCAAAAACCCGCACTGGGCGCTAATTACCAATCCAAACATGCTCTGATTGTGACCAAACTTTGCAAGCATGTGGGGGTGGGTCTCCCCCCATGCTTGCAAAGTTTGGTCCCCATCAGAGCATGTTTGGGTACGATGGTATGGGGAAGGCCCGGATTTTCCATGGCCTCTTAAGCACCAAGAGACTTCAAAAATCCGGACTGGGCACTAATTACCAATCCAAACATGCTCCGATGGGGACCAAACTTTTCAAGCACGTGGGGGGGACCCATCGGAGCATGTTTGGGTACGATGGTATGGGGAAGGCCCGGATTTTCCATGGCCTCTTAAGCACCAAGAGACTTCAAAAACCCGCACTGTGCGGTAATTACCAATCCAAACATGTTTTGATTGTGACCAAACTTTGCAAGCATGTGGGGGTGGGTCCCCCCCCCATGCTTGCAAAGTTTGGTCCCCATCGGAGCATGTTTGGGTACGATGGTATGGGGAAGGCCCGGATTTTCCATGGCCTCTTAAGCACCAAGAGACTTCAAAAACCCGCACTGGGCGCTAATTACCAATACAAACATGCTCTGATTGTGACCAAACTTTGCAAGCATGTGGGGGTGGGTCCCCCCCATGCTTGCAAAGTTTGGTCCCCATCGGAGCATGTTTGGGTACGATGGTATGGGGAAGGCCCGGATTTTCCTTGGCCTCTTAAGCACCAAGAAACTTCAAAAACCCACACTGGGCGCTAATTACCAATCCAAACATGCTCAGATTGTGACCAAACTTTGCAAGCATCTGGGGGTGGGTCCCCCCATGCTTTGCAAAGTTTCCCCATCGGAGCATGTTTGGGTACGATGGCATGGAGATCTTCAACAAACAATATGATAGCCAAAGTGTTAAAAAATATAATAAAATCAAGAATATCAACTAAAATGTAATGATACTCAATAATGAAAAAAATCATAATGATATAAACATCAAATAAGTACATCAGAATGAAAATGAGCTACCCCAGCTAGTCTGAGGTTAGTCACTGCCCAAAAATCTAAGTACAATGTAAGTGAGCTAACCCACCTAGTCTGAGTTTAGTCACTATCAACGGCAACCCAATCAAAATCGTCATCTATCGACGTGCGCATCGAGGTTGTTGTGCACGTCGAGGAGGCTGTGCCGGCTGCGGGGGTCGTCGAATGTCTGCGGGGAGGTCTGCCTCAAAGGCAGGATCGTGAGCTGGTGTCGGTGTACTCGGGAGCTCACGAGTCCCAAAAGCTGCTATAGCCCTCTCTCTCTCTCTACTCGTGCTAATGCAAGACGTCTTTGTCTGTAAACCCAAAATCTATAATCTGCAATGGTACGTGACTGCCACTCTGCTCGTGTAAGCTCCTGTGCTATAAGGACACGCTGCTCATGAGAAGCAGCACTGCTGCTAGCACCATCACCCGCCACTAGGGCCAGCACCACCCACGTGATCATATGCTATGATCTGGCTCTCATGTAGGACTCTCTGGTATGCATCAAACATGTGAGCTCCACTCAATCTCTGGAGGCACCTCAGGCTCCTGATCTCTATCGTCGAAGGCGTCGAGTCCCAAGTCAATAGCTGATGTAAAATCAATAGGCCTGCCAATCCTAGCATCTACTCGAACGAGGCCTGGGTGAAGATCATCAATGCCCAAAACTCTGTATGTCGCTAGGTCGACGCGTGCACGACAGGAGGGGCATGCTGAGAACCGTACTAGCTCCTGGGTGATGCAAAACAAATGGAAAAAATATCCACATCCTAGGGCATATCCACCAGTACTATCAATGTCCTCGATACATAAAGCGTAGCACGCATCACGTAGGAAGGGTGGTGCATCCTGCGGGAGAGGTCATCGAAAAACCTCTATTTGAGTGACAGGCCGTGGATATAAAGGTAGGTAAGGCACTGTCACGTCCGAGGATCTGCGAAACTCTCGAACATGCAGCATCAACTGCTCTGTCCTATGCTGGGCAATCCGCTCCATAATTTGATGATGCTGTGCCTCAACTCTAGAGCTCTCTACCTCCGTCCAAGCCTACGCAAAAAAGTAAAGCATTAAAATAATTGATTAGTCTCTCATTAGGTATTACTTAAAGAAATTTATAACTTAGGACCTTAATTATAACTCTTTTATGTGCAAGAGAAACCTACCTGCTGGATGTCGGATTCTCTCAGATGTTGTGCCTCTGTAGTAGCTGCCTCTGTCGTCTGTAATGCAGCTCTGAGGCGGTCCATCTCCGCTCTTGCCTCTACCAACTCCTGAGTGAGTCTCTCAGTGGTAGGTGTGGGACCCTACGTGACACAATCAACCATGCCGCTCATGTAAAAATATAGAAAAGTATATATGAACATATAAATAAATGACTAAAAAAACTTAAGTAATATATATGTAAATACCTCGACATCTATCGTCGGTATAGATCGTGAGAACAGGCGCACCACGTGCTGGATGCTCTTCGTGGTACTCCGTACGTCGCAGTCGATCTGGGTGCCAAGAGCCTCTACTGTCAACAATGGCACAAATGAAGGATCTGTAGTAGGTGCTACATGAAGGGTTGGTGGAGGCCGCCTACCCTGGTCCTGGAGACGGCCTCGGCCAGCACCACCACCCGCGACCGCCGATGGCTAGTGTAATCCACCTCCTCCCCTAAGATAAACTCCGCATATAATTGCTTTGTGAAGTATATGGGAATCTGACAGTTGTTCGGCATCCTCCCATATGCGGCAACATATCGACTATAGATATGTGCCGCCATACGAGGATGCGAACACCGCGAAATAGTAAGGGGCTTGCCCGCCCCAGGCCTCATCCCATGACTATCGAGGAAAAGATCTAAGTAGGCTCCATCCCTAATCGGAGCAAGATCATAGACCTGACGATATGTCAGGCCATGTGACACAGGAGCAGTGCGATGGTGGGCTATCCACTCATCTACATAAACAATATCGTGAAGGCTACGAAGGGACGAAAGCATCGCCTCCAAGTCTGCCACGATATGTAATGTAGACGGTGTGTCTCTAGCACTCCTACGGATAGCCGCTAACTCGCGGTCTATCTCCGCGATGAGGTCCGCAATAGATGAGTGGTCCTCCTCGTGGCACTCCATGCTAAAACCTAAGCCTAACACAAAGGTCCAATGTGAAGGGTCTAATGTGAAGGGTCTAATGCTTATTGCTAAGTAGCACTAATGAAGCTATAAAACAATGCTAATGGGCTCACTAATGCTAATCCAAATCAAGAGAGCAAGAAGAGTGAAAACGACTTGTGACAATGAGGTAAAAAAAAAAGTTTTCCAGTTTTATAACCTTGATCGAGGTTCGGTAGCATCATGCAATTTAGGGTTTGCAAGATTAACGCTCTGGATATTAGGATTAGTGCAACATTCGGCCAAGATACACACTTAATTTTAGGGTTGGTGAAGGATCGACGGCGGCTGAGATTTGATATTACTATCTCGTTTGAGGTACATGGACGGCTACGATTTAAAGTCATTACCACGACCAAGGTATGTCGAGGGTCGAGATTCATTATATACCTCGATCGAGATATTTAAACGGCTGAGATCGCATCTTCTAACGTACCTAAATGGACGGTAGAGATTGCGTTTACGTATCTCGAACGAGATATTTGGACGAGATTGGATCTCAGTATCTCGTTCGAGATACGTGGACGGTGGAGATTGTATCCCATTACCTCGAACAATGAATGGTCGCGATTTGATTTTAATTTCTCGTTCGAGATACGTGGACGATGGAGATGTGCTAGTCAAATATGCCTAGGGGGATACAGCGTGGCCCTGATGTGGATCCGAGTGGCATAGATATCTCGATCGAGATAATGTGGTGGCGGTGACATGTAATGGTGACATGGATGATGACTGGAAACCTGGACCTGCTAGCGTGGCGTTAGTTGGCATCTCGATCGAGATATGTCGATTTAGGCTTGGGAAGCATGTGTCGTGTTTTAATTCACGGCACTATCATGATCGAGGTACTCCGCCCGAGATGCATGGATGTCCCAATTTTAGAGAGAGTGAACGAAAGTGAGTATCTTGCAACCTCTCCTACATACCTTTAACTTTAAACTTACGTAACCTTGTCATAATTTCTTTCGACTTCATTCTTTGAACATTTACATGCCCAATTCTCTTATCCAAATGTTTGTATTTGCAACAACTCCTGAACCAAACATTGCAGCACTCACATCAGTCATATTTACATTCAATGATGTAAACATTCTTTCCACTCTATTGCCTTTTTCAACCAACGTGCACTTATCTTTAAAGTGTTCTACATAACAACCATTAAGGTTAAATTGGACCTGCAAACCCTTCTCAAAATCATCTAGCCAACTGAAACCAGAGTCTTTGTAATATTCAAAAGATGAAGTACATGTGCAAGGTACTTCACGTTACCATTCTGCATAGACAATGGCACATCTCCAACATGGGCAATCAGATGAGCAGTGTCATTCCCTATTTCAACAAAACCTGATCTTTCAAGACTCTTCATTTCCTTAAACCACTTACCATGACTTGTCATGTGGTTTGAAGCACCTAAATCAACATACCATTTATCATCCTTACATGCTACTACATCATTTGTAGACACAACATTAACCACATGTTGCATAACAAACAACCTCTCATTATCCTCATTATTTCTGCTAGAGGATGTATAATTATTTTACTAAACTTTTTCATTTCGCATGTCACTCTGTTTCTTATAGCCATCTTCCTGCACATGTCTAGGCTTACCACAGTAAAAATAGCCTCGTGTATCATTATACTACCTTCGCCAATTACCTTTACAAAGTTAATGTCATGCATTAACTTTACATTCTGAAAGTTGATACACTGCATCAACTTTGCCATACAAACTTGATGTTGTGTATTAACTTGATGCATAACATCAAATTCCTGTGTGGGCAAAGTTGATGCAATGTATTAACTTTTCATATAAAACTATTTCTTTAAATATTGATATAATGTATCAAACTTTCATATAAAAATAAATTATATAAAATTTGATGCATTGCATCAACTTTGCCATAGAAGCTTGACATTGTGTATCAACTTGATACACAACATCAAGTTTGTGCGGCAAAGTTGATGCAATGTATCCACTTTGCTACGCAAATAAATTTTCTTAAAGTTTGTCTATGCAAAATCAACTTTGCATACACAAATATCAACTTTTTGAAAAGTTGATGTTTGTGTATGCAAAGTTGATGTATTGCATCAACTTTAAACTTGATGCAAAACTTTAAATTTGTGTGGCAAAGTTGATCTAATGCATCAACTTTAAGAAAATTTATTTGTATATGTGAAGTTGATGCAATGCATCAACTTTAAGAATATTTATTTTTGTATGCAAAGTTGATGCATTGCATCAACCTTTAAAAAACATATTAGTGTTTGCAAATTTAATACATTGCATCAACTTTCCCACACAAACTTGATGTTGTGCATTGAGTTGATGTATAACATCAAGTTTGTGTGGCAAGACGACGTAGTGCATCAAGTGAGTTGATGCTGTGTATCAACTCGATGTACAACATCAAATTTGTGTGGCAAAGGTTTTGCAATGCATTGAATTTGCATACACAAACAAAGTTTTTAAAAGTGGATGTATTACATCATCTTTGCCATAGAAACTTGATGCTGTGCATCGAGTTAATGCATAACATCAAGTTTGTATGGCAAAGTTGACGCAATGCATCCATTGAAAAAATGCACCCACTTTAAAAACTTTGTTTATATATGTAAAGTTGATGCATTGCAACATAAACTTAATGTTGATGCACTACATAAACTCTGCCACACAAACTTGATGTTGTGCATGTTAACTCAATGTATAACATCAAGTTTGTGTAGCAAAGTTATGCAGTGCATCAACTTTAAGTTTGTGTGTGGTGGCAATGCAATGTATCAACTTTAAGAAAGCATGACGTTTGCATACATAAAATAAAATAAAATCAACTTTTTCTACAAAAACAAATCTTATTAAAGTTGATGCATTGCATTAACTTTGCTACTCAAACTTGATGTTGCCTGATGCACAACACCAAGTTTGTGTGGAAAAGTTGATGAAATGCATCAACTTTGCATACATAAATAAATGTTCTTAAAGTTGATGCATTGCATCAACTTTGCCACATAAACAAAGATTTAAAGTGGATGCATTGCCATGCAAACTTGATGTTGTGCATCAACTTGATGTGCCCAACATCAAGTTTATATGCTAAAGCTAATGCATTGGATCAACTTTGCAGACATAGACAAAATTTTTAAAAGTGTGTGCCATAACAAAAGGCTCCAACTCTAAAAAAGACAAGAAGTCACTCTTTCAATAGGAATAAAAGTGTCCATGACACTTTCGTATGCACCTTGAAAGATGTCAACAAGAGAAAACAAGACGCCTTCTAAGAAATACTGCTCTAACCAAAGGAGATTAACTAGAAGAGCTTTTTATTTCTAGACAAGAAAGTAAAGCAACATCCAATAAGGTGATTTGTGGGGATGTAAATAATCTTCAAAATATCATTCCAAAGAAAGACAACTTTCTCATTATTTTTGAGATCAATGCATATGGTTTTAATACGAGTGGTTCTACAAATGATGAGAGATCATATACCTATCATGAAATTCAAAAGATGAACTGTTAAATTTTAAAGTAGTACATCAAATATGTGGAGATTTGTAATCTTTCATAGCACTAACTAAGGTGCATCAGTAATTGTAGCTCTGAGAAAAGAAACACATGGCGTGGGGTCTCTTGTTTGGTATGATTTCAAGACCTTATGTTTTTAGTTTCTTTTCATTATTATTCAAACACTTTAGCTTTATATTTCAATAAATTTGACTGTAGAGTCAAAACAAATATAGATCATGTTCCTAGTTTTCATTTTAAAAGTTCCTTTGGAATACTCATGGTTGGCTATTGGTATTATAGGCGTGCTAAAGCACATGTCAATGATGAGTCCAGATGCTCCAATGTGCTCTTTCTTTCCTTATAGTAACTAGGAAATTGAGGCATGTAAATGATTCCAAAGCCTTGGTGAATCCCTACCATAGGGTGGCTATATGATAATGGTCCTCACTTTGGGGTCATGTCATGCGGATGGGACACCCTTGAAGTACCTCGATCGAGTTAGACACCCGATTGCACCATCCCAAGTCATAGCAGTCAGCAGAGGTTCATGACATAACTCGGCCTTATTTCCAAAATTGCCACCTAGGATAATGCCAATCACCACATAACTCGACCGATTTACATGGACGAAATCCACAAGACACTGTGTAACTTGGTCGAGTTACACAGTGGACATCCACGTATGGTTATCTCAACCGAGTTGTATGGGAACCCACTAGAGTATGGATACTTGTCCAACTCGATAAGGTTTTGCGAATGAAATAAAAAATCCAAACATTTTAACTTTTTAATTTTTCATATGAGGGTACCAATGCATATATGAAAGGTGTGTTACAAGGAACCAATCGAAGAGTGACATGTGTTCCTTGGCTCTAAAACCTAAACCTAACGTGGTCGAGATATAAAAGCCTTAATCCCCCCCCCCCCCGCATTCTCATTGTTCACTCTTAGAGGTTCGTGCGACAATATGCATCTTGCTTATGTATGTATATGTAAGATGCATATTGATAGCATTAGGTATAAGCAAGATGTATATTGATGTTGAAATTTCCATTCCTATTTGGCATGTTTATGGCTATGTGATTTATCAATATGCATGAGCTTGCCTATGTATGTATGTATATCAATGCGCATCTTTCTTATGTATGTCTTTATGTATGTGCATGCCGTATGCATGCTCCCATGTGAAAATGTATACATGCATATAGGTATTTTGACCCATATGCTTTGGTTACATTAGAAGTTGTTTTCACTATGGGCAATCAGGTTTCTAATGAGGACACTTTGACACTTTGCCACCTGAGCTGCTGTGGTGTTTCTTAGAAGCCATCATCACTTTTCTTCTAATTGTGTGTCTCTCACTCTCTCGGGTAATTCTCTCCATTGTCTCTTTTGTACATGGATGGTAAAAGTTTTGCATTATCAATACGCATCTTGCTTATGTATGTAAATGCAAAATGCATATTGATGATATTAGGTATAGGTAAGATGGATATTGATGTTGAAATTTCCATTCCTATTTGGCATGTTTATGGTTATGTGGTATTTATGGATATGGATTGTGTGGTCTTGCATCAATATGAATGCTAGGTCATAACTCATGCTCTCCATGATTATCTAATACACATTCTATCCTCTTGTGTTGTGCATAAAGATTAATGCTAGGTTATCATGCATGCTCTTAATGATATCCTTGGTATATGCAAGTGATCTCATGCGTTGATCCACTCACATTTGCCTTGAAATGATATCTCGTGTATCTCTTGGTGATATCCTTGATAGATGCAAGTGATCTCATGTGTTGATCCACTCAGATTATGACTTGCAATGATATCTCATGTCTCCATGCTAAGATATCTCGTGTATCTCTTGGTGATATCCTTGATAGATGCAAGTGATCTCATGTGTTGATCCACTTAGATTATTATGACTTGCAATGATATCTCATGTCTCCATGCTGAGATCACGCCTTGCCATGGCTCAATCGTTCCCTATGTGTTCATATAATTACTCATAGTGTCTACAATGAGGAGGTTGTGGTCTACAATGAGATGGCATTTCTCTTTCTAGTGATTGGGATGGTGTAGGTGCACCATTGGGATGGTGTAGATGCATGGTGCACCTGCTACAAATCACCAGGGTGCAGGTCACCTCTATTGGGGTGCCAGACTCATCACAATGTCGTGCATCCTATGTCCTTGGTGCATTGGCCCTATGCTCTGATGTATACTTGCATTTGATGTTGAAATTTTCATTCCTATTTGGCATGTTTATGCACCAACACATTCTATCCTCTTGTGTTGGTGCATAAAGATCAATGCTAGATTATCATGCATGCTCTTAGTTATATCCTTGGTAGATGCAAGTGATCTCGTGTTTTGATACTCACATGAGAGAGAGAGAGAGAGAGAGAGAGAGAGAGAGAGAGAGATTGCAAGACGTAGACAAGGCAGTTTTATTGCAAGAGGAACCGTTTCATCACTCGAGATGAGTTTTATACAATCTCCTCTTATACTCGAGATGGGTACTACCGCCTTGACTAGCTAGCTATCCCCATCTCACCACCACAGCAGGTCGTCCACGAGCTCTGCATGCAGCATACAAACAAAGCAACGGTCACATAGAAGCAACATGCATTCATCATTGATGAGTTTATATTCTAAAACGTACCTCCGTTAGCGTTCCTGCTGCGGCTGCAATCACGAGGGGGGAGATCACACCTCTGAAGAAGGCGGGAGGCCGTCTGCATTGTCTTCTCTTCCTGCTGCTTTTCGTATGGCTGTCGGCCCTCCTCAGCCGCTTCTGTTTCTTCTTCCACGTATCGTTCGCGGCCGTAGGCCTCCCTGAGGGCACGGCAGCGGTCCTCCGGTGAGATGCGCCGCAGGCTTTGGCAGCAGCGCTGGCTAGGCTCCGTCCCTCTCTGCTGGTGCTGTTGGTGCTGCTGCTGCCTCTGCATGAAGTCGTCGCAGGCCCTCAGCTGCTCACTCCACTTCCCGTTCTCCCCTTCACAATTGGCGCTGGCGCAGGCCGCGACCAGCAGGAGTATTAAGAGCCCCGCATTAACAATGGCGAGCTTGCAAGCCATAATTACTGTCTCCCGAAAGTCGACTGATGATACGTACACTACTCTCACCTCAACGGGTGTAGGAACGTACATTTCCGTGGTGTAGGAACTCAGCACAAACTTATATAGCACAACGGGTGCGGTGCCTTGCCGCATTACATGCACGCACCCGCCCACACGAGCATGCATCGAACGCTTGCGGCGCCTCGCCGGCTGTAGGGTTGCATGCACGCACATGGACAGCCTCCCATTTTGTAGGATAGGCCTTCTATATTTGACCGCAGATCCTTCCGGCACGTAAGAAGATAAGGTACCCTAAGGGCTATAATAAGCATATTCCCGCTACTTTAATACTTCCGCAAGAAAACCTTAAGAAAAGCTGAGGTGTTTTTAACTAATCTCCTTGGTTGTATAGGTACATAGAGAGAGTAACATGCTCGACCATGGGTCCGTGTACCCATGCCGGCATGGGCACAAAGAGTGATCGTAGGCCAAATCTTTTTGACGAAGGGCTTGTTTTTGTGCTCCATGTCACCTACATATGCTAGAACGTGTTGTAATCATGTGCCAAGCTTACTACATCGTTAGGGTGTGGTTCTCCTAGCTCCATCATGGACATAACCACTTTCAACAGCTGCTTTAGGTTGGCTCAAAAGAACTCATACAACACTTGGTAGAGACTTTACTACCAATAGGGAGGAGCACTTTTTCAGTAGTCTTGATAGATTGTTTGCACCCGAGGAGTCCATTGCGACCCGTACCTTGGCTTATATCCTCAGCCTCCATCGAAGATCTTAGCATGATGACCACTTCCTGCACAAGCCCCCCAAATTCTATGCGAGGGAGAGTGCTAAATGTTTTCAGCCCCCCGTAGATGCGACATGTGCAACGCTAGGTGTGACGGGCTAGGTGCCCAATCTGTAGATTTGACATTGACCTAGCCACCTATCGAGTTTTGGGTATTGATGACTTTTTTTCAGGGAGAGTAAAGATTGATTCCATAGATAGGGGGTCAGTCTCTCATACGACACAAGAGGACTTGCAAGACATTGCTCGTGAGTTGGGAAACGAGACCCTCCCCCTAGAGGGCTTCGAGGAGAGCCAGTAGAGTTGGAGTGGAATGAGACAGAGTTTGAGTAGCTACAAGTTGTTGTAGAGGAGAGCAAGTGCACAAAACTTGGGTGTGTTGGTGGTACTGGACCTAGTGGTACATTTATCCCGCGACATATTGACATAGAGTCATGACAATTTAGGAGATTAAATGTGTGGAGTGGGTGACACGTGTGCATGCTAACTTCACTCTTTGGCTACAGAGATAGGTTAGACTATGACCATCGCGAGAGAGATGCACAGAGGGCTCTTAAGGCAGTGTGAATAGGCGTACTATTGTGTGCACCTAGGGTGGAGACTGTACAACGGGATTCTACTATTGCACAACAAGTTATAAAGGCTCCTCAACAGTGAGGTCATTTTGTAGATGATGATCTAGATTGACTAGAATTGGATAGTGACAGCGACTAAACCCTGAGTATCTGGGTTATTAGCACTTATTTTTGTAGTCATTATATGATGTTTTTTTACTATTGTCTGGTGGCTAAGCCTAGAGTAGTTGTGCTAGCACCCTTATGTTGTAATTTCATGATTTGTCCTATGTATTATTCTCTTATGTTAATACATCATCCCATTTTGGTTACATATAGAAGGGTATCATTTCTCTCTCTCTCTAAAGCACACATGCACACACACGCACACACTTTTTTGTTTAGTAATGAACACATGCACACACACACACACATGCATACACCTACATAATGCACATGAATTCAGACAGACACACACACACACATGCACGCATGCACGCACACACACATGCACACAAACACACACACACACACACACACACACACACACGCACACACACATATGCATACACAAACCTACATAATACACATGAATTTACACATGCACACCCTCCCTAATGTTTTTTCTCTTTGATTTTGTTTGAAATGTGCATGCAAAGGCCCAATTTTCAATGTGTTATGGCCTTAGAGAGCCCCTTGAAAATTGGGCCTTTCTAACACACATTACAATCAAATGTGGTTTGAAGGTGGTGACTGTTCCACGGGAACACTCACGGGAACACGGATTATGGAAGGAGGCCGGAAGCAATTAATGGGAGAGAGCGGGATTGTAGCCATGGGAACATAAAGACGCACATAATTTTTTTATATTTTTGTGCCGAAGTGCAATGTAAATCGTTTTAGGCCAATGTGGGTTCTAAATGAGAGTTCTAAGTATATTAAGCAAGGCTCACTTATGGGGTTGTCCGCCCATGTGTGAAAGAGGCCTAGGGTTAGGGTTAGTGACATCTCTATAAAAGAGATGTTAGCTAAAGAAAGAGTATGTTTTTGGCCATTCTCATAAGGTATTGAGTGAAGCTCTTGAGCTCTCAAGCTATGGCAACTCTCTAACTCTCTCTCTATTATACTCTAATGAGCATCAAGCTCCAATGAGTATAGCTCCACTTCTTTCTCTTAATCTGTTTTAGCATCATTGAAGTAGATTAATCTATGATTAGTTGAATGCTTCTTTCTTTCTCTTGTGTATGCATGCTTGTAGTGTGTGTGTGTGTGTAGTCTCCATTGATGCAATCTCATTGCCCACTTCATTGGCAATGAGTTATTCATGGATAGACTCTCTCTATGAGCTTGTGGGTTTGTGAATGTTACATTCTATGCTTGCTTAAGCTTGTGGGTTAGTAGATGCACGCTTATGGGTTTGTTGGCATTAGGGAAAGCTAAGATTTAATCAATGTTTGAATGGGATTAAGAGATTGGCATGCATTGCTTGTTCTCTTGATTAGTGTAGTGGATTTAAGGGATTGAGAGATTGATTGAGGTGTTGAATGGTTGAATCGTTAAGTGGTGGTTCGTGTATGTGAGCTCTCCCTCATGGGATAAGCCTTCATGCACTAATCGGGTCGAGTACTCGGATTGACATTGTGTTTCTTAACACATTTGTTGATCGGTAGTAATTTATGACCACTATATTGCACGGTAGAGAGAACCGCTCTACAATGGCACTGTTGCCAGGGAGCGAGTGCCTACATTAGTTGAGCACCATACACACACTACCACGCCTTGTTAAGCTCCCATCAGTTGCAAAACTGTTGGATAGGAGAGCAGGCTTTGGTACTTATTTAAGACTAATCTGTTGTTAAATTCTCTTTATTTGTCTTGCAATTTGAGTGCGATTGGCTAGCTACGCTTCTCCCTTGAGGTCAGGACAAAGATTCAACACACGGGAAGGATTGGAGGCAGGCGCTAGACCTGCCAATTTCAATTTGTGTGTGCGAAAGAGAGAGGCCTGTTTTTGCATTTCTGTCATTTTGTTTGAGGATAATTTTTACAGTTTCAATTTTCTGCATGTTCGTTTTATTTTCTGTTCTTAGCTTAGTTTAGTTTTCTGCATCTTTAATTTTGTGCATTTTAGTTCTCTGTTAAACCTGTATTTTAGTTCTTTGTTAAACCTGCACCTGTAGAGAAACTGAAATTTGTACACACATATGAAGACTGAACATTTCGAATTCGCTGCAAATCTCACAACTGCACACGCATTGAGTTCACTGCACACGCACTTCAAAAAAGGGAAAAAAAATAATCATAAAAAAAGAAGGCGGCTGTGCATGAACAGCGCACCGCGTGGAGAGACCCACACACCGCACCATAAAGACCGCCACCGCACCGGATAAGGGGGTGCAAAAATAAAAAATAAAAAAAATTGGGAGGTTATCTAACTTTTCGAGAGGAGTTAGAAAACACCCATAGTCGAAATTTCGATCTCGGAACCATTTTCCCATAGTGAGTCAGTATGGGAAACTGGTAAATTTTAGGCGATTTTCGATCCTGAAAAATACGCTATTTTTTCGGCATAATGTGTTCGAGGGGGTTCAAAATGGGTTCTGGCAAAATTTGAGCCAACTTGAAAATTTTTAGATTTTTTTGAAAAAAAAAACCTTAAAATTTGACCTTATGCACTTGCGGTCGGGACGTCATATAGACACTGCCATAGGGTCTAGGGCACCTTCTAGAGTACCTACACAAGTGGGACCCAATCGGTAGGAAATTTGGTAGATATTACTGAAACCTTTTCCGAATCCTAATCTGATACCCTTTCCAGGACAACTAGCTCATTGTCTATGGACAATCTAGGGCCGTCAAATAGTCATCCCTTAGCCCCAAATAGGACACCCATAAGATCTTTTAATCCATTTGAAGCCGACACCATGGGGTTACCACTCAATGTGAGACTTCAATATGTCTACACGAATGCTCAAGGAGCTAAGATCTTTAGGGATCCACAACAACAACGGTATCTCGTTAAGATTGCAGACTTTTTCTCAGAGCTTGATAGAGCACCTCTAGTCAATGACCAAGGTAACATGTACATGGGTGGAGATGGTGTTCACTCTACGAAGTCACCTATCATCCAGAGAATGTAGATAAATCGAGAGAGCTCTCTAAGAGTGAGTTTCTAGATTTATCAAAGCCTTCCGGAGCAAGGGAGTCTAGAGAAGATTGGCTCATTGAGCCGGACATACTTGGACCATCCAATGCCCAGTCCTCAAAGCCATCCATAGATGATTTACTTTTTGTAGATCTAAATTTGGAAAGGGACAGGAAAGACAAGAGCAAAATGGATCAGGGGGCTGCGAACCAATGGGAGTTTGTACGATAAATTCCAGTAACAAAGGTCTTTCAGGATGACCCACTTCAAGAGGTCTATAAGGACTGTTTAGAAGGATATTATGCCACAACTAGATTGCCAGAGCTAAATCTTCCTCTAGCACTTGTGGTGGTGTAGTCGAGAAGCTTGCAGGATACAAAAACCGAATCATTGATAAATGGGTCAATGAATATCGAACCTTAGATTGGAAGGAGATTCGTGAGCTCACGTGGAGAGTGTTCTCTACTAATACAGCTAAACCACGAGAGACAGCCTTTCTTGGAGAAACTGTTGCTCCTCCCCTACGAGAGTTCACTAGAGAGGGACCATCAACATCAAAGTGGACCACTGCAAGTAGCCCAACTCTAGCACCAAGATATTATCCTACACCAAAAGTGCGACTACAGATCACACCACAACAACGTTTCTCTCACTATGACAATCAGAGGGTAGGGGAGCCAACTCGGACTCCCATAAATGCACCTCCTGAAATGCGGGTAACAGGATATTTGGAGAGGGTTGGTGAGGTAGGTAATAGGAGACCCACACCAATTCGGGATGCATATGGACCTCCTTACCAAAGAGAGGAACCACTGAGAGTGAGAGGCCGTAGGCCTGATGATGAGTATTCAAGACGAGTAAGGCCATCAACTCTTCAGAAACTGGTAAAGAAGTACGAAGGGTCGGGAGATCCATATGACCATGTAGCAGCATTTAGGCAAGCAGTTCGAGCTGAGCAAGTGACTGACAAGCATACGCAAATTGAAGGGTTTGGGCTCACTCTTGAGGGAAAGGCCCTTGCTTGGTTTCAGGCACTAGAGGCTTCAGACAAATCTTCTTTACCAGTTTTGGAAGAGAGATTCATTGCTGCTTTTTCCTTGATGGGGATTCAGCATGACACAGTAGCAAACATCTACTCCTTCAAGCAAGGCGAGACTGAGAGTGTTAGAGACTGTGTAAATAGGATGAAGCAGTACATTAATCGTTGCCCAAAAGATGAGAAGCCCATGCAGAGTCGATTACTTTCTCTCTTCTTAAAAGGACTCAAAAATTCAACACTGCACACACATCTCTATGCAAAGAAGCATACAAATTTCATTGAGTGTTGCCCCATGATGCTATGGATTTCACAGATAACTTCAAATTCCAAGATGGTACTGGCCCTAAGGTGCAACCTAGAGATCAGTGGGGTGATGACCAAAGTTTAGGGTCTAGCGCACTAGTAAATCCAAACCACATAGCTAACCTAGTACTAAGGAGATTGGGACAAACCTATCACCCACCCATGCAGCCACAACAACAGTAGCAGGCGAATGAGGAGTGTACTACCTACAGGTCCTCATCTTTGTGGAGCATGTGGCGGTAACCACCATAAAACCGAAGAATGTAATACCTTTTCTCCTCTAGTCACAAACCAACCCACAAAGAAGTGGTGCCAAGCCTGTGCTTGAAATTTTACCCACACCACACAGGAATGTACTCGCATTGCAAGAATGAGACAAGAACGTGAGTAGCAAAGGGGTGCAGTGGCTCCACAAATGCCTCAATAGTACACTAATTTTGAACGTAAGCCACCGATGGCACAAGAGCAAGCACGACCTGTACTTGGAGCTCAACCTCCTGCTCCTGGGACTGCTCCTGTGAGGTTTGTTGACTAGTGTCAAGTTTATCGTATATGCTTGAATCCTGACAAGTGCAAATTCATGGTAAGACAAGGGAAGATTTTGGGCCATATTGTTTCTCACAATGGTATTTCAACAGATATGGATAAAATTGATGTCATTGTCTCATTACCTCGGCCTATCAACCCTAAAGGGATACAAATATTCATGGGACATTGTGGCTATTATCGTCGATTCATCTACATGTACGCTATCCTAGCCAGACCATTATATGCTCTTCTTGTAAAGTTTAACTGGATTGACGAGTGTGAGGAATCCTTTGAAAAGTTGATAACTAATATACTTCTAGAGCTTAAGAACTTGGCATACTCCGTTGGTATATGTCTTACACCATCTTCAAATAGAAATACCTTCTACTAAGTCCTCTAAGAATCTAGAAATCACTCGCCAATAGTAACAACTAATTTAAAACTTGAACCAGCCAACTGTGTGTGAACATGCAGACAATATATGCAAAAGTGAAAAGCACATAAAGAATAAAAGATTATGATTTGAATACATCTGTTGTGGTGCTCGTTGATGTGGCGCGTTTATCTTGATGCATTGCTGATGTGCAGATTGCTTCTCTTTGCTCTTTGCATGTCTCCCCCTTCCTAATTTGTGTGCACGATAGGTGGGATATTGGAGCGTATTTGTATGCTCTTGTTTTGCTGAGATCTCTGCAAAATGTCTTATTAACAAACAAGAAAAGAAAAGAATAAAATTTGTTATTGGTGCCAATCATCGAATATAGCCGAGGGGAAAAACCCAGTGGGAGAAAAGTGCCCTGGCTTGTTGATCTTATTGTGGAGTTGATGTGCTTATCCTTGCACTGGTGGTGGATCCATGTCCACTTCTGGTGGAAAGATTGTATCAATCACTTCAGGATGCAAGGACAACCCTGTACAAAAGCCGGCCTCTGGAGAAGGTGGTAGAGGAAGGAGTGCTTCCTCGCTAAAATATGGCATTGGTAAGCAGACAATGCTGATTTTGGAATTGCTCCAATATAGGTGCTCATAGTGATCCAAAATTGACATGTTGAGGCTGGGGGAAGAAGGGCTTGCAAGATAGGTGGTTGCAAGTCATTTATGCATGTATCCCTCCATTGTTGTGCTTGAACCTCCTCAGGTAATCTACGTTGATTTGGTCCTCGATCTGCTACTCTCATATCAAGAAGGTTATGGCGTTGGGGTGTAATTCGCATAATTAGTTTCATTAAGCCCGTGCAATATCGTCAAAAGTAAGAGTGGCAT
Source organism: Cibotium barometz (assembly GCF_041138505.1). Taxonomy (NCBI): domain Eukaryota; kingdom Viridiplantae; phylum Streptophyta; class Polypodiopsida; order Cyatheales; family Cibotiaceae; genus Cibotium; species Cibotium barometz. Next base: position 8,586,695 of record NC_141056.1, on the reverse strand, counting down.
AGCCAACAAATGTGTGAAGCTTCCCCTAATACGAGTCCTGCACACTCTTGACAATGTGGAAATGGATGATGCTATTGATAGAATAAAGTGACAAAGTGATGCCCACAACAAATTTCACCTAAGGGAGCATAAAAGTACCTAGAATGAGTTTGAAAAGGAGGAGCACTATAACCCCCGCGATGTTCAGGTTGAGTACTGTCAGGGTCAATGCATGGTGGACATGTATCTCGCCAAGTATCCATCAGGAGGTATTTGGGCGTAGAACAATGAAATTTAGAAACTTCAAACTTTATACACCCATATCCAGCATTACAATCCCTATAAGATCATCTCAAAAAGAACACAGTCCTGTAATGGCAGAAGGAACCACATTAGTAAAAGTGAGACTATTCAAACACTGATCTACCAAAGAGCTTCAATTGTAGTGTTAATGCCTTACCTTTGGTTTTGGGTATGTCCTTCTTAAGAGGTGGGAAGGATAGCAATTGTCGACGAATTTGAGCAAGATAAGAGGATTTAGCCATTGAAGTGCTAGAATCTATGCTCAAAGGAGACTCATGTAAAGTTGGATTTGTCTTAGGTACACAAGTTGATGGTGGAAGTGTGTAACAAGGAGAAGTTGGGACAACTGGTGATTCAATACATGTTTTGGGAAGGTCAACACAAGGAGATTTGTAGGTGCTATCATAACCACCTATCCTATCTTGAAGAGGTTGTGTTGATTTCCTTTGCACCCACTGATATGAAAAACCAAGAGTGGCTTTTGGAATCTTATTGATACACTCTTCTGGCTCTAGCAACCCATGGAATTTGGGAAGCCAAAGTGCTGTTGCACCCTCATAATAGCCTTGTGCTTTAAGAACATGCTTTGGGACCCGATGAGTAACAATCTGAGGCTTAGGCTTGGAAAAGATATTCTTTTTAGGAGGTTTAGCAACTAGGCTAGATGGTACAAGTTTGAACGCATCTTTTGGTAGCCAAATTGACAATTCCTTCTTGCCTGGCCTTCTTTGAGCAGTGATGACTAGAGTAGTTGGAACATGCCAGCTATGGCCCTCACTTGAGGACTCATCGATTATCCACATCATTTGTCTTGGAGCTTAAAGAGCAGATATTGAAAGTGGGTTGTGTAAGGTAGAACTACCACCCTTTTGACATGATAAAACTCGTGGAGCAGCAGATCCCAAGATGCAGTCAGAATCAATTTACAATTTGTATTGTCTATTCTTCCAATCTAATGAACAATTGGTAGCACTTAACCATGATCGACCAAGAACAACCTCTACCACTGCCTTGAACTTACTAGCCACATAAAAGGGAACTGATGGTGATCCTGAATGGACATTATAATGACACATTTCCCTCTATAGGGTTATCTTCACCTGAGAAGCTTCGTAAGAATAGGAATGTGCACAAGTGTTGGTTGTCCCAAGGCTACCCATGTGTCAAATGAGAGAACATTATAATCTGCACCAGAGTCAATTAAGGCAGAGACAAAGTAGGTAGTCTCATGAAGATGAAGACACACGTGAATATTGAAAGGATCGACATATTGTTCATCAGTAGAGCCAACTGTAAGGTCAACACAGAAGCCTTGCGACGCTCCTTGGCTTTTGCAACTCTCGCTTTAGCTTCTTCTTGAGCCTGACGTTTAAGTAGGTTATGTGCTTCTTTTCGTGTGTGGGCAGCATGCATTTGTTGAAGCATGGCTTCAGTTAATGGCTCATTGTATTTCTTGAGACGACTTCCATTAATGAAGTTAGGCATTTGCTCACCTTCTAGTGTCTCTAAACGCACTGCACCACTTGGAGTAAGCTCATTAATCACAAACGGTCCTAGGCCACGTTTCTTGAGCTTTCTCTTATGCTTCTTAAGTGTGTACAAGAGCAGAAGGTCCCCTTTTTTGAATCGGCCAGTTGTTACATTTCGATCATACCATTGCTTTTGTCTCCTCTTCTCGGCATACATCCCCATTACCGCCAATAAGCGGGTCTCATCAAGCTTTTCCAATTCATCAATGCATTGAGAAAGCTCATGACCAGTCCAGTCCAATTGTTTAGCGTAGAGTAGGTACAAGAAATTCAATGGGAAGAATTACATCTAGCCCAAAAGCAAGCTCAAATGGGGTTGTGCCCATGGATGTTTTATAGGCTATTCTATATGCCCAAAGAACTGAGTGCAACTTTTGCTCCCAATCAGTCCTATGTCTCTCAACAATCTTTGTGAGTGCTGTGCAGAGAGTCTTGTTAGTACTCTCAGCTTGACCATTGGTCTGGGGATGATAGGGTGCAGAATGCTTATGAATTACCATAAATTCTTGAAGTAAAAACTCTATGACCTCATTCACAAAGTGCACACCTTGATCACTAACGATTTCAATAGGTAAGCCAAAGCGTGTAAACACGTACTCATACAAGAACTTGACTGTGGTTGTGGCATCATTTTTGACTGTAGCCTTTGCTTCTACCCATTTGGTCAAATAGTTAGTCGTTGCGACTATAATATATTCGGCATGCGTGTGATGAGCTGGAGGTTTAACGGGACCGACAAAATCAATACCCCATTTGGCAAACGCACGTGTGTGTAACATAGGCCACAATGGCATATTGTCCTTTGTGATGGGAGGTTTGGTCCTTTGACAATCGTCACAACGTTTCACATATTCTTCGGCATCCATTTGTAAGGTTGGCCACCAAAGCCCAGACCACCTAATCAACTTAGCTGTGGTATTGCCCGAAAAGTGTCCACCCCCAACACTTGCATGTGCATGAGTCAAGATTTTCAAGTAGTCAGCTTCACATACACACATGCGCAAGTTGCCATCCTTGCCCCTCTTGTAGAGTTGGCCCTCTATCAGCATATAGTTGGCCGCTTCAACATCAATAGCATGCTTTCGATATTTAGGAATTGTTCGATCAGTATGACCATGCTGAAGATAGTCCACAATATACTTGCTCCAACTTGGTGTAGTTGAAATTTGGAATAATGTGACATTATGAATTGGTTGTTGAATTTGACATGAAGCACAGTTACGAAAAAAATTTTCAGCATCCGCATGCATGGTAGGCCACCATTGCCCATCCTGAGTTATACGTCGCACACAAGTAGTCGCTGATGCATGGATTCCACCAATACCCTCATGTGCCCATTCCAAGATCTCCTCATATTGGTCAGGGTTAGGTATAAGCCACAACACTCCATCATTACCCTGACGATATAATCTCCCTGAGATTAACTTGAATGGTCGCCATAGGTCCACATTAGGACCCGCTAGTTGTATCTGCCCACTTGTCAAAATTTCTAAGATGGGTTGAGACCATTTAGGAGCTATCTCTACAAGGAAAATTGCTGAATCTAACATATCATCATCCACACCCACAGGAGCTTCGCCAGAGGTGATTTGAGACAAATGATCTGCCCTAAGATGAGTTGTTCCTTTTCGGACTGCCACTTCAAAATCAAGCGCAAGAAGGATGACAAACCACCTCACAATCCTTCCAGTTGCACAAGGCTTATTCACCAAATATAGCAGTGCATGATGGTCCACAAAAAATATAAATTTGTTTGCCAAAAGTAATGGCGAAACTTTTTCACTGCATTTCGATAAACAAAAATTTACGAAACACATGCCCTAAAAAATATATAGAAGTGACTTGAGACATGACGTGTCTACGGCCATGTGGAATGCTTGGTAGGACCTTGGGTTGTTTTAACACCTTGGGACCGATGCCTTGGTTTCCATGGGGTGTACACTGACGTCTAGAAGAAGACCTACAAGGACTCTATTGCCTTAATAGATGCTGGTAGGACTCTTGGGTACATTATGGGCCCTCGAGACCGATGCCCTCATCTTCATGGGGTACTCCTTATGTCAAAAAGAAAGAAAAGGGTCTGTCGCCCTTGAGATACTTAGCGGCCTTTACATTCTCTTGGCGGAGGTCTCTTGACCATTGCTTGGGTCTCATTGGGATGGAACCTTCCTCTTTATCAAGCTAAAAATAATAATTCTCTTTAATCTTCTGTTCTTTACACAAAAAAAAAGAGAAAGGAAAAAAGAAAGAAAGAAAGGTCCAATCACCATGGCTTATATTTAGGAGTAGGGTTGCCACTTAGGAATAACTTAAACACTTGTAGGACATTGAGACTGCGGTCATAACCTGTGGTATACAAAACACTTGCCTTTGCATAGCACTATGTACCACTTAGTCTCACTTTGACTAGTCTTTACTCGCTTCTTTTAGCACTCTTTAAAACTCTAATGGCCTTTCACTTGCATGCTCACGTGTGAGATTGTCATTGCTAGTTTTTTTTCAATAAAAGGCTTTACTTGTCTTCCATTGTTTTTTGCAGCTTTTGTTTCTACCACGCCCGAGGACGTGCGTGATTTAAGAAGGGGGGAATGTTCCACGGGAACACTCACAGGAACATGGATTATGGAAGGAGGCCGGAAGCAATCAATGCGAGAGAGCGGGATTGTAGCCATGGGAACATAAAGACGCACATAAATTTTCCATATTTTTGTGCCGAAGTGCAATGTAAATTGTTTTAGGCCAATGTGGGTTCTAAATGAGAGTCCTAAGTGTATTAAGCAAGGCTCACTTATGGGGTTGTCTGCCCATGTGTGTGAAAGAGGCCTAGGGTTAGGGTTAGTGACATCTCTATAAAAGTAGGAAATTTGGTAGGCTGAAACCTTTTTCGAATCCCAATCTGATACCCTTTCCAGGACAACTAGCTCATTGTCTATGGACAATCTAGGGCCGTTAAATAGTCATCCCTTAGCCCCAAATAGGGCACCCACAAGATCTTTTAATCCATTTGAAGCCGACACCATGGGGTTACCACTCAATGTGAGACTTCAATATGTCTACAAGGAGCTGAGATCTTTAGGGATCCACAACAACAGTATCTCGTTAAGATTGCAGACTTTTTCTCAGAGCTTGATAGAGCACCTCTAGTCAATGACCAGGGTAACATGTACATGGGTGGAGATGGTGTTCGCCTACGAAGTCACCTATCATCCAGAGAATGTAGACAAATTGGGGGGGCTCTCTAAGAGTGAGTTCCTAGACTTATCAAAGCCTTCCAGAGCAAGGGAGTCTAGAGATGATTGGCTCATTGAGCCAGACATGTCTGGACCATCCAATGCCTAGTCCTCAAAGCCATCCATAGATGATTTACTTTTTGTAGATCTAAATTTGCAAAGGGACAGGAAAGGCAAGAGCAAAATGGATTAGGGGGTTGAGAACCAATGGGAGTTTATACGACAAATTCCAGTGACAAAGGTCTTTCAGGATGACCCACTTCAAGAGGTCTATAAGGACTCTTTAGAAGGATATTATGCCACAACTAGATTGCCAGAGCTAGATCTTCCTCTAGCACTTGTGGTGGTAGTCGAGAAGCTTGCAGGATACAAGAACCGAATTGTTTGATAATAAATGGGCCAATGAATACCGAACCTTAGATTGGAAGGAGATTTATGAGCTCACGTGGAGAGGACAACCATTATTCATGGAAGTGTTCTCAATTAATACAGCTAAACCAAGAGAGATAGCCTTTCTTGGAGAAACTGTTGCTCCTCCCCTACGAGAGTTCACTAGAGAGAAACCCTCAGCATCAAAGTGTACCACTTTGCAAGTAGCCCAACTCTAGCACCAAGATATTATCCTACACCAAAAGTGCGACCAGAGATCACACCACAACAACGTTTCTCTCACTATGACAAACGGAGGGTAAGGGAGCCAACTCGGCCTCCCATAAATGCACCTCCTAAAATGCGGGTAACAAGATCTTTGGAGAGGGTTGGTGAGGCAGGTAATAGGGGACCCACACCAATTTGGGATGCATATGGACCACCTTACCAAAGAGAGGAACCACTGAGAGAGAGAGGCCGTAGGCCTGATGATGAGTATTCAAGAGGAGTAAGGCCATCAACTCTTCAGAAACTGGTAAAGAAGTACGAAGGGTCGAGAGATCCATATGACCATGTAGCAGCATTTAGGCAAGCAGTTCGAGCTGAGCAAGTGACTGACAAGCATACGCAAATTGAAGGATTTGGGCTCACTCTTGAGGGAAAGGCCCTTGCTTGGTTTCAGGCACTAGAGGCTTCAGACAAATCTTCTTTTTACGAGTTTTGGAAGAGAGATTCATTGCTGCTTTTTCCTTGATGGGGATTCAGCATGACACAGTAGCAAACATCTACTCTTTCAAGCAAGCCGAGACTGAGAGTGTTAGAGACTGTGTAAATAGGATGAAGCAGTACATTAATTGTTGCCCAGAAGATGAGAAGCCCACCCAGAGTTGATTAATTTCTCTCTTCTTAAAAGGACTCAAAAACTCAACACTGCACACACATCTCTATGCAAAGAAGCATACAAATTTCAATGAGTGTTGCCATGATCCTATGGATTTCACAGATAACTTCAAATTCCAAGATGGTACTGGATCTGAGGTGCAACTTAGAGATTAGTAGGGTGATGATGACCAAAGTTTAGGGTCTAGCGCACTAGTAAATCGAGACCACATAGCTAACCTAGTACTAAGGAGATTGGGACAAATCTATCGCCCACCCATGCAGCCACAACAACAGCAGAGCAAATGAGGAGTGTACTACCTACAGGTCCTCATCTTTGTGGAGCATGTCGCAGTAACCATAAAACCAAAGAATGTAATACCTTTTCTCCTCTAGTCACAAACCAACCCACAAAGAAGTGGTGCCAGGCCTGTGCTTGGAATTATACCCACACCACACAGGAATGTACTCGCATTGCAAGAATGAGACAAGAGCGTGAGCAGCAAAGGGGTGCAGTGGCTCCACAAATGCATCAACAGTATACTAATTTTGAACGTAAGCCACTGATGGCACAAGATCAAGCACGACCTGTACTTGGAGCTCAACCTCATGCTCCTGGGACTGCTCCTATGAGGTTTGTTGACTACGACAATTCAAATATGTGTAGAGACTTGGTAAACCCAAGCTATGTGGAGGAGGAATATGCATCATATTCATCCAAGGAAAATCTCTTCGAAAGTCCCGTATATCCAAGCCAAGCACTGGAGCCTCAACCGGGGGAACAAAATTATTTGATGTTGCTAGGCGGCTACCAACCTAGGACTCCAGGCCCCTCAGGTCAGTGGCAGTAAAGGAAAGTAGAAGCCAAACTAATGGGCCCCTGTTATGAGTTCGGAGAAGCCCATTGGGCTCAGGATTGTCCACATCGCCAAAGGCAAGCAGCTCGATCCAATACAACAGTACCACAGTTTCCACCAATTGAAAGATATTGCCTAGGGTGTTGTGTAGAACACTTTCCAAAGGATTGTTTGCTGAAACCACATGAGGAAGGTACCTCTCAACCAAAGGTCTCACTCAACTTTGTAGAGGCAGTTCCATCACCACCTTCATCAGAGAATGAGGATGTCATGCCACTTAGAGTCATGACTAGATCACAGACACAAAATGTCGAAATGCAGACTGATGAGACACCTCGAACTAGGGATGCAAAGGCAAATCTAGTGGACAAGACCCTACATTCCAATAGAAAAAGGACCACTAGGAGGAAAAAGAACCGCAACAAGAAAACTAAGAGTGCATCCACTAGTTCTCAAGAAGTCTCTAAACAAAACATGAAGGATCAAGCTTTTACATCCCAAGAAGTGCATGAGGAGCATCAACCTCAACCTGGGCCTAGCGCTAAACAAGATGAGGCTATTACAACTGAGGATAGTTCAGGGGGTTCTGTTTTTGTGGATAAGGTGAACGAGACTCTAGATGCCATCATTGATGCTCATAGAAGTCGCATTGCAGCTTTATCTGAGCTACCGAAGAAGCTTCAAGAATACCCAAACCCTCGTGAGGAGAAGATCAATCTAGCTGTACATCAGCAACTCATTAGGGAAGCTCAATCAATACTTGAGGGCCCACCTCCACCTATCCCTCGGGGCCCCACTTCTCTTAAGCGAACATTAGAAACCATACCAGAAGTGTCATCAAGTTGGGAAATGAAAAGTGAGCTGATCTCACATAGCGAGAAGTCTGCACCAATTGACACCCCATTGAAAGAAGGCATTCTGCCACCACCTAGTCTTGCCTTCCCATGTAATGATGAAGTTATTGATGCTAACAAGGACATGGCAAATGAGATGTGGGCAACAGTTCATGAGAAAGTTAATGAGAATATGTCCTCCATTATTTCACCTCCATTCTCTGAAGTGGATTTTACCAGGGGCACAGAAAACAACTTTAGACGCCCAAGCACCTAGGAGGAAGTTCAAACAATTGTTTCTCCTAGAAGTAAGCATACAATGAAAACCTTATGAAAATATGAGAACTGTTCTCAAACCTTGAGGATATCCTCCATGCATAGAAGGTTGACAAAGGAGATAGATATGGGTATCGTGCAAGCTATTTTGTCAGCACGAGTGGCTTGTACCTTACCTTTGCTTGATTTGATAAAGCTTCGACCAAAGTTGTGGAATGATATTGCCTTATGTTTGTCAGAGTAGGTATTGCTACAAAAGGGTCACCATCAATGTACTATACACCCTGAGACAAAGCATGTTATGCCAGTTCCTATCAACAAAGTAGGAAAATTTTGTGAGGACGATCAGGGAAATGCTACCCTCGCATTAGAAGTGCCAAAAGTAGCTTTAACTGCAATACTTGATAGTGGTGCAGGAGTGGGCATTGTGACAAGGTCCATTTGGGAAAAGTGGGGCAAACCATATTAGGAGTACAAGGGTGCGCTTGCAGCTAGCAGATGGAAGCTTAGAACATCCCATTGGGCTGCTAGAGAACATATTGGTCACCACATGTGGGATTGAATATGAGCACACATTTGCAGTAGTAGATTTTGGAAAGCATCCAAACTATGAAGAAGTGATATTGGGTAGACCATTCATGGGACAATTTCAAATGATTCAAGATTGGGGATACAATTATTTATACCTCCGACATGATTCTGTCATCACAAGGGTCAACCTAAAGAATCACTCATATCGTGATGTAACAAGGTCTCCAATAGATGAGTTTGATTCTGCTTCATCTGAGGGCTCAAGAGTTACATTGTCAGATGGGCAAGAAGATCTGTGGATGTGTGGAGCCTCATGTAAGGATTTCAACACTGAGAGACTTAAGGGTAATCGAAGTGTATCAGATGAGGCATACATTCCACAACCCTTCCCTGAGCACTTAATTGATCCCCTAGAATGGAGTCATGTCCTTGCAACATTATCAACATGTGCTTTACCTATGCCAATTCAATTTTGTGACTCAGATGGATATGACATTATTCCTATATGAATGGTATAACCACGTGACCTTCTAGATGATTTGTACTATGGGGATGCATCCACAATAGCACTGCATGTAGAGGAAGTCTTAGTGGAGGATTTAACACTCGAATCTGCTAATGATGCTCATAAGAAATATGGATGGGACTCTGATTTTGATGATGATGTGATAATCCCCGAGGAAGAGTTAGGAAAGGCACACCTACTCTTGAGAGGAAAGGAGGTTCAAGTAGAGATCCCTCGAAGCCGACCTAAACGTAAATGCTGTAAGAGCCTAAACAAGATGAGAGGGAACGACGTGAGAGAATACAAAAAGAAAACGAGGAGTTTAAGAATGAACACTCTCAACCACCACCTCACTTCTCAGGAAAGAATGGATATCTATACTATGTCCAAGCACAAGATAGTATCAAAGACCAAGTAAAACGATCAGATGGATTCCAACTAGGAGAAAAGCTAAAAATTGTTAGCAAAAATCGTAAAAGAACAAAGAGACCAAAACAAAAACTCAAGTCTCAAACAAATTCAAAAGAGAGTGTCGGAAGTGCAAAGATAAAGGTAACTTGAACGAAAAACTCTGATGCAAGATTGCAAAAGAGAGTGATGACTCAAGTGGACAAGAACAATGTCTCAATGTTCCCTCCAACTTCACACAGTACACTCTTCAAGATCGGAAGATTGTTCTTCAATAGTCCATGCGACAAAAGCCAAGCATGCCACGGGTTTCATATGATGGTCCAAAAGATGCAAAAAAATTGATATTGCTGAGCCACGAAAAGAGCCTCACTATGTGTGGATTGCCACAGACTTATCCTTAGATGAGGAGAAGTTATTAATTCAAACAATAAAGGAGTATCGCGATGTTTTTTCTTGGAGTTATAAAGACCTCAAAGGAGTTGATCCAAGCATATGTCAGCATACAATTCCATTGCGAGAGGATGCAAAGCCTTCCAAGCAACATTCTTATACTTACAATGAGAATTTTGAACGAAAGATAAAAGAAGAAATAGACAAGCTCTTAGAGGTAAAATTTATCTATGAGATTGAACACACTGAATGGGTCTCCCCTATTGTAGTGGTGCCCAAGAAAAATGGAAAACTTTGAGTATGTGTAAACCTCAAGAAGGTAAATGCAGCTACTGTACGTGATCATTACCACGGATCATGTTTTGGAACGTGTTGTAGGGAAAAAGGCATATAGTTTTCTGGATGGATTCTCCGATTACAATCACGAAGGATCAACACAAGACACCCTTTGCTCTAGTGAAGATGGCATCTTTGCCTATCGTGTTATGCCATTTGGTCTAACAAATGCACCTGCAACCTTTCAGCGGCGGCCGTTAATGAGTCATGTATTCAAGGAGTACCTTAGGCTATTTCTTGAGATCTTCATGGATGATTTATGTGTTCACTCACAAGATCGTGATGATCATATAGAACACCTCAGACTTGTGTTTCAAAAGTTTCAAGTTTATCGTATATGCTTGAATCCTGACAAGTGCAAATTCATGGTAAGACAAGGGAAAATTTTGGGCCATATTGTTTCTTGCAAGGTAAGACAAGGGAAAATTTTGGGCCATATTGTTTCTCGCAATGGCATTTCAACAGATATGGATAAAATTGATGTCATTGTCTCATTACCTCGGCCTATCAACCCTAAAGGGGTACAAATATTCATGGGACATTGTGGCTATTATCGTCGATTCATCTACATGTACGCTGTCCTAGCCAGACCATTATATGCTCTTCTTGTAAAGTTTAATTGGATTGACGAGTGTGAGGAATCTTTTGAAAAGTTGAAGCAAGCATTAGTGTCTGCACCCATCTTACGGGCACCGGATTGGAACCAAATCTTTTATGTCCATATTGACGCTTCAAACTTTGCAATTGGATGTATTTTGGCTCAATCGGGAGAACATAATAAGGATTTCCCAATCTCATATGCTAGTCGACAGTTAAACAATGCTGAGAAGAATTATACCACTATAGAAAGGGAAGGTTTGTCCATGATATATGCAGTGAAAAAGTTTCGCCATTACCTTTTGGCAAACAAATTTATATTTTTTGTGGACCATCAAAGCACTGCTATATTTGGTGAATAAGCCTTGTGCAACTGGAAGGATTGTGAGGTGGTTTGTCATCCTTCTTGCACTTGATTTTGAAGTGGCAGTCCAAAAAGAAACAACTCATCTTAGGGCAGATCATTTGTCTCAAATCACCTCTGGAGAAGCTCCTGTAGGTGTGGATGATGATATGTTAGATTCAACACTTTTCCTTGTAGAGACAGCTCCTAAGTGGTCTAAGCCCATCTTAGAAATTTTGACAAGTGGGCAGATACAACTAGCGGGTCCTAATGTGGACCTATGGCAACCATTCAAGTTAATCTCAGGGAGATTATAGTGTCAGGGTAATGATGGAGTGTTGTGGCTTATACCTAACCCTGACCAATATGAGGAGATCTTGGAATGGGCACATGAGGGTATTGGTGGAATCCATGCATTAGCTACTTGTGTGCGACGTATAACTCAGGATGGGCAATGGTGGCCTACCATGCATGCGGATGCTGAAAGATTTGTTCGTAACTGTGCTTCATGTCATATTCAACAACCAATTCATAATGTCACATTATTCCAAATTTCAACTACACCAAGTTGAAGTATATTGTGGACTATCTTCAGCATGGTCATACTAATCGAACAATTTCTAAATATCAAAAGCATGCTATTGAAGTTGAAGCGGCCAACTATATGCTGATAGAGGGCCAACTCTACAAGAGGGGCAAGGATGGCAACTTGTGCATGTGTGTATGTGATTCAAGCATACTACTTGAAAATCTTGACTCATGCACATGCAGGTGTTGGGGGTGGACACTTTTCGGGCAATACCACAGCTAAGTTGATTAGGTGGTCTGGGCTTTGGTGGTGGCCAACCTTACAAATGGATGCCGAAGAATATGTAAAATGTTGTGACGATTGTCAAAGGGCCAAACCTCCCATCACATAGGACAATATGCCATTGCGGCCTATGTTAAGCACACGTGCTTTTGCCAAATGGGGTATTGTTTTTGTCGGTCCCATTAAACCTCTAGCTCATCACACGCATGCCGAATATATTATAGTCGCAAATTGACTATTTGACCAAATGGGTAGAGGCAAAGGCTATAGTAAAAAATAATGCCAAAACCACAGCCAAGTTCTTGTATGAGTACGTGTTTACACGTTATGGCTCACCTATTGAAATTGTTAGTGATCAAGGTGTGCACTTTGTGAATGAGGTCATAGAGTTTTTACTTCAATAATTTCTCATAATTCACAAGCGTTCTACACCATATCATCCCCAGACTAATGGTCAAGATGAGAGTACTAACAAGATTCTCTGCACAGCACTCACAAAGATTGTTGAGGGACATAGGACTGATTGGGAGCAAAAGTTGCACTCAGTTCTTTGGGCATATAGAACAGCCTACAAAACATCTGTGTGGGCACAACCCCATTTGAGCTTGCTTTTGGGCTAGATGCAATTCTTCCCATTGAATTTCTTGCACCTACTCTATGAGTTGCTAAACAATTGGACTGGACTGGTCATGAGCTTTCTCAATGCATTGATGAATTGGAAAAGCTTGATGAGACTCGCTTATTGGCGGTAATGGGGATGTATGCCGAGAAGAGGAGACAAAAGCAATGGTATGATCGAAATGTAACAATTGGCCGGCTAGTAAGTCCAAGGCAGTGGTAGAGGTTGTTCTAGGTCGATCATGGTTAAGTGCTACCGATTGTTCATAAGATTGGAAGAATAGACAATACAAATTGCAAATTGATTCTGTAAATTTCATTGTTCTACACCCAGATACCTCCTGAAGGATACTTGGCGAGATACATGTCCACCATGCATTGACCCTAATAGTACTCAACCTGAACATCGCGGGGGATTATAGTACTCCTCCTGAACATCGCGGGGGTTATAGTGCTCCTCCTTTTCAAACTTATTCTAGGTACTTTTATGCTCCCTTAGGTGAAATTTGCTGTGGGCATCACTTTGTCACTTTATTCTATCAACAGCATCATCCATTTCCACATTGTCAAGAGTGTGCACGACTCGTATTAGGGGAAGCTTCACACATTTGTTGGCTATCACTACAAGACAATGCTGTCATACACGCGTTTCATACACGCGATAAATTACGAACGCGTGTATTGTCGCGCTTGTATTTGAATAGAATCGAGCGCGTGTATTTTAGCCTTTAAGTTCGCGTGTATATTTGCATTTATCAACGCGTGTATAAACGCGTTTATATACACGCAGTAATACACGATAATATTCACGGGATAATACTCGCTATTATACACGGATAAATACACGCTACTATTCACGGATTAATACTCGCTATTATACACGGATAAATACACGCTACTATACACGGATTAATACACGCATGGCAGAGAAAAACTGAAGAAAAACTGAATTCCTTTACAAAATTAAAAACTATTTTCTTTAAACCATCTCATAGTACATTACAGTATACATCATTACACAATCCCACTACATGCATTTACAACAATGACATATATTCAAAAATAAATCATGCATATGAGATGATAGAAATGTCATCAATTTAGAACATACAGTGACGGATTGGTTAGGGTTCGATCTCATCTTCAATAAGATCCATCCTTGCCAAACGATCAACATCAATATCCATTTGATCAATTGGTAAGGCTACGATTAAATTTATTCCACTATCGATATTCTGTACTCCATTGATAATGGTATCGATGTCCTGATCATCCTCATCAACATCACCATCATCCTCAATGGTAGGGTCATTCTCATGATCATGAGAAATGGCATGCTCATCCTCATTATCACGATCATCTCTTATTTCTTGATCATCGATCACAACATCTTCAATGGCATGTTCGACGTCATCTTCATTGCGGCTTGTTACATCCTCCATATGCTCCATATCAGTGAATGTATTATACATCACTTTGGAACGTGGTGCAATAGGGATGACGTACCACCATTTGATGTCATGCACCATTGGTAGATAGATAACCTACTCAAATACACACAGTACAGTAATTAATTAGCATATCAAAAGTCAAGGGGTACGCGAGCTTAGATATATATGTACATGAAACACATTAGTAAAAAAATGCATACCTGCTCACATTGTTGTGGCAATACGAGCCTATCTTTCTTTGTTTGCCAGAACTTTGTAGAGTCAATAGTTACATATCCACTTGCATGGCGTTTTATCGTTGCATCAGGCCCTTTTTCTACCACGTTCATTTGCCATTTGACATCCAAAACATACACAAAGAAGCGACGAAAGTCAAGCCTAAATATGTCTTGGATTATGCCACAATAATCATCCATTTTTCCATTAGCTCCCTCAAAGCTACTAATGACACCGCAATCTTGTGTATTTCTCTTTTCATCAATTCTTTGTGTTCGAAAATGCTTGCCTTCACACCATATAGCATTGAACATAGTGCACTGGACCAAAATAGAAGCAATATTTGTGTAAGCAATGTGAATAAATATTAAAAGCAAATCACTTACAACTAATGCAAAACATTAGTTCTATGTACCTTTGACATGCATCCTCGTGCATACTCCCATTCTTCCGCCGTGATATGCAGCCCCTCGTCGCTCTCTGCTCTCTCCATTTCCTCATGCAACCAATCAACATGGATATCATTCGGAAGTGTTGCTAGATGCTTAGGGTACGCCTTCCGAGAGCCATGTTGCCTCCGAAAGAGAGCTCTTTCTGCTTGCCTTTTTGTCTTTGCATCCTCATATCTTGTAACCCATCTGCTCATCACATCACTATTAAGGATACAAGTGAAATTGAGATCATCAATCAATGTTCTATCAATTACTTTACTCTGTCCTTTTCCTTGAGGCACAATAGAGGTCATCCTCAAGTCCTCTTCATTGCTCCATAGTCGTGGCAAAGAGCTGTCCACCTGACCAAGAAATTCTGAAATATATACAAGAGACTCTTGTATCAACCAACCCTCGGCCATGCTTCCTTCAGGCCTTGCACTTTGCCTCACAAAGTCTTTTAAGGTCTTCATGAAGCGCTCTAGGAAAAACATCCAACGTGCATGCACAGTACCACATAAAGCAATTTCGTCCACTAAATGCACAATGAGATGTAGTTGACTTGTGAGAATGGTTCGCGGAAAAGTTTCCTCTACCAAACAAACCACCTCCACTGCCATAACACGCGCATCATCCAACGTGGCTGGATCAATTGCTTTGGAACTAACATATCTGAAAAATAAATAAATAGTACGTTATACCTCATGCACGTTCATTTTGCAAGGTATAAGGAAGGGTGATCTGAGCATGGGTTTTACATACCTCACAAGCTCGCCCATCTTATAAATACATTTTTTCAAACTCTTATTCGCACAATGGTCGATGCTAGTAGGTAGTATGAACTGCGCACATAAGAGCACATTTATGGTTTATGGCATTACAAAATTTAATTTCAACGTACGTACAAGACTTGGAAAACACTTACTTGAAGCATCTTGTGCCAATCGTGGGACTTCAACCCATATAGTTGCTCAACGCCTCTTTTCTTGGTGGTTGTAAAGGCTCCCTTCAATGATCTCATGCATCCAGTGGGAGTACGCAAAGTGGTGATGGCCTGCTTTACCTGCTTCTCCTCTTTCTTTGATATAATCCATGGTGCAGGCGGAAGACGAACGTGCCCACCCACCTCTCGTGGCCAAGCTTGATGCATATGTCCTGCGACCCGCAAGTCCTCACGTACGCTATGTCTCTTGAGGTGGGTAGTCTATTTTTCTTTGGAAGCATGTTTGATAATAGCCTGCATCCAATATTATCAATTATAATTAGTCTTAAATCCTAAACCTTAAACCACTAATTCAAATTTGTAAGTTAGAATGCTTACTTCAACAATGCGTCAAGACTTGCATTGCTCCATCCATAAACTGTTTGTATATTAAGTAGTTCAAGTGAAGCACGTAAAACTGAGAATGTGCACCCTTCAAACACCGGTGTCGATGAAGCCTTATAAAGATGCTCTTGTTCCATATCATCGTCGTCCATACCTTTGGGATCATCCTTAAAAAGATTCTGCACCATATCATCAAGCACCTCCTCTTCCACAACTTCGTGGGGTGCAGGGCTATTGTCGTCCCTTTCCCACTCATCTCTGACAATAGATCCCGAAGCTCCAGCATCATCTCGTCGACGCTTTACGTGCTCTCGTCGCGCGTAGGGTACCATGTTAGGGTGTGGTACTGCATCCTGCTTCAATTTATCAAATTATATGTTACAACTCTATTAATTTAATTTGGATACCATGAGTCATTTGAATACCATCAATTTACATCTACTCACCTCTAAACCTGTTTGATTCCATTCTCCATACATGGAGATGTGATTCAAGGTAATTCGACATGCTCGTACAATGCATCCTTGACATCGATTACACATACATTTGATCCGTTGTCCCAACCACACATCGCGATTACGATGACGCATTGTCTCATCTTCCCCAGAACTGCTTGAAGAGGTTGATGACATTCTGTGTACAAATCAGAAAACACAAAATCATTATATGTTCTTAATGAAAGCACAAAATCGCGTGTATTGACGCGGCTATCTCCTAAAAATTGCGTGTATTAACGCGGCTACTTTCTAAAAATCGCGTGTATTCACGCGGCTAATTTCTACAAAACGCGTGTATAAACGCAGCTAAAATTACGTACACGCGAATATACCCGCGTTCATAAACGCGAATATAAACGCGGCGGTAAGTTTAAACTAAAAACAGCCCGCCTTCCTCAAATATAGATTTTGAACGAAGAAATCAACAGTGCATGCATTTTCGCCTGTTTTCGCCTCTTCCAACAGCAAGGAGGGAGCAGAGAAAGGAGCACACACACGGGAGAAGGAGGGAGCAGAGAAGGAGTAGAGAGGACTCACTTTTTCAGAGGTGAGTCACTTTGTCCTGTGCCTTGTCTCTTTTGTCAGATTTGTTTACTTTGCTCTTTGCTCTTTGGGTTTGTCTTTTTGCACACGATTGGGTTACTCCATCCTGACAGGGGTGACAATGGCTGGTCCTTTTATAAGGACATTCTGTCTTTGTCGGGGGGTCGGTCTTTTCGAGAAATTTTTTTCGCAGGTCGCGTGTACAAACGCGTGTAGCAGCGCGTGTAACCTGTCCTGCAGAGTTTTTTCACGCGAGTATACACGCGTTTGTGGACGGGTGTATACACGCGTTTTTTGACGGGTGTATACACGCGTTTCTGCAGACAGAAAACTGCGACGTTTCAGATTTCATGATTTGCAGGCAACTGACTTGAATGATGATATTTGTGTGAGTCTAGAGACAGCCCATGATGTACATGAAGATGTTTGTTGCAGGTTCTTTATGGATATTCCAGGTTCTTCATCCGATCCATTTGCGTACAGCAATTGGTTGATGGAGATGATGAATCACTTTGGGCGCCAACCTGGTCCGGTTGAGCTTACAGAGTATATGTATGCCCATCCCCCTCCTTCCCTGCCTGGTGTCTATACCCCTACCGCGAGTATCCAGGGCACTCCAGTGCCGTCTATTCCTCCGAGTCCGACGAGACGGCATGCAGCTTCTCCTCTTCCACGTCCACCGAGGAGACATACCTCGTCCCAGACACACTCACGTACACCCTCACAGCCACCATCACGTGCTCCCTCAGAGCCATCGTCACGTCAGGGCTCACAGCCACGGTCACGTAGACAATCCCCCAGTCGTGACTCCACCCGCAGTAGTAGGAAGAGTGGGAGTGGAGGATGCGGCGGGTGCTTTGGTGGAGGAGGTGGGGGAGGTGGGGGAGGTAGGGCACGCGGTGAGAGAGGAGATAGAGGGAGAAGAGTTAGAGGAGACAGTTCGGAAGAGGAGGAGATGAGAGAGATGGAGAGAGTGGTTTGCTATGATGTGACGGATAGGGGCGGGATAGTGATGGATGCGAGGGGGAGGGAGGTAATGGAGTACATGCGTGGGGTAGTATCAAACTCATATAGAAATTGTTTTATTAAATTTAAAGATCAAAATAGCCGATTAGTTGGGGAGGTGATAGAGGCTGTACATAGTCGATACCCCAATCCCCCACATGCTACATTCTCGGATGTATGGGGAAGGACGCGAATAAGGGAGATCTTAAGTAATAAAAGATCTCACCTTAAAAAACTCGCGTACGATGACCGGCTAAATGTAGCTGCGGGTGGCTATCCTGCCGAGAAACCCGCCACTGCGCACAAACGCGAGTGGAAGGAGGCAAAGAAACGAGCAGAGGGTGGCGTGAAGTGCACGCAGCATGTGGAGGCACGACGGATCCAGATGGAGACCGTTGGATCTTCGCATTTCGGATCTGGCGGCGTCGAGTCATGGGAGGCAGAGTTCGTAAGTATCCTGCCACTTTATTTGATTGTTTACTTAATTCATTGATTCTATGAATTGTTTTAATCTTACAAATTGTGTTGATTATGATACAGCGACGGGTTACGGGGAGGCAGAGTTCGTAAGTATCCTGCCACTTTATTTGATTGTTTACTTAATTCATTGATTCTATGAATTGTTTTAATCTTACAAATTGTGTTGATTATGATACAGCGACGGGTTACGGGGAGGAAGCCCACAACCCACGATACTGCGTATGCTCACCGGCATAGCAGACGTGACACGTGGGCCATCTTCAGAGCCGAGGGACGTATTACGGACACGCAGTTTGAGTTGGCCATGAGACCATACGGTCGACAGGTACTTGAAAATTCGTAACGAATGGTTTTGGTTTATTGAATTGCATATATATATACTTATATACTATATATTACTTGAACAGGCACAAGCTGCTGATGATCCACCGGCCGCCGCTGCAGAGGGTGGACGTGAGCACTACTCCTCGGACATTCCGACCGATGCGAGCTCATCTGAGCATGGGGGGAGCACCGAGTCATCATCTGGTCTGAGTAGTACTCAGACTTGTAGTATCACATTCCATATTTAGAATGTGATTGTATATATTTTTTTGTAAACTCAAGCCATGGGCTACTTCGAGATATGGACTCCCTTGTATACATGTATGAAATTTTGATAGTAATATTGAATTGATTGATCGATAGTATTACATTCATGGCTGTCTTGAATCGTGTAATGACAATGTATGCATTCATGTCGTTCTTGTCTTAATCTCCCTCGTGCATATGTTCTTCGTGGATGGTCTAATGGGATGGTCTAATGCACCAAAAACCCTAAACCAGAGAGTGCTATTGGGTGCTGGAATGCTGGAACAGTATTCAGGCACCAAATAGCACTCTCTGGATTTTTTTTTTTGCTCTGTGTTCGCGTGTATAAACGTGTCAAAACTGCTAAAACTCGCGTGTATCTACGCGGATACCCTGGAAATTACGCGTGTATTAACGCGTATAAACTGGCAATAACGCGTGTATAAGCGCATCTAAATTAAAGAAATGCGTGTATAGACGCAAGTAAAAACGCGTCTGGGACATGGAAACTGAGCAGGATGCGGCTATACACCCGTGTATAAGCGCGTCTAATATAATAAGAAGCGTGTATAGGAGCGTGTATTAACGTGTCTGTGTAAAAAAATGCGGCTACACACCTGTGTATAAGCGCGTCTAATATAATAAGAAGCGTGTATAGGAGCGTGTATTAACGCGTCTGTGTAAAAAAACGCGGCTACACACCCGTGTATATGCGCGTCTGAGAGGTACTGTACACGCGGTTTTACACGCATGTCTCTGGCCGCGATTATACACACGCTGATACACGGGCCCGCTACTTTTTTTCACAAGTCATTTTTAGCGGCTAAGAGCGCGGGTATGAGCCCAATCCCTTGTAGTGTATGCCGCTCTTACTTTCGACGATATGGCATGGGCTTAATGAAACAAATTGTGGGAATTACACCCCAATGCCATAACCTTCTTGATGTGACAGTACCAGACTGAGGACCAAATCAACGTAGATTACTTAAGGAGGTTTAAGCACAACAATGGAGGGATACATGCATAAATGACTTGCAACCACCTATCTTGCAAGCCCTTCTTCCCCCAGCCTCAACATGTCAATTTTGGATCAATATGAGCACCTATATTGAGCAATTCCAAAATCGGAATTGTCTGCTTAACCTTCCCATAGAACCAATGCCATATTTTAGCGAGGCACTCCTTCCTCTACCACCTTCTCCAGAGGCCAGCTTTTGTACAGGATTGTCCTTGCATCCTGAAGTGATTGATACCATCTTTCCAGCAGAAGTGGACACGGATCCACCGCTAGTGCAAGGGTAAGCTCATCAACTCCACAATAAGATCAACTCCACAATAAGCCAGGGCACTTTTCTCCCACTGGGTTTTTTCCCTCGGCTATATTCGTCGGTGATTGGCACCAATAATAAATTTTATTATTTTCTTTTCTTTTCTTGTTTGTTAATAAGACATTTTGCAGAGATCTCAGCTAAACAAGAGCATACAAACACGCTCTAACAGTCCACCTACCATGCACACAAATTAGGAAGGGGGGAGACATGCAATGCCTACAAAAAGCAAAGAGAAGCAATCTGCACATCAGCAATGCATCAAGACAAACGCAAAACATCAATGAGCACTACAACAGGTGTATTCAAATCATAATCTTTTGTTCTTTATGTGCTTTTCACTTTTGCATATATTGTTTACATGTTCACACACAGTTGGCTGGTTTAAGTTTTAAATTAGTTGTTGCTATGTGGTGAGTGATTTCTAGATTCTTAGAGGACTTAGTAGAAGGTATTTCTATTTGAAGACGGTGTAAGATATATGCCAACGGAGTATGCCAAGTTCTTATGCTCTCGAAGTATATTAGTTATCCCTAGTGGTAGCTACCTCTTAGGTATGTGCTACGATTAATAAAAATTTTTACGAAACACATGCCCTAAAAAATATATAGAAGTGACTTGAGACATGACGTGTCTACGGCCATGTGGAATGCTTGGTAGGACCTTGGGTTGTTTTAGCACCTTGGGGCCGATGCCTTGGTTTCCATGGGGTGAACACTAACATCTAAAAGATTAAGAAGAAGACCTACAAGGACTCAATTGCCTTGATAGATGCTGGTAGGACTCTTGGGTACGTTATGGGCCCTCAAGACCAATGCCCTCATCTTCATGGAGTAGTCCTTATGCCAAAAAGAAAGAAAAGGGTCTGTCGCCCTTGAGATACTTAGCGGCCTTTAGATTCTCTTGGCGGAGGTCTCTTGGCCATTGCTTGGGTCTCATTGGGATGGAACCTTCCTCTTTATCAAGCTAAAAATAATAATTCTCTTTAATCTTCTGCTCTTTACACACAAAAAAAAGAAAGAAAGAAAGAAAGAAAGAAACAAAGGTCCAATCACCATGGCTTATATTTAGAAGTAGGGTTGCCACTTAGGAATAACTTAAACACGTGTAGGACATTGAGACTGCGGTCATAACCTACGGTGTACAAGCACACTTGCCTTTGCATAGAACTATCTACCACTTAGTCTCACTTTGACTAGTCTTTACTCGCTTCTTTTAGCACTCTTTAAAACTCTAATCGGCCTTTCACTTGCATGCTCACGTGTGAGATAGTCATTGCTGTTTTTTTTTCAATAAAAGACTTTACTTGTCTTCCATTGTTTTTTACAGATTTTGTTTCTACCGCGCCCGAGGACGTGCGCGATTTAGGAAGGGGGGAATGTTCACTCACGGGAACACGGATTATGGAAGGAGGCCGAAAGCAATTAATGCGAGAGAGCAAGATTGTAGCCATGGGAACATAAAGACGTACATGATTTTTCCATATTTTTGTGCCGAAGTGCAATGTAAATCATTTTAGGCCAATGTGGGTTCTAAATGAGAGTTCTAAGTGTATTAAGCAAGGCTCACTTATGGGGTTGTCCGCCCATGTGTGATAGAGATCTAGGGTTAGTGACATCTCTCTAAAAGAGATGTTAGCTAAAGAAAGAGGACGTTTTCGGCCATTCTCATAAGCTATTGAGTGAAGCTCTTGAGCTCACAAGCTATGGCAACTCTCTAACTCTCTCTATTGTACTTTAATGAGTATCAAGCTCCAATGAGTATAGCTCCACTTCTTTCTCTTAATATGTTTTAGCATCATTGAAGTAGATTAATCTATGATTAGTTGAATGCTTCTTTGTTTCTCTTGTGTATGCATGCTTGTAGTGTGTGTGTGTGTAGTCTCCATTGATGCAAGCTCTTGCCCACTTCATTGGCAATGAGTTATTCATGGATAGACTCTCTCTATGAGCTTGTGGGTTTGTGAATGTTACATTCTATGCTTGCTTGAGCTTGTGGGTTAGTAGATGCACGCTTATGGGTTTGCTGGCATTAGGGAAAGCTAAGATTTAATCAATGTTTGAATGGGATCAAGAGATTGCCATGCACTGCTTGTTCTTTTGATTGGTGTAGTGGGTTTAAGGGATTGAGAGATTGATTGAGGTGTTGAATAGTTGAATCATCAAGTGGTGGTTCGTGTATGTGAGCTCTCCCGCAAGGGATAAGTCTTCATGCACTAATTGGGTGGAGTCCTTGGATTGACGTTGTTTTTCTCAACACATTTGTTGATCGGTAGTACTCTCTATGAGCACTATATTGCATGCTAGAGAGAACCGCTCTACAGTTTTGTTCATGGCCATGGATGCATGTGCCTTGCCATTATCAATATGCATCATCTTGCTTATGTATGTATATGTAAGATGCATGTATTGATAGCATTAGGTACAAGCAAGATGTATATTGATGTTGAAATTTCCATTCCTATATCGCATGTTTATGGCTATGTGATATTCAATAATATGCATGAGCTTGCTTATGTATGTATGTATATCAACATGCATCTTTCTTATGTATGTATGTATATCAACATGCATCTTTCTTATATATGTGCATGCCGTATGCATGCTCCCATCTGCAAATGTATACATGAATATAGGTATTTTGACCCATATGCTTTGGTCGCATTAGAAGCTGTTTTCAATATGGGCAATGAGGTTTCTATTGAGGACACTCTGCCATCAACACCCACATCAAACCTGAGCTGCTGTGGTGTTTCTCAGAAGCCATCATCACATGTCTTCCTCTTCTAATTTTGTGTGTCTCTCTCACTCTCTTGGGAAACGCTCTCCATTGTCTTCTTCTAATTTTGTGTGTCTCTCTCACTCTCTTGGGAAATGCTCTCCATTGTCTCTTTTGTACATGCATAGTAAAAAAATTACATAATCAATATGCATCTTGCTTATGTATGTAAATGCATGTAAGATCCCTCTGCTCCTCCACGCGAGGCAGGGTTTCTCACTCGGGGCCTCGCCCTTGAATGTCCGACACGAGACTAAGTTGGTGGTCACTCCAAAAAACGAAACTAGGAAAAATTCCCATTGCTCGAAAAGCAGGGACGATTCCACCTTTATGAATTTTTTTATTTTTTTATTTTTTAAAAAAATTTCTAACGTGAACAATTCTACGCTATCCTTCAACTGAATAAATCAGATAGAAGGAAACTATCACTAATATAATTTGATCATTTTAGTAAATTCAACGCTTTTTTCCTGATCAAGGTTAGGCAAGCACAGCCGTTGTCCACTTATTTGAAAAATTTATCAGGGAATTGTCTAACTATTCAAATCTTAGCATAATTCTAATATTTTTCAGTTTGATTATTAAAACTCCACTGATTCCAGCCTAACCCCATCCGGCCCATGGGTCAGCCACCACCCTACCACTGGAATCGGTGGAGTTTTAATAATCAAACTAAAAAATATTAGAATTACGCTAAGATTCGAATAGTTAGACAATTCCCTGATAAATTTTTTAAATAAGTGGATCAATGGCTGTGCTGCCTGACCTTGATCAGGAAAAAAGCGTTGAATTTACTAAAATGATCAAATTATATTAGTGATAGTTTCCTTCTATCTGATTTATTTAGTTGAAGGATAGCGTAGAATTGTTCACGTTAGAATTTTTTTAAAAAAATAAAAAAATAAAAAAATTCATAAAGGTGGAATCGTCCCTGCTTTTCGGGCATGGGAATTTTTCCCGGTTTTGTTTTTTGGAGTGACCACCAGCTTAGTCTCGTGTGCCCAGACATTCAAGGGCGAGGCCCCGAGTGAGAAACCCTGCCTCGCGCGGAGGGGCAAAGGGATCTTACAGTTGGTATCAGAGCCAAATTGAAAGCTAATAAGGATAAATAAATTCTTATCTGAAATTGATAATGAGAACTCAGAAAAAGCATTTTCATAATGTATTTTCATTCCGTAAGCTTCTTTAATGAAGAAATTTTAATCAAAGAAATTGTTTTTATAGATGGAAGTCCCCTATTTATCTGGTATTCCCGACCTCACCCAGTCTCAAGATATGATTGCATTTGCCTTCGAGCATCTCATCTCTTTCGTTTCAACTCGAATAAGCCGAACAAGACTCGCACGCCATTTTGAGGATTTATGTTTTCCTAACCCAGCGGAGAGAATTCAGCATAAGTGGTTTGCAGGGCAATATGTCCATGCCTCTTGCGATCGTCGTGCAATGCTGTGGGAGAACCTCTCATTGGTTATGATCTTGTTAAAGCTGAAAATCGTACGTGGCATCATTTTATATCATTCAACACCTCGAAATTTCAGGCTTGCATGCCAAGTCTACAGACTTCTTAGTTGTTTTATTCCTAAATGGAATATAATAGCTCCCTTGTCAATAAGTGGACGTTTGTATCAAGGCATGGCTATGGCCCAATACCGTCGTCATATGCATTTCCCGAGGAGATTTTGAATTCTGGAGCCGAGCTGCTCTATGTACATAATGCAACTTTTATATAAATAAAAAAATATTTTTCGGAGAAAAAAATTCCTGTTGAATAAATGATTGTTTACGACGGACGATCTGCTGATAAAGAAAAATCTGTTATCGGACATATGTCATAGATCTCCAATAAGATCTTGTCTTGTTTAAGAAATTGTTTTCCGAACTCTTAAGTCTTAGGATCTCATGAATAATATCAAAATAAAAATTTATTAATATATAAATTTTGGCAGAATCATGAGACGAGGAAACCGTGGTCGTCAGCCAGACCCTGTCTCTGAAGATGACGAGCTTGACCTTGATGTTCGCAAGGCTCTTCAGAGGACTCAGCCAGGACCCTTCAAAGGAGAAGGGGAGAACCTGGGCGAGGCTGTGGAGAAATGGGTGGAAGCCATGGAAGAGTATTTTGACGTCACAGGATACAATCAGCGGAGCAAAATGGCTCTTGGCCGGCTGAAAATAGTGGAAACAGCCAGGGTAGCATGGAGGAACCACTGTGACACCAATCGTCTGGACAGAAATACTCAATCCTGGAATGATCTAAAAACCTATCTAAGAAAGAGATTTTGCCCTCCTGGATTTTTAGAAACCAAAATGAACGAATTCTTAGAACTAAAGTAGGAGAGCAAAACCATCGAGGAATATCACCAGGCCTTTGCCCTTCTACTCAAATATTCACCACCTCTCTTGATGAAGAGCAACTCATGGCCAGGTTCATTCGAGGAATGAACGAACCCTTGGACACACTGGTCAAAAATGCCAAGCGACGAGTGTCCATGGCTGAAGCAGTAAGAATGGCAAAAGATTTTGCCAAAGCTTTTGTAGTAAAGGTCCCACCAAAACCTGCACCCTCTAACTTTAAGAGATTCCAAGCCTAGGGAAGTACTTCCAACTTTCCTCCCCCAAAGAGGCATCAAGGCCTGAATCAGAATCAGGATGTAGGAAGATTCAAAAGTGAAGGAAGACCCTTCCCCTAGAGTACTTTCTCAGGAACCTCACCACTTTCAAAAAATCAAAAGGATGAGCTCAGAACTGAAAACCGATGTTTTGGATGCCAGGATTTTGGTCACCAGTTAAAAGACTGCCCGACTCTTGCCATGTCAAGGGGACAGGGAAGTCAAGAACCCCGAATTCAGAGACCAACCCCTTCATTCCAGTCTAATCAGGGTCCGCCTCGCCCTAGCCAGGGAAACCCCAGAAGAATTCCAGCCCAGCTATCTGCCTCAATCCAGAGTAATCTCAGAACTCCTTCCCAGAATTGGAACAGCAAAAGAGAAAGAGTTCTACCTCAGACTGTAGCAGCCAGAGCAGTCACAATTTTAGATGTAGTAGAAGAGGAAAAAGGGCAGATCTATGCTGCAATTGAAAATCAAGGGCCTAACCAGCAGTTCTCCGTCATCCATACTCCAGCAGAGTATCAAGGTAAGCCTTTTAAGATTTTGATTGATTCAGGCAGTTCTCATTCATTCATTTTCCCTGGATGCTTGCGTAAGCTAGTCTTAGAACAGAAATCAAGGAAACCTATGCAAGTTGAATTGGCCAGTGGGAAGACTCTTTTCACTCACCATGAGACAGATCTTATCCAGTTCAATCTAGATGGTAATGTAATCGACTGTCAGTTTAAAGTCTTACCTCTAGGATTTTTTGATGGAATCCTTGGAATGGATTGGCTCCATAAATATCAAGCTGACATACACTGTCACAATGGAACCATTTCCTTCCATGACCTTCACGGGAACAAAGTCCATGGAACTGGAGTTTCCGACCTTCAGTTAGTAAAAGCTTCCAGGTTACTGAAAGGACTTAAGAAGAAGCAGCAAATTTATGTTGTCAAAATGAACCCAGTAGACTCAAAGCTTAAAGCTAAAGAACCAGAATGGTTAAGTGAATTTGATGATCTATTCCCAGCAGAGCTAACTGAAATGCCTCCAATTCGGGAAATAGATCATGTGATTGAATTGACCCCCCGGAGCTCAACCACTAGCCCTACGCTCTTACAAAATGCTAGTTCTTGAAGCCATCAAACTCAAGGAACAGCTTAGGTAGCTGTTAGAACAAGGGTTTGTAAGACCCAGTTTTTCACCTTGGGGTGCGCCAGTTCTCTTTCAGAAAAAGAAAGATGGAACGCTTAGACTCTGTGTGGACTACAGAGGTCTAAATCAGCTGACAGTTAAGAATAAGTATCATATTCCAAGGATTGATTGGCTTTTGGACAGGCTAAATGGAGCCCAGATCTTCACAAAAATAGATCTCAAATTCGAGTATTACCAGATTAGGATCAATGATCCAGATATACCAAAAACAGCCATCAATACTCGCTATGGACATTATGAATTTACTCTCATGCCATTCGGATTAACTAATGCCCCAGCTACATTCAATCGCCTAATGCAAGACATCCTTAGAGAATACTTGGATGACTTTGTTCTAGTTTTCTTTGATGACATTCTGATTTACTCAAGAAATGCAGCTGACCATGAGACTCATGTTCGAAAAGTTCGTGAGATTCTAAGGAAGCATCAACTCTTTGCCAAAAAGAGCAAATGCACTTTCTCTGCCGACCACGTTGAATACTTGGGCTTTCTGGTATCCAAAGATGGAATTTCTCCAGATTTCGCAAAAATCCAAGCTGTCATAGATTGGCCTGAACCAAAGGCAGTGAAAGAAGTCAGAGGATTCTTGGGATTGACTGGTTGGTATAGAATTTTTATACCAAAGTATGCTCTCATAGCTTCCCCCCCCCTGACTAACCTTCTCAAAAAGAATATCCCATTTCAATGGTCTGCCAAGTGCCAAAGTGCTTTTGATAAGCTGAAGACCGCCTTGGTAACCAGTCCCGTTCTGAAACTGCCAGATTTCTCTCTACCCTTTGAGGTAGTAACTGATGCAAGTGGTTTTGCCCTGGGAGGTGCACTCATGCAGGAAGGTCATGCAGTGGCCTATGAATCCCGAAAGCTCAAAACACATGAGAGGAATTATACTGTCCACGACTTGGAATTGCTTTCAGTAGTCTATGCCTTAAAGTTGTGGAGACATTACCTACTGGGTAAAAAATTTACTTTGATGACAGATCATCAGAGCTTAAAGTGGATCTTTACTCAGAAGGACCTCAACATGTGCCAAAGAAGATGGATGCAGACATTGCAGGAATTTGATTTTGAAATCAAGTACCGCTCAGGCAAAGAGAATGTGGTAGCAGATGCTCTCAGTAGAAAAACCTCCTTGCTTGCAATTACTGTAATATCAAATCCTTTGATTATTCAAGCAAGTGAGAAGATCATGCAAGATAGATTCTTTGGCCCTATTGCTACCCTACTTATGTAGGAAAGCAAAACTCCGCAGGAGTTGAACAAAGTTCAAGGGTACAACCTGGATGATGGCATTATGTATTATAACCGCAGGTTATGCATTCCCAATGATGAGGGAACCAAGGACCAAATTTTGAATGAAGCCCATGACAGCCTTATTGCAGGACATCTAGGTTTCATCAAGACCTACATGTCCGTAAAGAAAAGTTTCTTTTGGCCTGGTTTGAAAAAGGATGTGCTGAATCATGTACGTCAATGTCTGACATGCCAAAAAAGTCAAAGCTGAGAGAGTAAAAATTCCTGGGAAGTTACATCCATTGGACATCCCCCAGATGAAGTGGGAATGTATCAGTATGGACTTCATTATTGGATTACCTTCAGTGCAATCAGGTTACAACTCCATCTTCGTGGTAGTTGACAGACTAACCAAAGTTGCCCATCTGATTCCAGTAAAAGAAACGTACACTGCAGTGGATGTGGCCAGAGTGTTCCTCAAAGAAATCTTCAGATTGCATGGCCTACCGAGGAGAATAGTAAGTGACCGAGATCCCAAATTTACTTCAAGGTTTTGGACTACATTTTTTGAAGCAGTGGGAAATTTCTTGGATCTCA
The DNA here is from genome assembly GCF_041138505.1 of Cibotium barometz. Lineage (NCBI taxonomy): Eukaryota > Viridiplantae > Streptophyta > Polypodiopsida > Cyatheales > Cibotiaceae > Cibotium > Cibotium barometz. The sequence goes on along the minus strand of NC_141056.1, from coordinate 8,557,639 downwards.
GCACAGCCTATCACCCTGAGACCGATGGTCAAACTGAAAGGGTAAACCAAGTAATTGAAGATATACTTCGGACATGCTGTGGCAGGGAACCCAAGAAGTGGCTAAGCTATCTGCATCTAGTCGAGTTCGCCTACAATGCTTCTTATCACCGAAGTATCGGGATGAGCCCTTTTAAAGCTCTGTATGGACAAGATTGCTTAACTCCATTAACTTGGTCTGACCCATTGATTAAGGTCGAGATGTCCAGACAGATGCTTGACGACATGGAGCAACAGATGCAATCAATTCGTAAAGATATTAAAGCTGCCCAGGATAGACAGAAGCAATATGCGGATAAGAAGAGGACAAATAGAGAATTCAAAGGAGCAGATATGGTCTTCATTCGAGTACGGCCCAAAAGAAGTTCCTTATCTCTTGGGAAGTACAAGAAGTTATCACCCAAATATTGTGGGCCATGTCTGATTACAAAGAAAGTAGGTGACTTAGCCTACGAGCTTCTTTTGCCTCCTCATCTCAAAATTCATAATGTATTTCATGTAAGCCTTCTAAAGAAATATGTGCCAAACCCAAATCATATGCTTGATGATGAAATCCTAACCTCTTCAACCCAAGGACAGATGGAACTCCAACCTGAAGAAATTCTCGATGCTCGAGAAAAGATTCTCAGGAACAGAATTCTCAGAGAATTATTAGTAAAATAGAAGTTCTATACTTTTGAAGATGCCACCTGGGAGAATGAAGCCGATCTGTGTTGCGGGATTATCCCCAGTTTGCGAGATGAGGACATCTCGCGTTTTTCAAGTAGGAGAGAATGTAAGATTCCTCCCCAGCCTCTCAAGATGTCTAGCATCTTCCCGTATAATTAAATCCCTCTTCAGAAATATAAAAGATCTTATTTCTAACTGTTTTAGCCTAGAGAGAGAATATTCAGATTATGAATATTTTTGGATAGAAAAATAACTCATCTTATTAAAATAAGTTTCCCTGAAACAGAAATTCAAAAAGAATTTTTCAATGTGCAATTGGAATTAATTGGAAATAGGTATAAAGGACCTTAGCCTAAGGGTCTAGATTTTCAGAAATTTTTGGATTATGGTCCAATTAAGGTTCCTATGGGCCAATAGCATCAATCCATGTGTAGGGAGGAGATAAATCCAATTTGCAAAAGAAGATACCCAAAAATGAGTAAATGCTCACATAAGATGAAGAGTTGACTATGTACAAGGTTTATTAGTAAGAAACTATGAGTAATATCAAAAATATGAGATATTTTGGGTATCCAAAAATGAGTAAATGCTCACATAAGATGAAGAGTTGAAAATGTACAAGGTTTATTAGTAAAAAACTATGAGCAATATTAAAAATATGAGATATTTTGGGTATCCAAAAATGAGTAAATGCTCACATAAGATGAAGAGTTGAAAATGTACAAGGTTTATTAGTAAAAAATTATGAGCAATATTAAAAATATGAGATATTTTGGGTATAATGATTCCATTTTGACACATATGTAAGGAAGGGGAGTCCATTAAAGGAGGTGCATATTTCACATGCTTGAATGAGTTTTAAACTCATAAAAATTGTGATATTTTTATCTCTCCTCTCTCTTGAATCAAACCAAATCAAAATGGAACCAAACCGAAGAAAAAAGGAACCAAACTAGATCCAAATCTAGTCCAAATTCAACCAAACTGATTTGGAAAATTCTAGAATCAGTTTGTTTGGTTAGGAGCTCAATTTTTCCTATAAATAGAAGCCTCCTCCTTATTGAAAATCAACAATGTTTAATGCATTATTACTCTACTCCACCTAAGCCAAGAACTATGAATTCAATAATAATTCACTAGTTTTTGACACTTCCCTCTTTCTTCAATCCCCATTGGTGGCTTCATCAACATATTAAACCAATTGATTGGTTGGGGGCCTCTACTGTGAACAAAGAATCAAGTAATTTGTAAGGTAAATGGTGAATTTTGATTCTTTTCTATAATTTCTCAATGTTTCTCTCTTCTCAACCCCTCTCAAGCTTGAGAAGCTTAATTGAAATGGTTTTTTGAATGCTATTGAAGTTAATTGATGAATGGTAGTGAAGAGTTACATAATTTGATGAATGCTATTGAAGTAAATTAAATTGATTAATGATAGTTAAGAATTACATAAATTTCCATTTATGCTTAATTCTAATGGTTTTTATGTAATTTCTCTCTCTCACTCAAGAAATGGTCATACTCATGACCCATTCTCAATCCAAATGAAGCTTTTCATAAAGCTTTTTCTTAATCCAAGATTAATCTATGCTTGAGGCCAAATTAATGACTTTTTTCTATGCTTTTAGTTTATGTATTTCATGAATATTGATGATTCAATACATTATGTATTAATGATCCAATTAGGGATCATTCTATTTATTTCCTTAATGATAAGCTTTATCCCTTAGAAAATTTGAGATTTATCAGTCATAGCAGCGGAGCTATGGCAAATTTTTTATAAAAATTATGCATAAAATAATTTCATTCAAAGCATGAAAAGAGGACTTCCTACCATATTCTAAGAATTATCATCCTAGATTAATTGAAAGATATTCAGTGTAATCATAGAGAAATTGATTTTTATATTATGCATAATTGATTTTCATGCATAGAGGTATACATAAAAGATTATTATTTTAACATAAAAGTGTTACTTTTATCATATTTGGATTTCATGCATAGAGGTATGCATCAAAGATTATTATTTTAACATAAAAGTGTTACTTTTATCATATTTGAATTTCATGCATAGAGGTATGCATAACAGATTATTATTTTAACATAAAAGTGTTACTTTTATCATATTTGGATTTCATGCATAGAGGTATGCATAAAAGATTATTATTTTAACATAAAAGTGCTACTTTTATCAATTTTTAATTTTCATGTATAGAAGTATGCATAAAGGATAATTTTTTTTATATCAAAAGTGTTACTTTTATCATTTTTAATTTTCATGCATAGAAGTATGCATAAAGGATAATTTTTTTATATCAAAAGTGTTACTTTTATCATTTTTAATTTTCATGCATAGAAGTATGCATAAAGGATAATTTTTTTTATATCAAAAGTATCATTTTTTAATTTTTATGCATAGAAGTATGCATAAAGGATAAATTTTTTTATATCAAAAGTGTTACTTTTATCATTTTTAATTTTCATGCATAGAAGTATGCATAAAGGATAATTTTTTATATATCAAAAGTGTTACTTTATCATTTTTAATTTTCATGCATAGAAGTATGCATAAAGGATAATTTTTTTATATCAAAAGTGTTACTTTTATCATTTTTAATTTTCATCCATAGAAGTATGCATAAAGGATAATTTTTTTCAATATCAAAAGTGTTACTTTTATCTTTTTTATTTTTCATGCATAGAAGTATGCATAATTTTAATATCAAAAGTGTTACTTTTATCATTTTTAATTTTCATGCATAGAAGTATGCATAAAGGATAATTTTTTTATATCAAAAGTGTTACTTTTATCATTTTTAATTTTCATGCATACAAGTATGCATAAAGGATAAATTTTTTTATATCAAAAGTGTTACTTTTATCATTTTTAATTTTCATGCATAGAAGTATACATAAAGGATAATTTTTTTTATATCAAAAGTGTTACTTTTATCATTTTTAATTTTCATGCATAGAAGTATGCATAAAGGATAATTTTTTATATATCAAAAGTGTTACTTTTATCATTTTTAATTTTCCTGCATAGAAGTATGCATAAAGGATATTTTTTTATATCAAAAGTGTTACTTTATCATTTTTAATTTTCATGCATAGAAGTATACATAAAGGATAATTTTTTTATATTAAAAGTATTACTTTTATCATTTTTAATTTTCATGCATAGAAGTATGCATAAAGGATAATTTTTTTATATCAAAAGTGTTACTTTATCATTTTTAATTTTCATGCATAGAAGTATACATGAAGGATAATTTTTATATATTAAAAGTATTACTTTTATCATTTTTAATTTTCATGCATAGAAGTATGCATAAAGGATAATTTTTATTATAAAAGTGTTACTTTTATCATAATTGATTTTAATGCATAGAAGTATGCATAAAAGATAAATTTTTATTATAAAAGTATTACTTTTATCATAATTGATTTTAATGCATAGAAGTATGCATAAAAGATAAATTTTTATTATAAAAGTGTTACTTTTATCATAATTGATTTTAATGCATAGAAGTATGCATAAAAGATAAATTTTTATTATAAAAGTGTTACTTTTATCATATTTGATTTTAATGCATAGAAGTATGCATAAAAGATAAATTTTTATTATAAAAGTGTTATTTTTATCATATTTGATTTTAATGCATAGAAGTATGCATAAAGATAAATTTTTATCGGAGATCGACATAAATGAATATTCCTCAAGAAATCCATGTTTTTGAAATCAGTAAACAAATATTCATTGAAAGAAATTTTAGAAAAAAAAAGAGAAATTGAGATAGTACCTTCGAGAAAGATAATTTTAGGACCTAAACTCTGACTCAGACTATTGACCAGGACCTAATTCCTTCGTCAGTTTCAATCAATGACGATGTACTAGTTCAGGAAAAATGGACCCAAATCACCCACCGAATCTGAAACTAAGTTAAGATTTGTGATTTTGATCTAAGGATCAAGTTAACAGAATTTGAGGAATTCTGTTTAGAATTGAGAACTGGATCTAGAAGTAATGAGATATAGATTTAAGATATACTCATGGTATTCAAACAAAATCAAAACTGTAAACTTGCATAGAAACCCTGCCTTCTTAAAAGACTCTCTTACGCCAGAATGCTGGAGGGAGCATTTGGCATATATGTTTATCTAAGGGAAGTTCGGTTGCAACAGCTGGCGGGGAGTGTTCGAGGGACATCTCACGCGGCAAGGCTTGCCGAGGTCTTGACCAGCCTCGGTATGATTAAAATGGTGCGCTTCCGGTACGATGGACGAGGGCCGACGAAGCGGTCCCTGAGTGAAGTGCCAGGACACCTAAGGAGGATCCTGGAGGGTTCTGACCAGGTGATGCACGGGCTCGCGGTGCCGAGGACATCCATGCGTATATCGAGGAAGATATTATATGATGGACCTATGTTTTTTGTAATCTATCACTGGAACTCGTTGTTGACTCGCTAGTCTCAACGGAGAGTTTAGAGTGATACTGTTTTGTTGAGAAACAAAGACTCAATGAGAAATTTTGAAGTATGACATGTATAACCCGTGAATTGTTTATCAAGGATTGTTTTTATTAAAGTTTAATAAAGAGGAGTGTGTGCGTATCTGTTTTCTAAAGCTAAAGTTAAGAAAGGCATTTCAATTATGGGTGGGTGAGTACTTGTTTGGTTCCACCGATTCCAGTGGTAGGGTGGTGGTTAACCCATGGGCCGGATGGGGTTAGGCTGGAATCAGTGGAGTTTTAATAATCAAACTGAAAAATATTAGAATTACACTAAGATTCGAATAGTTAGACAATTCCCTGATAAATTTTTCAAATAAGTGGATCAATGGCTGTGTGCCTGACCTTGATCAGGAAAAAAGCGTTGAATTTACTAAAATGATCAAATTATATTAGTGATAGTTTCCTTCTATCTGATTTATTCAGTTGAAGGATAGCGTAGAATTGTTCACGTTAGAAATTTAAAAAAAAAATAAAATTAAAAAAATTCATAAAGGTGGAATTGTCCCTGCTTTTCGGGCATGGGAATTTGGAGTGACCACCAGCTTAGTCTCGTGCCCGGACATTCAAGGGCGAGGCCTCGAGTGAGAAACCCTGCCTCGCGCGGAGGGGCAGAGGGATCTTACAATGCAAAATGCATATTAATAATATTAGGTATAGGCAAGATGCATATTGATGTTGAAATTTCCATTCCTATTTGGCATGTTTATGGCTATGTGGTATTTATGGATATGGATTGTGTGGTCTTGCATCAACATGAATGCTAGGTCATAATTCATGCTCTCCATGATTATCTAATAAACATTCTATCCTCTTGTGTTGGTGCATAAAGATTAACGCTAGGTTGTCATGCATGCTCTCGTCGATGATATCCCTGGTAGATGCAAATGATCTCATGTGTTGATCCACTCACATTATGCCTTGAAATGATATCTCGTGTATCTCCATGCTAAGATTATGCCTTTCCATGGCTCAATCATTCCATGTGTGTTCATATAATTACCCATAGCGCCTACAATGAGGAGGTAGTCCTATACAATGAAATGGTATTTCTCCTTCTAGTGGTTGGGATGGAGGAGTAGATGCACGGTAAACCTCCTAGAAATGACAAGGGTGGTCACATCTATTGGGGTGCCAGACTCATCTCACAAATGTCCATGCATCCTATGCCAGTCGTGCATTGGACATATGCCCTACTGTATACTTGCATTTGATGTTAAAAACTTATGTTCCTATTTGGCATGTTTATAGGTATGTGGTATTTATGGATATGGATTGTCTTGTCTTATCAAGATGAATGCTAGGTCATAGTTCATGCTTTCCATGATTATCTAATACACATTCTATCCTCTTCTGTTAGTGCATAAAGATCAATATGCTAGGTTATCATGCACACTCTTGATAATATCCTTGGTAGATGCAAGTGATCTCATGTGTTGATCCACTTACATTATGCCTTGCAATGATATCTCGTGTGTCTCCCTGCTACGATTATGGCTTGCCATGCTCAACCATTCGCTATGTGTTCATATAATTACCCATAGCGCCTACAATGAGGAGTCAATGAGATGGTATTTCTCTTTCTAGTGGTTGGGATGGCGTAGATGCATGGTGCACCTCTCCTAGAAATGACAAGTGTGGTCACCTCTATTGGGGTGCCAGACTAATCTCACAAATGTCATGCATCCTATGTCAGTCGTGCATTGGACATATCCTCGCCTGTATACTTGCATTTAATGTTGGAATTTCTGTTCCTGTTTGGCATGTTTATGGGTATGAATGAGATGGTATTTCTCTTTCTAGTGATTGGGATTGTGTAGATGCATGGTGCACCTGCTAGAAATGACCAGGGTGGTCACCTCTATTGGGGTGCAGACTCATCACAAATGGTGTGCATCCTATGTCCTTGGTGCATTGGCCCTATGCTCTGATGTATACTTGCATTTGATGTTGAAATTTTCATTCCTATTTGGCATGTTTATGACTATGTGGTTTATGGATGTGGATTGTGTTGTCTTGCATTAAGATGAATGCTATGTCATAATTCATGCGCTCCTTGATTATCTAATACCGATACTATCCTCTTGTGTTGGTGCATTCTTATCATGCATGCTCTTAGTTATATCCTTGGCAGATACAACTGATCTTGCTCTCCCGAAAGTCGACTGATGATACGTACACTACTCTCACCTCACAAAAGTAGCCGAACCTCAACGGGTGTAGGAACTCAGCACAAACTTATATAGCACAACGGGTGCGGGGCCTCGCCGCATTACATGCACGCACCCGTTCACACGAGCATGCATGGAACGCTTGCGGCAGCTGTAGGGTTGCATGCACGCAGATCCTTCCGGCACGTAAGAAGATAAGGAACCCTAAGGGCTATAATAAGCATATTCCCACTACTTTAATACTTCCGCAAGCAAACCTTATGAAAATCTAAGGTTTTTTTAACTAATCTCCTCGGTTGTATAGGTACATAGAGAGAGCAACATGGTCGATGATT